>NW_022900937.1:1241567-1324945 GCF_012274545.1 Fukomys damarensis
AAAAAAAAAAAAAAAAAAAAGAATCAGGGTTAGGTCAGAATTTTTTCCAGTGTGCTATTTGGAACCTTAGATTCTCTCAAAGCCCAGTGAGATTTGCCCATGAGAACAGAAGGACCAGGGCTCTTTAGACCACAGCAATTCCCACTTCTCTTACTCTAAGGGAAGAGCTGGGGAGTAAGATGTTTTATATACTATTGATCTAGTATGATTTTGATCTAATGCTAAAAAAAGACTTAAAATCCTTAGACAACCTCCTGTGATTCCTCCTAGCTCTGAAATTCAGACCATCATTTGAATAGATACTAGTATAAATCTAGGCTGTATTTTTTCCTAAAAAAGAAAGGAATTCTATAGGATATAGATTTTTCAGTTTTCAGGGACTTTCAAGTACATAATAAAAACCATAAGTACAGTAAACATTTATATTCTTTTCTTCAGCACCATTAGCCTTCATTGAACCCAATTTAACAAACAAATGTGCTGTTATTGTTAGTGCTAGCAATGTATTTTATATGTACTTTGTGTCAGATCTATTTTGGTGTTGGAATTAAAGATGAATGAGACAGTTAAGAAACCAGAGCATTATGCCCTGGATGTTATAGAGGTTCAAGGAAAGACATCTAAGCCAAACAGAGGGTTGGACAATAGGAATTTAAAACAATTTTATATCTTAATTTCAGTTGTGGAAACACAGGATGCAACAGGAAAAGGGCATGTGGACAATGTGAAAGAGAAGAGCCTGAGAGGCATTTCACCACCCCTCACCAAAGGAGGGGACCCCAGGAGAGAAATGGCGGAATTGGAGCATGGTGATGTGTCTTTGTGCCTGCCAGGCCCAGCGTGGTACTGAGCAAGACTTCAGTCAGGAAACAAAGGAAGCTGAAACTGTCCTGGGTGAATACTTAGAAGGGTGTGGAGAGGAAGAGGAAGAATTTCTCAAAAAATAGGAAGAGACGCTGTGCCAAAGCATAAAGGCCATGGACATTCTTGTATGTCTTGGTGACTACAGAATGTATTCAGTGAAGCAGATTGTAATCTCTGAGTACGTGGTATAGGGAGATTAGGATGGAGAGCTAAGCAAGAGGTAATTAATAAAGGGTCTCGTAGACCTTGGGAAGACTTTGCACTTTGTCCTGAAGGCTGTAAAGAACACTTTCAGGATTTCAAATTGTGATGATTACATGACAAGAGGTGTCCTTCAGAAAGCTCATTACAATTGGGTTGCAGATTAGAGGTAAGTAAGAATGGAGGTAAAAATATCAGTTGCAAACGTTTACAACAGTTCAGGAAGGAAATTATGAGAGTAACACTAAGCTACTCAAAATATACTGGGGAAAAGGTGGACTTGGAAGATATAAAGTAGAAGACAGGATAGGATGTGATGGATTCTTGGGTATGGGAAATGAAAAAGGAGTGAAAAATTATTGCTGCTTTCTGGCTTTTCTATAATGCCATTCATATTTGTAGGGAATGTCACAGCTGGAACAGACTTTGGGAGTTGGTAGAATAGACATGAATTCAATTTTATGTGTACTGTCTTCAGGGAAGGATGGCCACAGAAATTATTGTCCAACGAGGACATTTTGTTGGGTAAAGGGAGTACACAATTAATGGAGCAGCTAAAGAAAGAGCTGGATCTAATGTAGCAGCCTTTAGAGTACAAGAGCCTAAGCTTTGGAGTTAGTTTGGCATTTGAATTCTCGTCGAACAGATTAGGGATTTGCATTTTGTTTGTATTCTTCCCAATCTGTGCAATTTGAGCATAGCATTTGACCTCTCTAAGCCTCAAATTTTTCATGCAGAGTGTAGAGTTTGAAAAAGTAAATTTCATAGGGTTTCTGGGGATTAGGTGAGAAAACTTAGCTTAGACACATATTTAGTCCCAAGTATGTGAGTTCCCAAGACAGAAGAGCATCGGAAGTCTTGAATCACTCGTGAGCTCACACGAGTTTGAAGGAAGCGAGTGTTCTTGTCCACAGCAGAATTGGTGCAGACATTATCAGGTGTGCTGATCGTGTTCGTGTTCTAAGCACAGTAGTACCCTGAAAGACTGTGTTGTGTTTTATCCCTGCAACATGGACTGTAATGTTACTCGACTTTAAAGTAAAAAATCCAGTTGTAGAAATACTTGCATAATCACTCAGTGATGCAGAATGCTCTTTGTGAATTGATGAAAACAACTGTTTTAGATCAAAAGTTTTAAACTTGAAATATACTTCAGAAATCTCATTTTACATTTCTCTGTCATTTTATGTAACTAAGCCTTATTCTCTAAAGCAAAACTTGGCACAGAAAAGTGGAAATTTGGATGCTGTTTAACCACGGCCTGGGATAGCTTTCCCTCTTTGCTATGTCATCTTTTAATTTTGCTGTCATATAAAGTTAGATAATTTTAGTAATAATACTACCTTTCAGTGAATAAGACATTCTTCTTTTTTAGCACATCATATAATTAAGAACCATTAACTACTGGTTGGGGATTTGCTTAAGTCATTTTGAAGTTCATGAAAACAAAAATGAATGGCCTTCCATAATCTCAAGAAAGTCACTGACTTTGGCAGCCAGTGAGCAGTTACTGTCAATGGTTCCCCTTGGGAGTTACTGCATTGTGTCATCTTCATCACAGATGTTTCAAAGACCTTATCAGAGTGTTTATGTAAACTTACTAAAAGGTTTTGGATTTACCAAGCAAAATCAGCCATTCATTGCAAGCTATTTATTGTTCAGTTACTTTCTTGGGAGATGCTATGCCTTTAACAATGACGACTGGTACATTTTCAGCACGGATGCAAATAATAAGCAGAACTTAAACTTTAAACCCAAATAATAGGCACAACTTGAACTTTAAACACAACTTTTCATGATGCTATTTAGAACTAGGCTTAGTTTTGTTGTTATTTCTCTAGAATAGGACTAAAAGGGACCTCTGTTGTTTTGTAAGGTATAACAATACGTTTTCCTGCAACTACTTAAACTTTTTTCTACACATTTTTTCTACTTATATGTTAAAACTTTCCTTGCAAGACTAGCCCTTCCATTGTTTTCAGAGTAAATTTCTTTCCCATTGTAGCATAGACTTGCGATAATACGTTTAATTTTAGGTTGCTGGAGACAGTAATTACTGAGACAATCCGTTTTGTTTCAGCATGCCTCAGTGGGAGGGCAGCTGGCTAGTGGGAATGGGGCTGGGGCGTGAGTGATGTCAGACCAGGGGCCGAGTCCTGAGGAACCCAGTCATTGCTATGTCCACTGCTGCTCTTTCTCAATGCAGAGCAGCCCAGCTGACTGCACAGGTCATGGACAAGTCTGATCCTGGAGGGAAGGGCCAGCGCCCAGGAGACACAGGCTCTCGGGGTGAGCCAGGAAGGGGTGAGGCAGTTCGTCATCACTGGGCAGAGCCAATCCCACCCCATGCGAGGAACTGGAGACCTGTGCTACTTTTCTTCAGGGAAAGAGAAAACCAATTCTATAAGCATTCTAATAGCTTCAAGGTAATGTTTACGAGGATATTTTATCTTGGAAGTGTATAAAAATGTGGATGATTCCTTTCAAATTCTCTGTTAGAAGAAAAGAAACTCTTAAACAGAGAAGCGTCAAATCCCAAAAAATGCCACATTCTGTGGGGTGTGCCAGAGGTCCTCACGAGTAACGGTCAGAGGCGGGGCTCATTGGCGACCCTGACCTCCTGCTCAGAGGGAGGCGCGTGGGTCCTAGGCAGGCCGGGGACTACGGCGCTCCGTGGAGCTGGAACTTGGGCTTCCTGTCATCCTTCCAGAGGATGTTGCCACTTCTTACTCGGTTCCCCACTTTCTTTGAGCAGCGTTTATTCTAAGGGCTAAGGCCCATGGTGACCGTGGTGACAGCAGTGAGTAGAGACAGGGATTTGGTAAAGTCAGTGCGGGAGAGGACGAATAGAGGACACTGCCGTCCATTAAACTCAGTGCTTGCCTGCCCAATGGGGCACGGAACATGGAGGATTGACTCAAGTTATATTTACAAGAGATGTTAAAAGCATCTCTTTTAATGTTCACTACAATCCTAGGAGCAGATGAGGAATAAATATTAAGTAGCTTATCTAAATGACCTAATAGACTGAGAACTAAAACCCAGATCTGCCTCCTTTGTTCTGTTGATAATGCTCTTCTATTGCTGATCCTTTATTTCATAGGCATAGTGTCTACTGGAAAATATGAGGCTAGAAGGATACTAGCATGACCAGGGTTATATAAAATCCGTACTTATATATAAGACAGATAGATAGTACTGGGGGACAATCTGGAGGTAAGTACCATTGGCAAGGAATGCTATTATGAGCCTTGAAGATCATTCATTCATTCAATAAATATTAACCAGTCACCTATTGTGTGACAGATATTTGGATCTCCGAGGATATCACTGTGTAAAAAACAGGACATCCTCTGATGGAGCACATATTCGAGAGGCAATGTGTATATATATTCCTACGTTACAATATCACAAAAACATGACCGGGTAAACGCTTTTCTAGGGCCCCTCTCAGACTTTGGAAAACCCCCGTGTGGCCTTGAAGATGAAACTTCAGTAACTTTGTGGTAAATCTGCTTTTGATTGGTTAGTGGCCTACGTGAAGCCCTTTAATGTCTGGCTGATGCAAATGAAGTAACATCTCAGTCTCTTCCCCTCGGCTCATGGTTCCTCTGGAGTAGAATGCTCCAGATTCATCTGCTGAGAGCTTTGGTCAGGCCTGTGCTGAGTTCCTTTCATTCTTTCCCCTGGTCTTTGGAGCATATTTCTCCTTCTGCCTAGTGGACACCTGGACCTCCTTGTTGGCTGGCCAACCTTTGCTCTTTCCTTCTCAGGTTGTGTAATAAACATTTCTCAGAAATGTGGCTCATGAAGTCCGACCTAAGTCAGAGCGAAGCCTTCCCCAGCTACCTTCCTGCTCCACCCTCTTGTTCCCTTACCACACTTTTCCCAATCTGTCATTGCTTCTGGCTCTGTCCCCTGACCTTTGGCATTTTCCTCCCACTCTTGGTTACATGTTGAAGACCAGAGGATTTTTTTCTTGTTCAGCTCCTCATAAAAACGTGTGAATACAGTGGTTGTCGTATAAGAAATGTCAATTAATATTTGTTGAGAGAATAAATGACAAATGAGCAATCAACACTAGTCTGTTGGAGGTCAACTTATAAGCATGCTGTGCTCCTAGGAAAAGCTCTTTATCTTGGGGCTGCTGCCATTCTCTTCTTAGCCTGAGGAGCAGAAACTGTTGTTGAAATTATTCCCAAACATTTTCTTAATCCTTGACATTTAACCACTTGAGAGGTAGGTACCATTTTGGAAAATATGTTTCTGAAAGAAATCCCTTTGGTTTGCATGAATACTAAGCTGGAAAGAAATATAAATGTATATATATATATACGTATACAAATATATATATATATTTATGTTTTGTTTTGTTGTTGTTGTTTTTTAGAAGCATTTTCTTTAATTACTGGATGTTTACAGATGGATTTCCTACTTTTAAGAGGTTTGAGCTCTTTCATTTTTTTCTACTGGGTTCTTAGTTTTTCTGTAGCACTACAATTACTTAGTGTGTTTTAATTGTATTTTGGTTTACTATGCTAAGCTTTCTTCAGAATGACTTGCTCTTAGTTCTGTTGCACTATTTTTTACTTGTGGTTTTGCACATTATTTCTGTTTAATTCAACAGCACCCTTAGGGGCCACAAACATTTTACATCATTACTTGCTGACACCTGTCACATTTTAGCAAGTATTTCTGGCACACGTTTTGGGCCCGTTATTTATTTACCTTTTGGTCACCTGCTGCTGGCCGGGCCTTAGGACTCTTCATCCCATTCTGGAGTCTGTTTGAATTTCCCAGGTAAGTGGCTGTGGCCTTGAGGGTCTGCATTGAAAGTCAGGCCATTTCAAAGCCCAAGAAGTCACGTATGCAAAATTTTGACTACCTGTAAATATGAACTACCTGTAGTAAGATCCCATGACCTAAATTTGATGATCAGTAACAAAGTGCAAAATGTAAATAATAGAGTTTAAGTAGTAAATATTTAATTTTAATGAAGCTCCATATTTCAATAAAAATGGTAGCCTCAGCAAACTTAGGAAATTAAAAAAAAATATTTGCGGGTAAGTGCCAATATCTTCTTCCACTCTGGCTTCATCACACTGGTCAGGTTAAAAAGTTAGTCATCTCTTGAAATATTCCATAATAGGCATTTTGGCTTACAAATTCCACAGTTATCTTGGATTATTTCCTAATTTAGCAATAAACCGGGATGACATTTTGACCCTGAGACTCATGAGGTGACTTTAATCCCTGGCAATCCAAGGCTGGTTCATCTTTAAACAATTTGTCCCACAAAACAAACAGTCCGGATTTTTCTATGATGGTAGCCAGCAGGAAGGTACTCCTTAGAATTATGGAGTTTATAATGATGACTCTGGTTCCAACATTTTAAATGGCTCTTTTCTACTCACTGTATACACTCCTGAAAGTAAAGTCACTTGATTTCATTACCCTCTCTCTTAAAAAGTAGATCCTTATTTTCTCCTCAATTGCTTACAGATACCACTGTATTTCAATGCTAATATATTCATGTAATATTTTCCTCATGAAATTATATAAATCTTCCTGATCACTTTGTTTTGGTCATAGCACAATTATATTTTCAGTGAAGAGATTTTATTATCAGTAAACCAATTCTGTCCCAATTTAGTGACCCTTACTTTAAGTAAGAAACAAAATATGAAGTTAGAGTAAATGACTATTGATTGATATTGGCCTCTAGTTCGTAGTGTTCAAAGTAAAAGTATAGGCTGAACAGAATCACCACACACAAACACATCTATCCCAAATGGATTTAAAAATTAGTGTCTAAATATTTATGGGAAAAGAGGAGATAGTAAATGGTTGGGTTATATGAGTATTGGGTATCAAGTTAGGCTCCCTGTCTTTCTATTTCAATTCAGCTTAAACATCTTTTCACTTAAAAACATGATTGCCTAGAGACCTTTGAAGCCAGGAGGAGGACAGGGGCCAGAGGTTTATTCCCAAGGTCGTGCTTCATTTGCATAAGCTAGTAACCACAGGGCACTGTGGAATGTCTGTAAATAGATTTCATTACAGAAGTTCAACTTAAAGGGACTAAAAATAATCCTCAAGCAAACATTTTATATTGCTTCAGGTTCTGCTGTAATAAAAATATTTTAGTAACACAACATTCTGCGAAGGCAGGAAATGAAACAGGAGGGCGTCTATAGCTTTCTTTTGGTGCACTGTTATGAAATGTTTTAAAGAAGAAAAACACAATATTCTTTATTTTAACAAAATAGTCCTACAACAATAGGATTATGCCATGCTCTATGCCTGTTACTAGACCTCCCTGCCCACTCTCTCTCTTCTCTGCCTCCTCATTTATCTCCTGGGTCCTGTCCTCCTTCTTCTCTTTCAGTCACTTTGTCTCTTCTGAACTCTTACTTTTCCATCCTGCCAATCTCTCAGGTTCATTGCTGCAGGATCTGTTCCAACAATAATGTGCCTGAAAATAGTGAATACTGCATTCTGCTCTCTAAAGGAGTCTCCACTAGAAAATATGATTTTAAACCCAAATATCAGACTGAAATATTGACCTCTCTGAAAAAGCAATGTCTGTGAATCATGCCATCTTCATCTGACTTTCAAAAAGGGAATGTTTTATTAACAGATCGTCACAAAGTCTGAAGTTGAATGATAGCAGTGGAAGACATCACTGTGCCTAATTCCTCAGAGACACATATTCTAGTGCCTTAAAATGTGAGTGCTGCAGGCTGATTTTTAAAAATACTGCTATGAATGTGATTTTAAGGAGATCAGGCCACTAATGTATACCTTTATTATTTTGTGTGTGGGCTTTAAGAAATTGATAGTACATTTCAAGTTTAGGGGACATGTTCTGTATCCTACCAAGCCTAATATTTTATTGTTTCATGAATTCGCTGTTTTTATGTATTAATTCATTCTGAACATATCACGAGCACCATTAGATGTTAGACTCAGTGTCAAGCTAGAGCAGGAGCAACGCCTGGGTTCCAGTCTCAGCACTGGGTACCAGGAATACGAGGGTCAGGAGCGCCCAGCAGTGGTCAGACGTTTGAGAATCAGGTCAACCAGGTGCCAAATGCTACTTTAAAGGTAAGTGGTGCAGTTTGGGGAAAGATCTGTACTGAGCCTTAGTGTCCCCATGTAGAAAGGATGAGCATATCTCTCTTACCTATCTTCTGGAACGCTTCTGAGGTTTAGGGAAAACATAGACATAGTGATTGTTGTGTGTGTTGTGATTATTATGGATAGTACCGACTTACTCCAGCCTGAAGAAAAGCAATGATAGAATTATTTAAAAAATGAACGATTTAAATTCTTCATGTCTCAGTAATACGAGCACATGTTTTTAATGATTTTAAATGATGTGGTAGCGATCTCAATAAGGTATTTTTATTTTCATTCACATGAGTTTTACATGACCAAAATAAGTTCACTGGACTTGGTGATATTATCAGAAAGTTAGGACTAACCCATTCGAAAGACTTGAAGCTTTTTACATGAAAAAATCTTTAAATGACACATACTAATTGTATTTACTTATGGACTACACTATAATAATGTGATACACATATGTCTATTGACCAAAGCAAAGCAATGAGCATTTTCTTCTTCTTAAATATTTGTTATTTCTTTGTATGAGAAACTTTGAACTGCTGTCTTCCAGGTCATTATAAAATATGTAATAAATGAGTCTTAGTCTGGAACTAGTTTTCAGGTAGAACATCTGTGAAAACAATAATATATTTGTTAGCCTAGGGAATGTTGGAAAAGGCTTTGAACTAAAATATCACAGTATCTCTTTGACTACACATGGCCCAAGCTAATTTCTACTTAAAATATCCCTATGTTGTCCATATATATTTCTTTATGGGAAGATATAAGTCTTAACATTGACTTAAAAGAGAAAGTGAAGGGTAAAACAGAGAGCACCTAGGCAACATTTTTTTGTGGAAAATATTAGTCTTTTATAGTAATTTAATCAGATAATTTCAGTTTATGTTGCTTATGTTTTATTATGTTTACTTTTCTAATAACTACAATTATTCTCAGGCTGACATTACATTTTTCTCCTAGAATAGATGTGCTTAAATTGAAAAAATCCAATTGAATAAGAGCATGTAACGAGAAAATGTAATCCATCATTATTAAAAAAGGCAGCTTACCTTTATCTGGGTGTTAAATAGTACAAATCCGTGTGAGCCAATGAATGTTTTGAAGTCAAAACGAAGGGCATTACCAAGGCTAAAGTGGATTTGTCACAGAATTATATGTAATACTTCAGAAATAGGTTATTATATCTAGAAGGGGTAAGGGGAAATAGGAAAGAATAAAATGGGAGAACAACCATTTTAATGTTATACATCTTTACCAGGGGAAAATACTTCTGATTTAGATTTTTATGCATAATGGATTTAAGACAGATATACTCTATGGGAGCTAATGGTATAAAGAGTTTGTGTTGAGTTTTTTACAGAGGACATGACTTCCCGAAGAAGCCTCAGGTGATGTCTGTGACAGACGAAGGCTCCTACACAGCACCGTGAGAGACCAGACGTGGCAGGCTGGCGTCTGCTGTGCCTGAGCAGCTGCACCCGAGCCTGTGGAGCCCGCTGAGCTCAGAGCCGTTGTGTCTTCAAAGTGTGCATGAGCCATGGCCTTTTTGTAGGATAGGAACACTTATGCAGCTTTAAACTCTTTTTGCAGTGGTGCCAATAACGCCAACTCCACTTTAAGCATAGATTTTTAAATAAAGTTTTAAAATGTTGTGATTCACGTGTGATTATAGTGTCACTAGATTTATTTATAAGGAAAATAACAAGCAGCACGGAGCAACAGCATTTCCCTGCATAACTTCACTTCAATGTTATAGAAAGTGCAGAGGCTGGAGGTACGACTACCTGAATAATTGAAAGAGTGTCATCATTTATGATTTCACCTGTAGCCACAGCATGGATTCTATGAATCACTCAGGGTGTTATGCCCAGGTATGAATGCCATGCTTTACAGAACCAAATTCAAGCAACCTTCTGCCTGCCACCAGAACTGTCCTGAGAAGTGTAAACCGCACAAAGCACAGTGCTAAGTAAATAGTTATCTAAAAGTAACAATCTGTATGTATTTACATGAAGTGACCTAGAGAAACAATGTAACAGTGAATCTTTTATGAATCTTTACCTGATTGTCATTTCTCTACATCGAATAAAAGGATTTGCTTATTTCTGCTCTCATCCTTCAGTGTGTCGGACTTCTGATACTCAAGATGAAAACAAGACACTGTTGCCACCCAAAGTGATTCTGATTGTAAGGAGATAAAATTTCTTTTTTGTTTTATGAAAAAATAAAAGAAAGTTTCACAATCAAATAATAAAAGAATAACAACACTCTGAGGCAGTAAATTTCCTATCTTCCACACTCTGAGACACAGTGTGGGTCCTGATACCTTTGCCTCAGAGCTCCCATGGTTCGGGTTGAGAAATGTGGGTGCTTTGAAAGGCAAGTGTCTTTGTTTCCCATGGGTAAAAGTTGGGGCCATCCACGTTCCTAATGAGTGTGTATGAAGTGCTTAGGAACTTTGGAATCGACAGGTCACAGGTCCCCAACAAAGGCAGGGGATGGATTAATCAGAAATAAAGATAATAATGCACAGGCAGTAACTGTGGAAGTCTTCGGAACTTCTCGATTGTGAAACTGCACTTCAGAGACTTTGAGTTACTTGCTGAGCTCTGTGTGTTTACATAGTAGCAGACCTGAGTGCAGCAGAAGTCTTTTGGCCAGGTGGGACCAGCAGAGGTGGAGGAGGACTCGGAGGACATGGGGAGAAGAGATGCTGGGGGCAGGAACAATCCAACGGCTGTGCCGTCCCCGGTGTCGGAGTGGTCCAAAGGCTGATGAGGGGAAGCAAGATGTCAGTGTACTGATGGTGTAGGATGCAAGGGGAGAATACAGAGGGCAGTTGTGCAAGAGGGAAAGCCACGTGCACACCCTTTCCAAGCCTGGATACCTGCACCTAAAGGTTGCTTTTCAGGAATACTTGTCTATGCAAGTGTGTGTGACTCAGCATCACAGTAAAACATGAGCACAACTTCATCATACAAGTTGAAATAAAAAACTAAATTAAACATAGAATTAAAAAATGGATCTTTCCTCTTTGTCTCTTCATAGTAAATCTATCTCCAAAAGGCAATCATTTGTAACATTTTGTGTATATATGTAAATTAAAAAATTGTTTTTATATGTCTTATGTGTACTTATTCTTTCTTTAATGTGACTTTCTCTTTCATGTTCTCTTTCTCCCTTCCTTCATACCGAGCTATATCCTGACAGCTTTTTTTGTTTTGTTTTACATTTTCATACAATCTCACTAAGTATTCAGGCCAGGCATGACTATGTGATGCTCCTGCCTCAGCCTCCCGAGTACCTGGAATTACAAGCCTGGGCTATTGCACCTGACTATGATTTCCTATTTTAAATAACATCTACAGGTGGATTTTTCACTTGTTACACTTGTTACTGCTGCCAAGACAACATTACACGTCATCATGCAGACAACATTACCCTTGGTTCCGGACACTGCATGGGTTTGGACACAGTGCAGTGATGTGTGTTCACCATTACAATACCACGCAATTTCCAGCCCACTAAACCTCTGTGCTTTGCCCATCCACCCTGCCATGCCTATTCCGGGATGCTATGCAGTGGAAGCATGTGGTACATAGCCGGCGGGATTACTTTCTTTCACTCCACAGGGCACCTTTAAGGCTCCCCGTGCCTTTGCGTGGCCTGGTGGCTCTCTTCCCTTCAGCAGTAGACATTTCGCCTCATGTGTACACCCACAGCTTCCCCATACTCCTACTAAAGGTGCGCCCAAGTTTTGGTGAGTGCAGATAAAGCTGGTATAAACACCTGTGTACAGGTGTTTGCATGTACGTAAGTTTTCATCCTCTGTGTAGGTACTAAGGAGTGGATTGCTGGGTCATATGGTAAGGTTATGCTTAGTTTTGCAACAATCCACCTATCTTCCAAAGTGGCTGTGCTATTTTGAATGCCCACTGCTGACTTGTGATGTAAGGTATCTGTTTACATGCTTCTTTGCCGCTTGTATATTTTCTTTGGTGAGGTGTTAGGTAAGATCTTTGACTTATTTTTTTATTATGTTTTCTTATTTTCTTTTAAGAGTTTTTTTTTGGTATATTTTGGATAACACTTTTATTAGATGTGTCTTGGAAATATTTCTTCCCAAGCCTCTGTGGCCTGTCTTTTCATCTTCTTGAGATTGTGTTTCATAGAGCAAAGTTTTTAAAATTTAAATGAAGTCCTGCTTATTAAGTACTTCCTTCATGGAGCATACATTCAGTGTTATATATACAAAGATTTCACTATGGTCAGGGTCCTTTTGTTGTCTCATATCTTCTAGGAATTTTACAGTTTTCCATTTAGGTTTATAAATCACTTTGAGTTAATTTTTGTGAAAGGTTATAATACCTGTGTCTATGATCCTTTATTTTTTGTGTTTGTGGATGTCTAGTTCTTTAAGCACAATTTGTTGAAAGGACTCTGTGCCCTATTTTCTTGCCTTTTCTCTTTGTCAAAGGCCAGTTGAATATATTTACATGATTCTCTTTCTGGGCTCTCTGTTCCATTAATCTGTTTGTCCACTTTTCCACCAATAGCACCTTATCTTGATTACTGTAGATTTATATTGTCTTGAAGTTGGGTATGTTGGTCCTCCAATTTTATTCTACTTCAATATTATGATGTCTATTCTATTTCACTGGCAATTCCTCATAAACTTTAGTCAGTGGACAACCTCAAAATAATTCATTGGAATTTCATTGAGTCTAGAGATTATGATGCCCTTTTTTATTATGATAAAATAAAAATAAATATTTTTCAGTGGTTCTGATCACCTAAAATTTTGCACGCTAATGAGACGTCCATGACTGGGAAGCTAGATCTCTTCAGGACAAGGACTGGGCACCAGAGAAACTAACAGCATATCAGAGAATTTAGCTTCAGTCTTGCCTTCAAGACTCCAGGGGAGGGAGGAGAGAAGCTGGAGGTCGAATTCAACCATCAATGACCAATTATTGGCTGATCGAGCCGGTGTATCGAAACCTCCAAGGAACTTTAGGTGCTGTGGCTCGGGGAGCTGGTGAGTTAAAGTGCTCATGTGCTGTGAGGGCTGAACACCAGCTTCAGAAGGACACAGGCTCTGTGTGGGGGCTCTCTGGATCTTGCACCGTGTACCCCCTTCTCTGGCTGTTCACTTTATCTACAGTAACCTCAGAGTATAAGGTTTCCTGAATTCTGTGGGTCGTTCTTGTTAGGTGACCAGAGGAGGAAGCATGGGTGCCCCCAGATCTGTGCTCCTGTGGGCAGAAGTGTGGGGAGCCTGGGCACTCCACGTTGGGTGCCCTCTGAGTAACCCAGTCTAGGACTGTGCCCTGGATCTCAGGTTGGGACTAACACTGGGAGTCAGTGTCAGAATCGAACTGAGTCTTTTTGGAGCTGGAAAAGTGGTCTGGAACACTGACCTGTATTTGGTATCAGACAACAACCACACATTTGGTGTTAGCTGTGGTCAGGAGATTCCACACACTTTGGAAATGCTCGTGGAAACCAATATGCTGATAGATAAGTGAATTAAATACACATCAATTGTTTATATTACAAACTTCTTCTATGACATTATTTATCACAAAACAGTTTAAGATACGCACAAGTTTCAGATAACTAAGCTATGTGCTGTGTTCTTTCTCTTCATGAATATCTGTGCCTCTATGTTATTTGGATTACTGCAACTCAACAGTGATGTGTTTAGAAGACATTCTGGTAGTAGGGTGTCTGGCTGTGTAGAAACACTTGAGGACGGCTCCATCATCATGTGATTTCTGTCATCTTTTCTCCTTGAATCACAGCAAACAGCACGGCTAACCTCATCCATGCACATCCAAGAGGCAGCTCTGAAAACAAAAGTGAGCACACAGAGCACAGAGACACAGCTGGAGATAGTCTCTCACACAAGTCTCCATGGAAGGTAGGGAGCTGGGTGAGTCAGCCAAGAGTCCATGGTGAAGGAGGCTGGGAAGAGAACTCCAGGGTGCCTAAAGCACGAGAGACTGGGGAAAGAAGAGCAGTTGGATAAAGTCTCCAGAGAGACCAAGGCAATTGGATCATCTTCATATATTGTCTTCTCTTTGCTCTAATGCTTATGAAGCCAAGTTTCAGAAAATTAGGAGCTGTGCAACTCCAGGAGCATCACTGCAAGGAGCTTCAATATAAATGTAGTCTCTAAAGTCAAGAAATGTGATGGACTTAAGATAACCCAAGTAGGTGTGTGACAGTGAATTTTGATGAGAGGGGCAGGTGACGGAGGACACAAAGATTTTCGGGTACAAGCTTGTTAAGTGATTTAATATCAGAATGTGTTTTCAACATTTTAGTTACAATTGCGAGTGCAAAGTGTAAGCGTGGCCCATGGCCTAAGGTAAGTTCATAGTAAATACCACTGCGAGAGAATGTGACCCATTTAATCCTATTCCTACCATGCGGGTTCTTAGTAATAATCTGAATAAGACATTTGAATTCACTTGCAGCTTGAAACGACTTTCTGACTTTAAATTACAAATTGAATAACATCGATGTAAACATTATGAACATCAAGAATATTATTAGCCGTTTACATTGTATTTTTTAGTTTACTGAGTGCTTTGCCATGCTCTTTTCACTTATCATTTCACAGATTTACCAGGCACTGTGGGTTTTATAGAAAACAGACAAAGCTCTGCGGCTTGATTAGAGTAAGCAAGACTGTGTTGATGAATCTACCACTGGAGCATTTGTTTTTTCATTCCCCACCTAATGCCTTTTGTACTTCATGCTGGTCTCTTTCCAAATACATTCATACCCCCATTATTTGCAAGGAGTGTCATGTTCTGAGGCTACTAAGGAGTAAAACTTAGCCAATCTTCATGGAGCAATAGACAAGTAGTGGGTGAGTGTAGTAATGCAAGATTTCTCGATTACCTGAAGCTGTGGTACCAAACAAGGTCATTTTTAGATATTGTTGTTTCATTGGTTTCTGCTTCTGCCTAATAAGGGCTGCCTGGTTAGTCACCAAAGAATTTTTACCCTGGCCATTGCTGAAAAATACTTCATGGTGTCCTGTACTAACCAATTGACCATATCTCTCTTTTGTCCCAACTCTGAAAGGTTGTTTCTGGATTGCTTAGTTACTTTTTTCACTGCTGGGACAAAACACCGGACCCCCCACAACTGTAAGGAGGAGAGGTTTAGTTTGGCTACAGTCCATGACTGGCTCCAAGGCAGGGCATCATGGCAGAGTGGCCTGGAGGAGGAGATTTGCTCCTGGCATGGCAGCAGGAAGCAGAGAGATCAAGGGAGGAGGAGGGAGAGAGACCCTTCCAGGCCACGCCCTCAGTGAACACCTCCTCTGTCCAGGCTGCACCTCCCAATATCACAGTGAGCTATGAACTCATTAGTGTATCAGTAATCAACTGATGAGGATCAGGCCACTGTGACCCAATCACCTCCCAAAGCCTCACCTGTAAGCACATGAGACTTTGGGGGCACAGCTAGATGAAAACCACAACACTGGAGCATACTTAGGTCTACTTTCTCTCTTTTTGGATGTTTTTTCCCCTCCTTCCAGGATGTGTAAACCTCTTGCATAAATGTGTTTCTGCTGGTCCTGCCCAGGTACACACAAAAGTATTTTAATCCAAACTTGTGAGGACAAGAAAGATAATAGGAAGGTTTTACTAGAGTGTTAAATATCAGTTTGCTTATTATACTTTTGTCAGGATTAAGTTTTAAACAACTGGACCCACATCCTAACTAACAGAAATGGATTTATGGACTCACACATTTTAAAATAGTTTGAAGAATCTCTGAGTCCAGGGACTGGAACACTGTTATGCTCAGCTTTCCACACTCCTAATTTATACTTTCTTCCCTCTGGCTCCCTTCTCAGGCTGTTTTCTTCTCAGAGTAGGACTGAAATCACACATCCTAGAAATTAAGGCCATAATGCATCATTTTAAAGGAAAACTCCTCAGTAGGAGACAGGGCAACAGAAAGCATGCAAATTAAAACAACAGAAAGAGTGCAAAACATAGAACACAGAATAACAGATGTGGCAGGTAGTGAATACTTAATGCTAATTAGCATATGTGCAATTTGATGAAAAATAGAGAACATTAGAAAAAGTGATTGAAGGAATAATGGCAGTGCTCCAAGTTGATGAAAGACAAACTCAGATTCTAGAATCTCAGCCAACCCTAAGGATAGATGCAAAAATTGACAAGACCAACACATGTACATCACACGCAGATACATGTACATGTGGGTACATATATCAGAGTCAAATTGCTAAAAACTAAGGGCAAAGAGAAAACATCTTCAAAGGGGACAAATAAGGACTTCAGATAAGTAGTTTTATGACTTACAGTTGACTTCTTAACTGAAATAAGAAAGTCAAAGACTGTAATAAAAGAGCTAAAAGAAAATGACTGTCAGCTTAGAGTTCTACATCTAGAGGAAATATCCTTCAGAAATGAAGTGTGACAATTTTCAGTAAATAAAAAACAAAAAAAAATTGTCATAAGAAAGTCTGCATCGAAATAAGTATTAAAGAGAATTCCTAAGGAAGAAAGAAATGATCCTAGACAAGATAAAAGTAATCTAAAAAGAAATGTGGAGCACTGAACAAGTAATCGCTGACTACAAACAAATCTTAAGTAATTTAAAATATTTATAAGTATTAAAATTTAAAAAAGGCAAGAAGAGGTAAATGGAGTTAAGTCACTTAAAGATTTTAGTGTTTTTCAGAAAGTAGTAATCGTTCACAGGATAATACAATAGGGAGGCATGCTGCTGTACTGAGGGTAGTGGCCAGAATGAGGCGCATCTAACCAGTTAACCAGGCTGGAAAATGCACGAAAACGACAAAGCTTGATTAGTCCCCAGGTATAGCAAGGAAGGAAAGAAAGCAAATGTAGAATAGATAAAAATAGAAAACCCTCATTTTACTATGTCAGTACTTAATATAGCTGGAATAAATATACCAAGAAAAAGACTATGGTTATATACTGAGAGAACAACACAAGATGTGGTTAGGAAGAGATACTTCCCAAATATTAACAGTGACTAAAAACAAAGAATTTAAAGAGTTATGTACATAGTAACCAGAAATAAGCAATGCCTGAGAAATTATACTTAGGAAGTCAGCCTTGTGTCCTGTCACTGGAGATAAGGAAAGACATTTTAATTGTTAGACAAACCACAAAGACAATGCCATAATCTTAAGTCTTTAGGTATATAACACGATTTTGTGACAATAAAGAAATATGTGGGGCTGCCAGCAATCCACCCCAACCCAACCCCCCACATACCAACAACAATAATAGAAAGGAAGAGACATTTGAACAAGATGCAGTCTTCCAACTTACCAAAGGCAAATTCTTCGGGAGACAAGATGGAAAAATCTGATATTAACCACATGGACAATTTGAACTGATAGCACAGGAAGTAAAAACACAGGTGATTGAAGCACTAGAAATATTCAAAACAGAAATAATTTCCCAGATAAAAGACATGATTATGAACTCTAGAACAGAAACAGATTAAAAAGTAGATGAGTTCAGGGCCATGATGAAAGCCTTGAATGCTCAGCATAGGAAAGAAATGGAAACCATGAAACAGATTCAAACTGATATCCAGGAGATTAAAAACTCTATTAAAAGTACACATAGCCGACTAACCCAGTCTGAATATCAGATATAGAAGACAGGACAGCAGTCAGTGACCATGAAAAGAGAGATCTCTTAAAAATGGTGAGGGACCATGAGAAATCATGACACAAAGAAGAATAATACAAGATTAATAGGAGTCCAAGAAAAAGCAGGAGAAAGCAAAAATGACATAAAAAAATGTTCACAGAAGTAATAGCAGAAAACTTCCCAAACAGAGCAAAAGAACTTGACATACAGATAAGTGAGGCATATAGGATTCCAACTAGTTATGATAAAAAAATCTACACATAGACAAATAATAAAGATCCCAGAAACCCAACCAAGTACAAAATATTACAAGCAGTTAGAGAAAAGAAACAAATTACATGAAAAGTCAAGCCCATTAGAATCACAACAGACTTTTCAACACAAACCCTCAAGTCAAGGAAAGCCTGGAGTGAGGTACTTCAAGCTTTAAAAGAAAAGAACCTCCAACCTAGACTGATGTATCCTGCAACACTATCTTTCAAAACTGATGGAGAAATAAGATGCTTTCATGACAAAGAACACCTGAGAAACTTCATGAATACCAAACCAGCACTCCAAATAATTTTTAAAAATATCCTAGAAAAAGACAGTGAAGGTCACAACTCCATGAGGCTCAACACAGCAAATCCAATAGGCAGGAATTTAAAGGGAGAGGGAGAAAAATAGAAGGACCAACGACAGGAAAATACCATGACAATGATAAGTCAATACATATTAGTTATAGCCATTATCATTGCCAATGGCCTCAATTCACCAATCAAAACAAATAGACCAGCAGAATGATAAAGAAGCAAAATCCCACAATATGCTTTAACAAATCCTGAGTAGCACGGAAACTAGCACAAAGAATCAACATTGGAATCTCAGGTCTTTAAAAAGTTTCTGCACTGCCAGAGAAATCACAAGCAGAGCTAAGAGACAACACACAATGTGGGAAAACACTTTTACCAGCTGTTCCTCAGACAAAGGTGTACTATCTAGAATATATAAAGAACTTTTAAAAATCAGATCCCCCTCTAACAGGGCTGGGCTGATTCTGTGCCATGCTCCCAGTGTCTCTGACATCTTCACAACATCTCTCTGACCACAGGGAAATACCTCTGCTCTCAGTGGCTCATCTGATCAGACTGGGCTGAGGGTCAGCCAGCACGATCTTCCAACTTTCAAGGGTTCGGATTTTGCTGACATCTTCAAAATCCCCTTTGCCATGCAAGTGGGCGTCTTCACAGGTCCCAGGAAATAGGGCATAACATCTTCGGGGGTTCACTCTGCCTACTACATTAGGCAATAGATTTAATGGCCTTGTGCAGAAAAGTTGAAAATGATGAATTCTGTGTTGCATTTATAACTGAGGTACAGTAAAAAAAGAAAATGAAAGCACAATGAATTTTATTAGTGGCCAACAATATTTATCTATATAGGCAGCAATGAGTGACATGAGTAAAAGAAAAAAAAATCTAGGGGAGCCTTTACACCCTCTGGAGTGGAGACATCTGAGATCACAGTATGATCGGATATGCACCTATGTGGTTCAGTCCTCAGGCCCTACTGTTGCTTTGGACATGGCTGTCGGTTTCTCGAAGTGGATGATGATGGCTTTTCCTTCTGAGAGCCCTGACCAGACCTTTCCATCATACTTGGTAAGTGATCATTACCTTGTATCTCAAGCCAAGGCATCACAAACATAGATGCCATATTTGGTGAAAATGTGTCTTGCCATTTGCAAGTGATGGTGTGATGGCTGGTGGATGAAAATTTATTTATATAGATTAGGGTATAAATGCTTTGTATGGCAATTCTGATGCAACAGCCATGCTTTGAAAAGCTTTGAAAGCTCTCTGACAAATATAAAGCATTATTATCATCAATAACAACAGTTGTGTGTCACGATTTTCATTTTAAGGGCTATCATTTTATTTATGGATATAAAAAAAGGAAGGATATGATGTACTATTCGGTATCTGCTTAATAGGGCTTAATTATTTGTTGTGGGACTTTATAATACATTTAATAAAATTAATGAGATTCTGATGACTTGTGGCTGCCACTCTCTGGCTGGAATTTCTCTGATAAGAAGTCAAGCAAGACTGCCAGTTTTCTTATGAGAATTACAGGGTTTGAGGATTAGTCAGCTGAGAATTGTGAGGTCCTCCTCTAATTAATGTCTTCCCACTGATGTTTGCCCTAATCTCCCCTTTTATTACATTTATTACAGTGCTTCAGCGGGATGTGTGTGTGGCAGGGAAGATTTATTAAATAAGGTTACTGTTCGGGTAGTGAAACAGAAATAAAGATCCTAATTCTCTATTTGTTACTTTGTTAATTCTTTTTAATTTAAAGGGTCTCCTTGAGGCAGGCTCACATTTAAGCTGCAAGGAGGAGTGGGGTCTGGGGCCGGGGACACAGCTCTGGCCTGGTCTTCACAGCCTTGGCCAGATGGGCCAATCTCTTTCGTCCTTGGGGTCCCGGGCCATAGAACAGAGAGGGGTTGGTCTCAATGACCTCTGCAACCCCTGCGCCCTCAACCTAAACACTGGTAAGTTAAAAGGAAAGACTTGTAGAAATTCTTCCGCAGAGACATTTTTAGAGTTTTATTTACTTCCCACTTGCATTTTTGCAATCATCTCTTATCTAGGTTTCCTCCTCCGGTTATTTGGATGCACAAACTGACAGCGCTGAAGTTTGCTGGAATGTTGAGGTTCATACAGTGCCATGCCAGTTTCTGTTCAGAATGTTTCTATCTGAATTCCACGGCCTTTTACATTTTAATCTGATAATTTTAGCTTCCTTTTTCTTATCCTGTACAGAATTCTCCGCAACCTTATAACTGAGTCCATTTGCTTGCTCTCCCGTTTGTGCTCTCCCCTCCCGTCTGCTCCCCTCACCCTGTGTCCCTCACCTCCCCTTCCAGCTCCACCGCCTTCCAACCCAAAAGCCCGCTGCTCACCCCACCCACTGCCATTCCAGCTCACTCCTCAAATCAAAAGCGTTTTCTTTCCACTGTCTTCTATAATTATCCCTACCACAAGCAGCCGTCCTCCCTCTAAACTCCTGCAGGACTTAGTGATATTTACAAGGTGATAATAAATATTTAACACATTTTCTTTAATGTACATGTTTTCTAGGCACTGTCTGTGGGTGGGGACGAAATAGGAAAGAGGCATAAGCTCTGCTGTAATGCACCTTAAAGTCTCCTGGATGAAGCAGGTCGCACAGATTAGGAAAAATATAAGAAAGGAAAAAAAATCATCTTTCACTTTACATTTTACTGAGTCTCCATCCCTGTATCAAATTGTGAACCTAAATAATAGATTTTCTAAATCTTTGTAATATCAGTGTATTTCTACATAAGTAGTTTTAGAAGAAATGCTTGTCATTGCATTTAGGGTTATAAATTAAAAGTTGTTTCTAAGATTATGCTACACCAGAGAATAGTTGAATATTTTCCCTGTTGCTTTCAAAGTTGAATAGGAAAGAAATTAGGCTATGAATGTGAATAAAAATCCTGCAGTTAATTTTGGGTCTAAAAGACTTTTGAGGTAATTTTTTTACCTCGATTTTTTTGCCCATCTTGTATTTTAAGTTCTGTGTCATAAAAAAATCATTGTTATTATTTCATATCTCAAGTAAGATGTCCATCTTTGTGTTCTAAAGAGCTAGCTCATCATTTCCCTGATATACCCGTGTTGGTTAACACTCGGTATCACTCTGTGGAGTTGTTCAGTAGGATACACACTGGGATCACACTGGAGAGCGTTTGGAGCATCGAAAAAGCACAATTTACACAACCTTCACTGTTTGACAGTGTCAGTCTGTGGAAGAGGCAAAATCAAACTCTGATACTATCAAAATGTGGGGTCTATAGGTGGATCTTTTATTTAGCGGATTCGTATAAATTCCAGCATACACCCTTGGAAAGACAGACTTGAGAACCACAGAGTGTGAAGATGATGAAAATTCCAAGGAAAAACTGGTCAGAGAAATTTCATCCATCCCATTGTCAAGCCTCTGGTTTCAAAGATGATGATAATCATTATATTTTATAGATGGAATGGGGATATTTAGTAAAATACTTTGAGCTGCTGTGAATATTCCTGAGGTGATTTTTGGGGTACGATCTGTTGATCACGATACTGGCAGGCTTGAGTCTGGCAACTGGGCCCTATTCCTGGAGTGCTGCACACTGTGGGATTAAGCTTTGAATTGTGTCCTCTCCTGCTTCCAACTTGCGACCCACTTCGACCCCACCCACTGAGCATCCAGACCAAGGCTTCGTGCCAATAGCAGTAGGAGACTACAAACAAAAATGCCCACTGAATTAGGTGTTCTTATCTATAACGGGGAAATACTAATAGGTCTATTCATAGCAGAAGAAATATAGCTATACTTTCCTCTTTTTAATCAAAACTTAATCTGAATATGGAAAACTTTTATTACATTTATAAAAAACTTTCAACCTGACATCAAAATCAGGATCTTTTGTCTTTGACAGAAACAGTTAAAGTGGGCTGAGGGGTAGGGACTACTATTTGGCTCAGAGAAAGAAAAGTCAAGGCACCTGTCTGTGGTTTTCTGACATTACACAGCCACGGTCCATTTACCTCAACCTGCTCTGTACTTCCAAAGAAGCACAGATTTAAGGTGCAGACTCCTTGATCATAGTTTTTGTGTTTCTTTGTTTAATTTTGCTTAGAGTGTCATCTTTTGATTCTATTTTCAATGGTATAGGATCGATTTAGCTTTTCTTTTTTTTTTTGGTACTGGGGATCAAACTCAGGTCCTTGCGCTTGCGAAGCAGGTGCTAGAACCACTGAGCTAAATCCCCAGCCCTTATCTTTTTATCAACAACAGAAAGTATAAGGCATCACAGACGTTGAAGTTAGAGACAGTTCCTGAATTGTAAAGGTAAAGAGAAGCGATTACATTTAACATTGCAGACTGTAGACACAGGAAGCTAACTGCACAAAAGGAAGAAAAGGAAAATGAAAGAGAAGATAAGGAGCCCTTAGTCAAATAAATTTTATTGTTTTTCCTTTGTTGTATGCACTCAGGAAAACATCTCACCACCAAGAGAGTCATGTACTCTATCATTAATGCTTTATGCAATATTAAAATTATAATACAAATTTTACTGTGGAGAGCTAATCAAATCTGAACATTAAATTTATATAAATCTCACTGAATAAAACTACACAACTTTCAGAAATAAAATTATTATTATTATTTTTTTTTTGGTACCAGGGATTGAACTCAGGACCATGTGCTTATGAGGCAAGCGGCAGAATCACTGAGCTAGACCCCCGGCCCTAAAATTAATTTTTAATTCAAATAAATTAATTTGAATCCTGTTTTAGTAAGTTTCAGTTTAGTCCATTTAGTTTTTTCCTTGCTCAGTTAAAGTATAGTATAGAAATATTAAAGCAAATTTTAAAAGAAAGTAAAAAAATAAATATTCTATCGTTCGCTCTCAACTCTCTGGAAATGTAAACTGTAAGATTTAAAATGTCATCTTTAACCTGAGGTTTTACTGTGTTCTAAGCTTGTGATAAAAAGTAACTGCACAAATTTCAGATGGAAACAAAATCCAAATAGAGAGAGCTACATGGTGGGGGAGGGGAGAGAAAAGAAAACAGCGAAATACAAACCAATAAGCCTGCTGGAGGCAGTATCAGGTCCTCAGTAGCAGAGCATCTGAATTTGCCATCTTGAGAAAAACTCTGGACCTCTGTCTCCTAGACGTTTCAGGGTGGGTGTCTTAGGCCCAGTTTAGTATTCTGGGGAACATTATTTTCCTCTAAAGTATAAATTCAGTGCCTGTTATCCCAGCACTTTGGAAGGCGGAGCAAGGAGGATTACAAATTCTAGTCCAGCCTGGGCAACTTGGTGACTTACTGAGACCATTTCTCAAAACAAAGAACAAAAACTAAAAAACAAAAAATCCAAACCAAACCAAAACAACAAAATGGCTGGGGATGGAGTTCAATGAGAAGACCCTGGGTTCAATTCCCACCACCACCGTCACATAGCAGTGATGAACAAACAGACATTCAGGCCATTCTCAAGGTGACCTAGAAAAATATGAGATAGAGATTCTCTTAGGATGACACCCTGAAATACATGCAGAATTTTATCTATCCGGTGTTGGTAGTTACATGGTATAAAATTTTCATCAAAAGAAGTGATAGCAGTGGATGCTGTTTATATTATCTACAATCATCCAAGTGCCAGGGAACGAATGTAGAATACTGACACGTCTTGACCATCCTCAATTCAGACTTAAGTGTGGATAATGACCTTTGACTACATGGATCACTTTAAAAACAATTAATAAATCAAAGAAATACTGAGGTCACAAAAGGTCTTTTTTTTTTTTTTTTTGTACCAGGGATCCAACTTGGGACTATGAGCTTGCAATGCAGGCCCAGAACCACTGAGCTAAATCCCAGCTAAAAGGGCCTTTGGACATGCAGTTAGCTTTCCTTCTACTATCATTGCCTTGTGTTGAAAATGGAAGCTGGACTTTGTGAAGTTTCCAGGCTTGCAGGTGAAGTGGATAATTTTGTGAAAATGAAGCAATTTGTTTGTAATTGTGTTTCTCAACTTCCTATTTCTGGGATGGCCAAATTTATGACCAGCATGTGAAATGCTTGAAACACATTTTGGACACCTAAATCACATCATTGCGACCAAGCAACTGTGGAAAAGTGAGTCCCTGATTTATTAGCAGCTATTTTCACAAAGATTCTATTCATAATGTTGGTGTACCCTCTGTAATTTATTTGATTAATAATATTTGATTTGAACCCAAATGATGACTTCTCACATATACGATGAAACTAATGACCTGGGAAAGAAGAACCATTCAGATGGTCACCAATAACTACTGCTTAGTTAATCCTTTAAATAAACTGGAGCCCACAATGTGTCCCTTTGAAGTCATAAATAATGTATATTTTTCTTTTGACTTTTAATAAGCCAGTAGGGTTCATCTCACAGTCTCCAAACACATATATTTTATTACGGGCCTCTGCAGTTTACTTTAATTAGTGTGTCTGAGTGCTTTGGGAGACTTAGCCCTACTGAAAACAAACAGAGTCTTACCATCTATAAAACATTAGCTCCCTCTGGTCTATCCTGACACAGCGGGAGGCTCAGTGAGAAACACATGGTGTAAGTAAACACTCATAATTGCATTAGCATTCTCTGGTGGATTGGTAATTCAAGCTCGGCTCCATGATATTGTAAGAGCAGTTAGAACAGGTTTACCAGTCTTGCGGTCGGCTGGTATTGCTTCGAATTCCATGTGAACAGAACTTTACGTGACAAATCTTTTGGAAACGGAGGAAGAGAGAGGGAAGCTTGCTGTTAAACGGAAGCTTAGCATAGGCTGTGGAACTTTGCTTTATTTCCGATAGAGCTTCGGGATGTTTCAGGTCTCTGTCCTTTCTTTTCCCAAGTTGTTTAACATCAAGGTTAGTTTCAGTCTGTTCTCTGGATACATGACTGGGTGTGCTGGAGAGCTCATCGACTGAAAATTTCAATATTTATTTTGATATCATTATATGCAAACATACTTGTCAATAAAATAACTGTGCTCCTGATTGTTGATGGAATGAATATGTTGCTTAGAAGGTAATTAGCTATTAAAACAGATTAGCTTAACACATATTTTTTACTCTTATGCTTTTGAATTTACTCTTCTTGCTAGAGCTCACAATAATTTCTAACCATATGTGGGATGACAGAAATGTAAAATGTTCCCTAGTTGAAGGAATTCAATTGATTTGAATTAAAAAACTGAGGTACATCTGTAAGCACAAATGGTTTGTCTGTTTGAATGGCTTGACCAATGGAAAACTGCTCAATTTACCTATTTTTATATATGGTTTACCATGATTTATGGTTTTTGCTGTTTGGGGATTTAGTTAACTTTTGAAGTGTTTTTCCTTTCGGCTAACCTTATCATCATTTTGGCCAAATAGAAAAACTTATATTGTCTAATTAAAGTATTTCCAAGACATTTAGAAAAAGTAACTCTCATCAAAATTTTGATTGAAGCTCTTAACTATTTAGTGCCATGTATACGTATGCAGTCTACAGTAGCATGTCGATTAAAATATATTCAAGAATACAATTTTTACATTTCTAATAAAATATAAAACAAAAAGAAACAAGTGAAGTAAATTTTACTAGTATAATTTAACCCAGTATGTCTAAAATATTGTCACTTCAGCAAGTAGTCTGTAGAACAAGTTATTAAGAATCATTTTGTAATTTTTTTGGACTAAATCTTTGCAATCCACTGTGTGTTTTACACTCGAAGCACAACTCGGTTTGCATCTGAAATGCTTGCTAATCCCGCGTGGCTGGGGTGCCATGTTGGACGGTGAGCTCACACCTTTCCTACAGACGAAATCACTGAATGCTGGACGAATCCTGAAGTGAATTTTAAAATAATCCACAGTCCATCTTCTCTATTTTATATACAGTTCCTTGGGCATTCTCTTTCTGTGACTGAAAGCTTTGATCTGAAGTGTAAATTGTAATTTTCCCGTTCTGTTTTACCCTCTTCCCTCAGACTGATGCCATGCGACACATGCTGTCGCTGCTCTATATTTCGAAAATGACTTGGATGACAGAGCAGCAAAGAATGCAACTTTGTGATGTTCTTCCTATGAAATTTGTTTACTTAACAAGCAATGAAAAGGAGATGCATGGAGAAAGTATCTTTCAAGTATGAAATAGTGATCCTTTTTCCAGATGATGCCACACTGCTTTCTGCATTGCTTTCATTGATGAAGTCTGTAGTTTAAAGGTATGTATCACCTGCTGCTGAAACGGTGTGGAAAGAAAAATGATGCTTTAGAATTTGGAGGTGTTAGCTAAGTAAATGGTAGCAAAGTACTACGAGTTATTTTTCCTTTCCAAATCTCATGTTTTAGAAGTTAACTTACTTTTGACATAGACCATATTTTAACAATTTGTTCCATGTACTGCTGACTTTATAGTTTTTATATAATTCTTATCACTTAAGAAAAAAATACTGGAAGTGTCATGTTATATTTAGGGGAAAATGTCTAAGATTGAGTTTTACTGTTCATAAATAGGGGGAGAGAAGAATGCTTAAAAGTTTCTGATCGATAATTTGATGTATATATAAACATATTCTCATCTGACCATAGCTATTCAAACCCACCCCATTGTACCATGAGTTCAGCAACTGACCACAAATATTTGGATATTTTCAAAATTTAATTTGCTAATGAAAAAAAAGTTTAGCATTTATTTCTTCTGATGACAGATTTGAAAATGAAAACTGTCAGAAAATAAAATTTTTAAAATGCTAACAAAATTATAAGATGGTTCCAAGCATATTTAACTTATTGAGGCAATGTTTAGTTGAATATATCTTTTCATTTATTAGATTTTCCAGTCGTATTTCTCTAACGCTATCGTCGCTGTCACATTTTTAAAAAATCAGAATACTTTCAGTTCTTTCCTTTTAATTTGCTTATATAACATAAATTCAAATACACATTTAAAATTTTATATATGGCCAAACCCCATGTGATATATGTCTTTGTTACATAAATTATGTAGGCTATAAAAATATTAGAAAAGTGAAAATGTTTCATTCATATTTACATCACAGATACACTACTTGTATATTTTATATGTACATTTTTCATGTCAAGTAATATATTTGCACTTTGTTTTACTTAGAATTAAACATGAAATTCACTATTTCACTGTTATATTTAACAAATTCTCTGATTTTATATTGAATCCTTGAAATTTCTTTTGAATTACCATAAGCAAAAGTTTATTGATGCAGTTATTATACAGAGATTCAATTTCTTAGACTTAAAACTTGGTAAACAATGCAATGAACAAAGGCATTTTGCTCTCAAACCTCTAAACTATTAAGATAAGTTATATTATGGAATGAATTGATTAAAAATTTCTCATTATAAGGCCTATAAGCATGCATCACAATTTTAAAAAGTAGTAATGTCACCTTAATTTTGAAGAGATATTTTTCAAACGAAGATGATTTGTAGAATAATCTGTATTGTGTTTTTCTATATAATTTATCTAGGCTTCTTGTTTATTTAAATCTCTTTAGGAAAATCATTCGTCTGTCAAAATATTAAGGCTTGTGCTTGATCACTAAGCGAGCACTGTTAATTTATTCTTGAATTGTGTCCCTAAACTTGTTCCCAGCGATCTTCCTTAGGAGAGGAAACCAGGCTCAATCTGAGCTCCCTCCTGCTTGCCCAGTGGCCCAGTGCACACCCACAGCTTAAGCAAGGTGCCCGCCAGGCGCGAAGGGCTGCTGAGGAATCAAAACTAAGCTTTAATCCAGCCCTCACTTTCCTATCACAAAAGGTGCTACAGGATGATTGCCATCTGCAAAAGAAAAAGGCAAGCGCAATTAAAAGCCAGGTTTCTAATCCTTTGTGCCTGGGTTTGGGAGCACAGCCCAGAGAGAGAATGTTTGAACAGGTTCGGATGCCCTGGGGGATGCAGGCCGCCCACCTAGCTGGAGAGAGGAAAAGGTAATGGGTTTAGTTCATCAGTGGCCAACAAATTGTGCCCCAACTGCAGTGGCTGACAAGAGGCCACAGAAGCAGCCGGTGGCTGGCGGAAACTCTGTTTTGTGACAATGCTGAGATAAGCACTGTAGCCTATCAAATGCTATGTTTCCAGCTTGCAGTTTCTGTCTTAGCAGTGAAGGTAAAATCCTCAGTTTGTGAGGAAACCTCAGAGCAGTGTCTAACGTTTGTGTGGAGAGCCGTTTCCACATGACCGAAGGGCAGTCTGTGCCGCTAACCACTAATTAGCCTAATTGACACCAAATTGAAAGCGATGACTCAGCTGTTGCAGAAATACTGCCTAATGGCAGTGTGGTGGCTCCCCTGCTTGGAGGAGGAATGGTTATTAGTGGCACTCTGTGGAAAGAGAAGCTGCTGCATTGTATTAATATCAGGGAGGTGGAGCATGAAACCCCTTATGAATCTGACTGTACACGTCCCACCCTACTGGCTGCCTTGTCATCAGGAGTAGCTGGGTTAAGTGGTTTAAACTCTGCTCTTGCAACACTGGGGTTTTTGCAGGCAGGTTATACCGCAAACAAGTTGTCTAAGGGCACCAGCACTATTAAAAAACATTTCTAAAGCTGTAGATGAAAACACAGAGAAAACTTGATACTGAATTCTCAGTAAATGTTTGCTATTGAAGAGCATGCGTTACTTGTTTGTGCTATTTTGACAAGTCAAATTTTATTTTCTATTCAAGACCTTAATTTTTAGTTGATGAATATGACAGTGGTTTGGTGATGTGTCTGTTGAGGGAAGAAATTGTAGCAGTACAGAAGTTACAGGTTAGTATATGAGCATGCACTGGAGAAGTAAATTGATTTGCGTTGCATTTAGCTTTTTATATTTGGGAGACTGATTTCTGAAACCAATAGGAAGGAAAATTTTTGTAATGTAACTCCTGCTATCCAGGGGTGCTGTAGTTTTCTCCCTCCCTATAAAAGGTGGGATTCCATCACTTAGTGGTGAGATCTTTCCCGTGTAGTGTCACACACAGGACTGGAAGGACCTCTACAGGTGATCGGGGTTTGTCCAAGAAAATAGCAGTCATCTGAGGACTGGGGACTGCTGAAAATGTTTGGCACTCAAGGAAGTTACCAAATGGGAAAAAAGGCATGGTAATAAATACAGATTTAATCAAGACTTACAAAACCTAAGTGAAAGCTCATCAGGACAGACAGACTTGATCCTGCTGTAGCAACTATAAATACAAAGTTCATCAAGATTGGGTTTGGCAATTGAGGAATGAACATTATGTTTCCTGGTCTCTAATAAGATATAGAACTCAATGAAATGATATGAAATGTAGCTAGTTTTCAAGCTAACAATAAGCTGTGTCTTTAGTGCGCATTTTCAGTTATATTTTATATTAATATGCATTCACGTTCCAAATAGTAATTTTGCTCTCATACCATTCATTCACTCATTTATACATTGGTTTGGTAAATGTTCCCTCAATAAGGTGCACTACCAAGAATGAGGGCAGCAGTGTTTGAATTAAGCTTGGGTACTTTAGGAAGATCAATGGCAATGTGTCTTTCACTGTAATAAATATTTTAAATCAAAGTTTGACTGAACATTTTGGTCACACATTATATATGCAGCTACCATGGAAATCTCTGAACTAAAGGTTAGGCTAGCCAATCAGAGACCCACTCGTAACACAATTTCAATCAGTATATTCCCAAAGAAAATAGTGGAAAATAATAATTACAATGCAGCTTACAAAATAAAAAAGGCTTCAACTTTCTTCGAGTGTATAGTTGCTCAGGAAACACAAGAAGCTCTTGAATTGCGCTCTCAACAAACATCTTTTGCACATCACTGCAGCAGATGCTACACTTATCAAAACACAGGAAAGTGTGGGGCAAGCTGCTGCCCGCTTTCCAGTTGGAACAAGATCCCTGTAGAAATGAGTCAGTGGTATTATGTGATTCTAACCCGAACCCTAGCCCTAGTGCAGAGAAAAATATGATGGGGAAATATTAGGAGAGCAGAGAGTAAACAAATAATTTTTGTTGAGGGCAATTCTGAGCCAGGTGATCTTACCTCTGCCTGTTTTTCAGTTGCTCACCTGGCCCCTTGGCATATCCACGGGCCCCGCCTGGTGAAGCTGGTCTGAAAGTTTGGAGAGACAATAACTAGCTGTTTTCCTTAACGTTTTAGAAATTCTTCTGCTGCTGAATCGAGGCCACTTCCACAACATCCCCCTCTAACATCGGCTTCCCTACCCCACAGAAGGTGAAGATTAGGGATACTTTCTGTATGTCAGGGTTACTGCACGTAGTTATCCATCCACCCACCGGCAGGGCACTACTCTGTGGCTGGCACCGCATCTCTGCACGTGTCCTGTAGGAGTAACGCAGTCACTCTGCTTTCTCTGTGACTCTAGTCCTGGTGCTAGGAAAGAGCTTTGGGCCCAAAGAGCTGGTGGCTTTTCCCTTTCCTTTCCCTCATTTTTCCTAGACCACGAGACTGTCACGAGCAGGAGGCCCAGAAAGGACTCGGGTCTTTAAACTTGTGATTTCAGGACAAGAGATGGAAGCCACTCTTTCAGGTGAGCTTTTAGCCCAAGTTTTCCACAGGACAGAGCAGTACAGAGGGAAGAGAGGGAAGAAGAGTGTTGACCGGGGCGTTTTTATTTTTTCTGGCGTCTGAGTCGTTAAGGGGTAAAAAGCGTGGGTGTCTCTGAATTTCAGTTGTAGCTTTCAGATCTCCGTGAAGAATTTCCTGGAGGAATCTTGGAGAGGCTCCTGGGGACTGATTGTGTACCTCTCTTCCCAACTCTGAAGTCAGCGACCTGTGGAGATCTTCAAATGGCCAGAGTAGGGCCATTTAGCCCGACGGAGCTGGGAAACGCTGCAAGTCAAGGATGCTCTCCTCTGCTCTGGATAACTGTTGGTTAACTGTTTACCACCACGCCGATGGCTGCCGAGAGTTAGGGTCTCAGCGAATCATGGATGTATCTATGCACACTGGGACTGACTTCAGACATTTGTACTTAGCTGCTGATAGGGTGTAAATCCCAGCTAACCCGTTCAGTCACTGGGAAACCCCATGACTACAACTGCCTGTCAATGACACATAGACAAATAATACGACAATTGTCAATTTGTGTCACACTCAAGTTATTGGTAGAAATGAAAGCCAAACCACAAATAGCTTAGAACTTGTGAAGTGGAACAATGTGCCCCATTGTACATCCTAGCCCCAGTATTCAAAGAACTCAAATTAAGGTGTTAAAACAAGAAGCAAAAGAAGAAAGCCAGTAAAATATAAGCTGGAGTTTATAATGTGTTGTGACAAGCTGTTAGTGGGAGTATGTGTGGCAATAGTTCTGGGAACTTCCATATGTACATATCTGGGTCCCTTTTCTGGTTGGGGATGTTAATATAATATTAATATCATTCACTGTGCTGTTTTTACATTGTCTGATTTAGCAGTTTGCATGTTTCTTACCTACTATGTTATATTAATTTCTTTTTCACTATAATTGCTGAGGAGAATGTATAATTATGCTTGGCTTCCATATACTTTGAATTAGAGTCCCCGCTGCCCCCTTAAATCTCAGTCTCTCATGGAGTGGCTCTCTTACAGTTTTTTGATGAGTTTGAAAATACTCGACAGTATTCCAGTATGGTGGTGCACTCCTATAATTCCAAGTACATGGAAATTAAGGCAGGAGGACTACAAATCTATGCCAACCTGGGCGATTTAGACCCTGTCCCAGAATAAAAAATGAAAAGAGCTGTGGAGGTAGCTCAGTTAAAGAGTGCCCCTGGGGTCCATTCCAAGTCCTGCAATAACAAAGATGAAGCAACAGCTTTCAAGTTAGGATGTGTTGCATCTGATTACAAATACATTATGTAATTTTATATATAATAGAAAACAAAAGATACATATTAACATCAGAAAAATGGGATGGGGAAGGGGGAAACTTCATTTTCTGATGTTATGTATTTATAATACCTGACTTTTGACCATAAATGTATATTAACTAAAAAATACTTGCAAATTTAATTTTTGCAATGCAGAATGAAAGAAATGAAAACGAGAATGAAGTATCTCAATGCTGGTTGTTTGCTTTTATCTGTTTCTCAAACGGGGTTTCAGAGAAGGCCCTTTTCTATCGCTTTGCTCTAACATTGATGTGGAAATATTCGCCAGTCGGTCAAGCTTTGAAATGAAGTGTGCCCTTTGTTGCTTGCCTTGAAATCTCGGGTGCACAGACCACTGTGCCTAGCGGGGCTGGCCCCACACTCTCTCGTGGTGTTTCGTCTGGTTTGGAAAACGAAACAAAACAAAAAAATGCAGCTGAAATGGTTGTCTTTACCGCAGTTCTAGTGGCTTATGGAACTATTTTCCTATCGTGATATAAAATATTCTAGTAATCCAGGCTGCAGTTGAGAAAACAACGAGAACCCATTCAGAACCCCTACTGTGTGCGCCTTTTAAAGAGAGAAAAGTAGCATTTTAAAGTCCCAGGAAAATGGTGTGCGGTGTGCTGTTGCCCCATCGCGTCAGCTGGTTTCACTCCGGAGCTATTTCAGATCCCTTTGTGGTATGCTTGGCAATACACTTAAGAGATTACTACTTAAGCTACTAATAATCTGCTTCAAGCAATTTTCTGTCTGTCCATCCAGCCACCTATTCTTTCTTTGGTTTTCAAAAACCCAAAAATGAACAGCATGCAACACAACAACAACCAAAAAGGAAGAAACCATAATCCTCTTTGAGTCTTCCCCGGACTCGCAGACGGCTCTGGAATGGCTAGGAGGCTAAAGTGCCTGGGCTCGGTTTCAACCCTCATTTCCAAGCTGGGGGTGAGGGGTGGGCAGGTGGGAAGGGCGGGGCAGGAGGTGGGGTGGAATGGAGTGACGCTGCAGTGTCCCGACCTCTTTTGTGTTTTAATCTGTCCTTTTCAGTGTTTTAATTTAGATGAGGGAAGGCAAATCCTTTTAGAGTTTTGAAGTTTGGTTTTTGGTGGATTAATTTGATGGAGCAATGCTCTCATGAGTCCAGAGGAACACAAAACCAGTTCAGGTTGCTGTAAGCATAGAGACTTACAAAATAATTAACTTTCTGTTGGCTTTGATTTCATTGGTGAACTCCATATTTTTATTTAAGACCTCTATTTCTAAGGATGTATATGTTGTATATCCTATATATCTCGCCCTCAAGCTAGAGAGAGAGAGAGAGAGAGAGAGAGTCAAAAATGTATACATACTTCAGGAAAAGGAACATAGTGTGATGTCTTTTCAATAGACGGTGTTACTCTTGTATGGGGGACCCTGGAGGATGCCTGTATTACAGAAAACCCACTACACTGCCGTCCCTTAGAGAAGAGGCTGAAAATGCCTATGCAGCGACCTCAGTGACCAAGGCCACCCAGGGAGTAGCTCGCTGTACTAATAAATGTCAGGAAGCGCATGGTCACCAATATTGTACTTGTTGAAATTTATTTAAAATAGTTTGAATTGCAAAAGAAGTATAATATTCACAACAATTATAAAAATAGGATATATGAACAAATTATAAAGTTGTCAATTCTGTTATCTGAAATTTTTTCATAGACAAAAATACTTTTCCTATTAATATTAATGTATCTCCAATACTTAAAATTTTCTGATACATGTGAAAATATTTTTATATTGATAGTCAATATTCCCTTCTTTATATTTATAGCATTTTTCATTACACGTAGGTAACTATTATTTATTGTGTATATATACATATATATATACTACATAGTACTAGTATGTATGTGTATATATGTTTATATGTATATTTTTAATAGCCCTAAACGTCATGTACATTTAATTGATATTAGTAAATTTTCTTCTCCCATTGCCTTAAGTAAAGATTTTTATTGGTTAAATTTAATTAATTCAATTTGTCTCCAGCGATAGCTGTACCCTTGGGTAACTCAGGACCACTCTACAGGAAAGTGAAGCCATGGCTATAGCGTCCCTAAGGTTCTCTCTTGTTCTTGAATTCCCTGTGATCTAAGGTGAGAATTCAGACACTTGTGTGAGACTTGCATGGAGTATTCGTTCCCCCGTCAGGGTGTCCTCAGACAGCGCCGGTACACAGTCCCGGGTCACTGCTCACTGCCCAGTCTCCCTGCTCCGCTCCTCGGTGGGAGGAGAGGCCTGGGCCCCTCCGGGCAGCCTGTCTCTGTGCAAGACAACACCTGCCACGCACCTGGCCCGAGCTGGCCGTTCACTGCTGATGGCTCACCGTCAAGAAGCTGGAGGTTTGGTGGGTGGAAATCAGAGGCCCGTCCAGGCTGATGGAGCTGGAAACTTACACAGTTGTGGAACATCCTCATTTGAAAAAATACAAAATTAGGTACAAAAGGAAGTATTTATATAAAATGAGAAAAATCTAACACGACAAATTTTTACAATTTGACAAACACGGCAAGGTGCAATCTAGCACCACCTCCCGTGCAGCCCCATCCCACCGCCCCACCTCTACCCCGGGAAGCTTGGAAATCCGTGTGGGACCGGAACGCGGGTACTCGAGCCTCCTAGTCATTTCTCTAGTCAAAATCTAGAAAAATAATTATCTTAATGGACACCAGACATTTGTAATGTCTCTTCTCTACACATCGGCCAGCATATTTTGATTGGTTCTTCATATTACCAAAATACCGTAATATTACTTTCTATAGAGAAAATGAAAAGATAACCATCATCTCCGTTGCATAATGGAGCAAGCATTTTATTATTTCGCTATTTGTGATGGGCATATGTAGTCTTATGGAAGTGTTTAGGAGTACAGTGAGCTTTTAGATATGCCAGCTTTTCTTGTGTAATGACCACTCTTAAATCTCTTTGACTTGGTGACATTGTTCATCCACGTTACTCAGGGCCCTTCTGAAGGAACTGGGAGAATCTTACGTGTTAAGGGCTCTGAAAGCTTAAGCAGCATCTCTTGTGGTAAATCCATCCCGAAGGTTACATTGGCAAAGAAAATACTTGGGAGTTAGAGTTACGCTCCAACTTCAGCTTCTTTACATTTTAACTCTGATTTAAGAAAAACCATTCAATTCTTAGCTCCCTGGTTTCTTCAATTTCAGGATGAGACTGCCGGGCATGGTGGTGCACCCCTGTAATCCCAGCACTCAGGAGGCTGAGGCAGGAGGATCGCTGTGAGTTTGAGAACAGCTTGGGCTATGCAGTGAGTTCCAGGTCAGTCTCAACTACATAGCATGGTGGTACCCCTGTAATCCCAGCACTCAGGAGGCTGAGGCAGGAGGATCGCTGTGAGTTTGAGAACAGCTTGGGCTATGCAGTGAGTTCCAGGTCAGTCTCAACTACATGGTAAGACCCTGTCTCAAAATTTTTTTTTTTCAGGATGAGAATATTAATGAAATCAAACTGTCCAACCTATCAATAGATTGTTTGGAGGACTAAAAGTAGTGCAAAGCTCTCCCAAACTATTGATTCTTTCCGTTATTCTCTCCTTCACATTTTAATATCTGAATTGTAAAGAGGCATTGTGGAAACTAAATCTTAATGCCAAAATTAGATGGGGATTTTTTTTTACTATCTTGTCTAATTATCTATGGAAAAGTTTTAGGGACAAAAATTGAGACATTTGTGAAGAAAAATAGATATTCTTTCAGTGCCAAATAGGTGCCAATGGCTTCCTCTTCATGCGTTGCTTCAGTTCGTGTATCTTGGGTCTGGTGTCCACTCAAACATGCAGAAGCAAGTGGAGTCAGTCCTGAGTGGTCTTATACTTTCTCCTTGTACAAGGGTTTAGCAGCTCCTAAGCAGCTGAAACTCAGACATATTTACTCATGGTGAATGAATCAGTCATTTCGTCTCAACAGCTCTGACGGGGAGGACCGACTTTGCCTTTACAACTAAGGACTCTGGCAGGCAAAGCCTCTACCTGCGAGTGCAGCTGCTAAGACCCAATCCAGCCAAGGCCTTCTGTTACACCTGTGTCCACCACATAAGATGTTTTTAAAAGAAGGACATCTATTTCTTATAGTCCTGAAGGCAGGAAATCCTAAATGAAGGTGCCAGCAGATTTGTTTCTTATGAGGACTTTCCTTGGGTTGCTGTTGGCTTTCTGCTTGGCCACACGCTCACATGGAGTCAGAGGGAGCCCACGGCTGCACTGAAACCCTATTCCCTGCCCACAGCCTCCATCACAGCAGAGGTCAGAGCTTCAGCTTTTGAATCTGCAACCAGGGGACACTACTTACTCCATGACACACTACTTACACTGATGTGGCCCAAAATGGATTAATTTGCCCAAGTGCTGTTCAGCTCAATGTCCTTTGAAGAACATGTTTGTCAAACATCTCTCCATCTGCTGCCTTCCTCTCCTGCTCTTGGGAAGACTTCTCTCATAGTTGCTGAGGTCTTGCCTTGCCTGCAAGATAGAGGCTGTGGCCCACATCGATCGAAGGCAATCATCGGCACATTGTCTCCCAGCTATGGGGACTGATGCTAGAAATAGAAATTCACACAGCAAGTCCCAGAAAGGGAACAAGGGAGCTCTGGCTGGGCCTGTGGATGAGGACACATCTGCTCTCTCCCTGCCTTCGCCATCTGGACCGGGTGAAGACAGACAGACTGTGCAGTGGTCTCTCCTTTGCTCTCCAGATCACTTCCTGCAGGTGTTGCCTGCTCGTCAAGCTGCCCCTCCACAGAGCAGTGTGGAAACTGAACTCTTGGATTTGCAATTCTACTCATCCATGCCTAATCTTCTAGCTGTCCTTCCTGTTTCAGTAAAGGACAACTCCATCTTTTCAGTAAATAATGGTCAGTCTCTTTTATAGCCCAAACCCAGTCCACCCTATACGCTGTTGGGCCACCTCCAATTCCGGAACCATTACCACCTGGTCTGTATGGCCGCCATCGTGTATTGTGACAGTCGCCCCTCTCAGAATGCTCTTCTGCTCCGCGGCAGTCCACAGTGCTGACACCTCAGCATGCCAGGATCTTTCCCTAAGGCCATTTATCCTTGCATTTGCCCTGGGATTGTCCTTTTAGACAACAGGGTAGTAACAGTTGGCTCTTCCTTGATCCTGTTTTTCAAATGTCACTTTTTCAAGGAATCACCTTACGTCACGTAGCAAGGCCCTCCTCCTCTCCCTAAGAACTTTGTATCCCTCTTTCCTGCTTTACTTTACTCCATGTTACTCATCCTCATTGATAGAGACAATATGTTTCAATTATTTGTCTATCATCTGACCTCTCCAGGTCGAACAGTACAAGAATATGGACATTTCTGCTATTAGTTAACCTGCTTTATCTCAAATAGTACCACCCATAGTCTTGATACTTGGTAAACATATGCTAAACAAGGACTGTCTCTCTGGAGGGATAAATATTAAGTAGCTTTAAATTGTGTTTTTATACTGGCATTTACTTATGAGTTTTATTAATTCGACTCATACAATATCTCAACATGTAGGGTAATATTGAATTTAAAGTTTAATTTAATATCAGCTAAAGTATAAATGCTAAAATCTTACAAAAACAGGATTTTAAAGTTTAGTTACTTAGAATAAAATTGTTCTATGTTATCCTTATTTGAAATTTTATCTAAATGTCTCTAAATTTCTCCCTGGAAATTTAGTTAAATTAAAATTGTAACTTCCCACTTACCTACAATGACTAGTTGTTTTTGTTAACTGAATACCTTGTTGACGTTATTACAATCAGTCAGTTCAGATTACCAATTTCCTTAGAACTATATTGCATATTGTAATTATAGCAATTGTGAATATTTGATAGTTTACAAAACAATTTAAGCCTTTTGTGTTGGTCAGATTTCCTGTCACTGGGATAAAATACCGAATATCTACAATTTAAAGGAGGGAAAGTTTATTCTTGACTCATGATTTTTAGAGGATTCTGTCCATGATTGGTTGGCTTCATGGCAAGAACGGCAGAAAGGCACAGGGAGGAGTCAGGAAGCAGAGAGAGAAGGAAGCCAGGGACAAGGATACACTCCTCCAGGTCATGCATGGCCCCAGTGACCCACTTCCAACCAGGCCCTACCTCTCAGCAGCACATTCAGCTACTAACTCACTGGTGGCTAAATCTACAGATGAGTCTAGTGCCCTCCGTGATGCAATGGCCTTGCAAACATGAGACGGGGACATTTCAGATCTAAACTGTAACACTCTGTCCTCACTTCCAAAGGGCTCATGTTTATTTCATTACACAAAATGCATTAAATCCACCTCCAAGAATCTTCAAAATCTTAACAGTTCCAGAATTGCTGAAAATTCCAAGTCCAAAGTCTCCTCTGAGACTCAAGGCAAACGCTTAGCTGTGAGCCATAGTAAAAATAATAATAATGAAAAACCTTAAACACTTCCAATATGCAATATCACTGGGTAAAATATTCCCTTTCCAAAAGTGAGGAATAGAAGACTATAAAGAAATCACACCAAAAGAAGATCGAAACCCAATAAGATTACGCTAAACCCTGCATCTACGTGCCCAGCTCCAGGGAAGGCTGTGAGAGTTGAGTCCCAAAGGGAGCCAGTGGACCACCTTTATGGCCTTCCTGGTTGACACTCACATGGTCTCTCGTTTGGGCTGGCTGTGCTTCAGAAATACATCAGTATTTTTAAAATTTAATTAACCTTTTAAATATTTTATTAGTGTAGAATCAGACTTCTGGACTTTATTAAAGTTGGAAACTATACAAATATCTTTGGAATACTCTATAAAGCTAAGAATTTGTGCAAGTTTGTTAAATTAACACCGTTACCTAGATTGTTTACTAGAAACCCAAATTTCTGGGTTTCCCATAATTTCCCCATCACTACTGGAAACTCTGAGTCTGTCAATTTTGAGGGTGCTATGCTTTTTAGATCTAAATCCAAATTTAGAGCTAAATTCTTTTAGAAACACAGGCCTCTGTACCTCTGTCTACATCTGGAGATATCACCAGGTGATTTGGCGGGGATCACCTGGCCTAGAGAAGAATTTCTTGAAATGTGTGTGAAGGAGCAGTAGTTTCTCAACAGGCTCTGCGGTAAAGAGTTCATAGTCAGATAAGATGGGGCAATAGTGATCTACACACGTGTGCAGTAGCATAATGTGGGCTCTGATGTGTAGTTTGCAAAACATGTTTAACTCACGGCTTAGCAAACGTTGATCACAGAATCCCATTTCCACTGCAGCATTGTTAATAGCCCCTGAAATGAAAGGCTTGGGATGCTATTTGTAATCTTCCTTTGTTAGACAACCAGCTCAAGCTTAAGTTCAATGGAATATTCCTTAAGTAAAGTCCAATCATTATTTGTCTTGAAAGGTTCAAGAGAATGTTCCCTACTTTTCAAAAGAAACAGGTAAAAATAAGGTTCTATTGTTGTCAAAATATATTTCTAATGATGTACCCAGAGAACTGGGATATCATAAGGATTTTGGGGTGCTACCCTTTGTGAGTCTGGTTGTTCACATAGAACACAGAGTCTGACTTATTTTAAAGGCTGCTTACTGGGCTGTTAGGTGCTATGAGTACAGCAAGATAAGTCCTACGAGGAACACAGACCAAACCCTTTCCTTTCACCGTCTTCATACTTCTACAACAGCTCTCTACAAAAGATATTTCTCCTTCACTTACAGTCTAAAAGTGCATTACCTTCACACCAAGCAGTACAAAGGTAACAAGAAAACAGTATTTTATCGTGGTCCTTCCTGAAAGGTGCAACTCTTTCTACCCCCACCTTTCTTTCTTCCTTTCTTCTTTTCTCAGTTTCTCTCTTTGATTTTTCATTTTGGTCTTGAGTTTTTCGTCCTCCCGTACAAGGTAACTCTCTCTCTTTAAATTCATTTCTTCGTATTTTCATTTCCAGTTTACCATTCTTTCTTTTCTGGGAAATCATTTTAATGACTTTTTAATGTGTGTCCTTCTGAACATACCATCTAATTCATGTGAGGGGTACAGTGCTGTAGTTGTTCTTTTCTGGCACTGGACGTGGCCTGTTCCTTTGAACTGCTGAGTAACACTCTGTCAAGCTCCCCATGATGCATGTGTAGTGCTGCAGCCCCAGGAAAGACGGAAAGACGGAAAGAAAGACGGAAAGACGTCCCAGGATGTTGTGCTTCCACCCCACCAGGAACATTGCGATGAGCGTCTTCGTATTTGCCCACATATGGAGTAGTTGGAAAATACTGGACTCTGGGGTACTGCCACTGTGTCTCCTCGGCTGGACAAAATTCCCACCAGCAGGGCCCCTTCTCTCCCACTCGGCCGCATCTGCATCGGCTCTGAGCTTCCTGCTACTCCATGACTTTTGTTAGTTTGTGGAGTTTATGCGGAGGCTTCAAAGGTAATTTACACTTATGACTCATAATAGCCTCAATATCTTCATTTTTGTTCAGCTTTCGGTTTCTTTACATTGCCTACATAGGGTTAGCTTTTTCTTTTTTTTTCTAAAGGGTGAAGTTGATTAGATTTAAAGGCTCATCTATAGCAAATATTACTTTCTTCATGCTATTTAATTTTTCTTCAGACCTATGGTGTTATCACTGCATCTTGTCCATTTTCATTTCAGTTCATTATTTTGTCACACAACACAGTGAATCTTTAGGCTTAAGCTTTATGACATCAGTTTTCAATTGTCTGCTTTATATATAAAATTGATGATAATGTGGGGTTTCTCTTTCTCCTTAATCTCTTATAAAAGGCATTTCTGGTACAATAAACATTCCCTATAGGTATAATATCAATAAAAGCATCAGCGGCGATACATTGTAGCGGTCTTGCTCTCTCCTTCCTCTCCTGCCAGCCAATTGTACTGATCTGTTGGTCCAAAGAGAACGAGGACCTACAGAAAGCTAAGGGAAGTCTTGTTTGTGGCTGCGGTCAGCAGAGGACGCTCTCTGTGCTCTGGCTGATACAGAGGTCCCACAATAACCCATTCTTGACAGTTCGAGAGATAAGTGCTTGTGTACTCCCCAAAAGCCACTGTAGGAAGGAGGCCTGTAAGGATACCTGCTCCAGCTTCCTGCAGTCATTGTGATTCTTTGGACTGGGTAAAGCTAACAGCAGTTGTATTCAAAGATTAGAAAGAAAGAAAAGGAGTAAAGTATCAGGTACTCTAGTCTTTGTGGTCAAGCGTTAGGTATCTTGGAAGCAAGCACGTTCAGATGGATTTCCTGATCACTGGAACTTTTGTTTCACATGTTATTAAATTTTTATAAAGAGTACATCTTGGGTAAAGTTTGTGACTAAATAATGCATCTAGCAGGACTACGAACAACCTTTAGTATGCAAGTTGCTGTGAGGATTTCTGGGGCTCGCGGTATCAACACAAGTTGTTGTGTTGTTTCTTTGCTCTAAATTGCACATAAGATTAATGGTACAGCTTATACAACTCCTAATGTCTATATACAGTTGTTCCAGGGTTATTGAGATGCAGAAAGATGAAGTGTTTTGGCAAGATTATAAGGTTTTAATCACAAATACAATAAAGAATAAAGGCCATGTCTCCTGAGCCTCATTTCTTTTCCATTATCTACAGCCAGCTTTATCAGGGAAAGAACTCAGTGACATCTTGGTGTATTATTAAAGCACTAAACTCAAAACAGGGACAACAGAGAAGGTTACAAGGATGGCATTTTCCTATTTTCCCAATTTTCTTCGACTCTTTAAGTTTCCATGCCCAATTTCATAAAAAGCACTTAATGTCACATAAAAGAATACTCTACATGCACCGTTCATGCTGTCTTCTCATGGATTCTCTGTGACCAGGGTTTTTCTGCCTAAGCCTCTCTTTGGATCCAGCCTCTCTGTCTTTTTTGCTCATCGGCTCTCTGCCCCATGACGTTCAGTCACCCTGGGTGTTTCAGTTAAATTTCACTTGGTAGCTTCTTTCTCTGGAATCACACCGCCCAAGGAGCTGCTTTCACAGGTCTTGTTTCAGCTATTCAGAAGGAATCAGGTAACTTCAAAACTTTTAAAATTTAAAAGTCTGCTAAAAGATTTAAGCATATTTCAAAAGAGAAGATATTTGGATGTCCAATAAACACACGAAATGCCCAACATCACTAGTCATCACAAAACACAAAATTCAGACCTCAAGATACCACTGTATGAGGTGTGGTCAAAATGCACAAAATATACTGTGAATTTTTAAATTAAAAAATCATTACAGTAGAAAGCACATTGCCATTCATCTTTCTCAAATACTCCCCTTCACACTTTCTATCATTCCTGCCACTTCCTGCAGCAGCTCTGGAAGCCGTCTTTCACGTCTTTACGAAGTGCAATAAATAAAAAGTACAGTGAATGCTGCTGCTGCATGTTGGCCCACCGAAAAGCAGGCTCCAGAAAAGATCCCGGTGTCTTCATCCACCACATTCACCACAACGAGGCTATGGCAATGCCAGCTCTTTCCCAAAGTCAGAATGACCGAGACAGGTAATCAGTCACTGAATCCGTTCAGGCAGCCACAACAGCACAATTGCAGACACTTAAGAAGGCTTCTAGAACTGCTTCAGAAAGTGCCAAGAACAAAGAAAAATAAGTGCATTGAAAAAGAGGGAGTCTTTTGAGGGGGATTGGCAATGTGTCTTTAACTATAATAAAATTTTTACAAGTAATTTTAACAGTCACTGTATTTTTTGATTGTACCTCATATACTGAGGACTAGAATGGCTAAATAAAAAGAAGCACAATACCAAGTGTTGAAAAGGATGAAAAGCAAATAACACTTTTGGAGCAAGAATAGCATGACATAAACATCTGGCAAGATTTTGAACATTTCACATAAAGTTAAATATACACTACAGGACCCATAATTTCACTCCCACCCATTTACCTAAGCAAAAGGAAAACATGAGCACACAATTGTACAAGAATCTTCATAGGAGCTTTGTTCATAATAACTGAAAACTAGAAGCAGCCCAGATATCGTTAACAGGAGAATGGGTACACACATTGTGGTATATCCATCCATTCAGTAGAATCTCACTCACCCGTAAAAATGAGCAAGTGACCATATCAATGGATCTCAAAAGCATCCTGAGCAAAAGAGACCAAACACAGAACATCATGTACCACATGACTCCATTTATACGAAATCACAGAATAGGCTAATCGAGAGGTCAAGGAGCTGGATGGTGACGAGGGGTAACCTATAGGGGACTGACTACAAAAGGCAGCAGAGAACTTTCTGGGGAAAATACCGGTGTCCACATATTGACTCTGAAAGGGGCTACAAGAATATATATCCATTTATGAAAATTCATCAAAGTATATCTTTTAAATGAGCATATTTATTATATGTAAATTATAACTCACTAAGGTCAATTTAAAAATCAAAACATGTAGTTGTGAAAGAGAAAAACCAACAACAACAAAAAAATCCTAACTAAGGAGCTGTGGAGATTCGGCGCTGTTCCCAAAAGACATCACATGAAAATGTACAGTAAATTCAGCCCTGATGTGACCCAGGCATGTTGCCCTTGGAAAATGGAATCAAATGTTACTCATTGTACTCACTGTATGCACAGTGTTATTCATTGTATCCTCATGTCTGGGAAGAGGATATCTTTAGTCTCATTATAATATTACATTTCAGAGACAGCTAAGAGATAATTAGAATATGTCAGGCTGGATACTGTATGTCCATACAATAACTAATGCATTCTCTTACTGTTCCTTTGAATAGAAAAAAGATTAATGAAGTAGACAAAGCAGACCATTCATAATCTTAAGTAATATTATCTGAGTCTGATTATAAAAGTGAAACTATTGTAAAATATCTAAAACACTTTTTAATTTGATAAAAATGTTTATAAGAATTTAGCATATTGATTATATTTTAGAATATTTACTGAAGAGGCTAACTATAAAATAAATGGAAACTGAACTTATATAAATGATTTAAAGTTAGCTTAAAATATCTTAAATGTTGCTTGCCTTTTGGAAAAAAAAGATAAAATTGTATAAAAACAAAATCTCTGAGCTCAGAAGTATCTCTTTGGTACATATTTTTCTGCATTTTTGAGAGTAAGTCCTGAAAAAATTTAAAACCTATTTCTTGAATTCTTGTTAAGGTTTATTAAAAAGTAGTTGGATATAAGAAGCGTCAAGTTAATAGGTAATACAGGAGTAGCCTCTTTCCACAGACCTCAGAGTTGCAATGCTCAAATGCCTGTCTTCCTGTCTAGTCGCTGAGGGTGCAGAACAGTCTTGGCCGATAGTATCGTGCTTGGAGTCGTGGGTAACATCGCGGTTCAGTGCTGTTTGTCATGGTTGTATACTGTGTGATCGACCTCCTGAGAGTCACAAATAACTGAACTTTTCTAAATGAGCCCCCATTCTTGGCTTAGCTCTTGTATTACTTTGCTATTTCTTTCTCAGCCTAAAAGCAGGGCAGAAGACTCCCAATCTTTCTGCAGCTTCTGACGTTTACTTCCTTTGCAACTGTCTCAGCTTCTGTGTCCCTTCACCAGAGTACTGAATTCCCTGTCGGTGCATGCACACTTCAAAAGCTCTGCCATCTGCCCATACACAAGTTTATTCTCCATCTCTCTCTTTAATTCCCATAAGCCTTAATAATAAAATTCAAAAATTACTCATTGACTGGAAGGCTATACAAGAGACCTGGTTTTAAGCTGTTATGTGTAACAAGCACTCTTACTTTCAGTTTAGGAGTCAAGATTTCTAATTTTTATTTCCCGTTAGTGTCCACCAGTAACAGTAGCAGAAATGTAACAGACAAAACGAAGATGCCCTATTTCATGACACAGAGCTAATGTTTTTGGCATTCTCCTACGAAGGCTCTGTAGCAACCTTCCTTGGTCAGTAACAGCCCGGGGCAAAGACTTACCCACTGTGTCCTATGGTCCCCGGGCCAGGTATTTTAGAAGATGGATGAAGGATAGGACAGGATCAGAGAAAACGAAAGACAAAAGTGAAGGCATCCTGCAAGTGTTTATTGCTAGTTGCTGTTTCTTTGTGGAGGATAAGATAATAGAAACGGAAACCATCTATTTCCATAGTGTAAGTCTTTCCTTACCAATTTGTAGGACATGATTGGAATGGATTTGTTCTAATGAAAAAAATATATGTATAGAAAATAAGAGCTTTGGTTATTGTTCATAGTGCACCTCTTGATTAAGCCATTCCTGTTTTCCAGACCAGACTCAGCTTGGGAAAGAGCACATTTCACTCGGTTTTCTGCTGTTTCCCGCCTTGCCTGGCTTGGAAGGCTCCTCTGAGCTGCTTTCGGTGAGCCGACTGTTGAGGAAGGAACGACTCGGGACGGTGGGACTCACTGTGGGGGACGGGTCTAAGGTCAAGGGATGTCTCTGATTAGAATGCATGAGGCCCAAGGGCAAAGTCGAGAAAATAAGATCTTTTTATGTAATCATGAAAAAATGATTAGCTAACTCCATATCACGGAATACGCAATGATGGCTACATTAACACACACTCATACACACAGTTATTGGAAAATTGAGGACAGAAATGAAAACAGGTTTCAGTGGAGTGGTTGTGTGGTAATAATGACACGCGCTTTGATTCATCGCTGTAGTACAGTATCCTGGGGTGCTACTTTGCCGGTGAGGTTCCTTTCACTTAGAAAGTACAACTTGATTGGGTGTTTGTTAACCACTAGGAAGGGGAAAGGTTTCTGCTTTTGTAGTGGTTGGGTATTTAACAATCAGAGCACTAGAGGTCACTGTAGCTAGCATTTGTGTCATTCACTGTACTGTCCTCTTAGTTGCTGTTTGTGTGGCTGTTTCAGTAACTGAACTAAATTACCAGCAGTTACGTATTTACTTCATTAGCAGAATGTTTTAAAAAGAATCCAGTCTTCCCAATTTGATAGACTAGTGTACATCTTTATGGTTTTAGATCACTGCATCTGTATATTTTTAGAAAGTCAATGGTTTCAAAGAAAGGAGCCTTACAAGACAGATGAGAGAGACAGACTTCATATTTCTGTCCAAAGTGGAAAACTCAGGCAGTTTTGACTTTGCTGTGGATGCTCTTTGTCCTATGATCAAGGTGCAATCTCGATTTCTAAAGTTCTTAGCCCACAACAAAACAAATCTTAGTAACGGATGAATATAGCCTTCACATTGCTAATTAGTTAATTCGTGGCTGCACATGATGTTTTACTCTGGTGCATCACCTCAGCCAGGAAGGAGAGCTTGCCATCCCAGAGTGATCTTGGAAACAGGACTTATGCCCGTGTTTTCATTGCTCAGGAGAGTCCAGCTGGCTCAAGTTGGAAGTGGGCTTTGCCCCCTCCCATGTGAAGCAGCAGGGTCCAGGTCTAATTGGTATTTATTGTTGCAGTGTTTTGGATCCCAGACCTTTGATAAACCTTTCCCAGCCTTGCAACCCCATGGTTAGGGTGGCAGCAGTGAGGAAGCTGTGGGTGCAGGACTGCAATTAACCTTCCCTGGCAAAACAAAACATTAACGACTATGAGGAAAGCTCGCTTTCTGCACACGCAATTTTTAATGACAGTTGGCAGGTGAAAACAATACTCCCTGAAATGAGAACATATTTGTGTTCCTACACAATAACCAAGGAAGAGGCATTTATCAAAAAGGGGCTAATTATTCATATTGAGGTGAAGAAAATAAGAAGGAAGAATGTAAAAGATGAAACAGTTATAATTAAAAAGTGGATTGTTTCTAATGCTGGGATTTGAACATAAGTGTTGTCAGGTGGGTTTTTGTTTAAGTTGCAATGCACAGTGGGCACCAAATCCCAACTCGGACCTCACAAGTTTTTCTATGTTGTTATCTGCGAGAGATAGTGTTAATGACAGTAAATACTCTGCCTCCAAAAGCTCCAAATTCCAGGTAATTGTAGATGGGCAAGGTACTTACTGGCTCTAAGCCTCAATTTCGGTAGTTGAAAAATTCAGAGGCCGCTTAACAACTGTGAGCTGAAAGACTGCTCATTGTGTTTTGAGACTCTCTGGGGCTCTGAGCCCCATAACTCCATTCCGCTTTGCAGTAGAGCACCTTTGGTGACTTATCCTTTAACAGACTCTGCTTAACATATTAGCACTATGAGGAGGCGGAGGAAAGTTCATTAGGAGAAGATTAAGGGAAAGGAAAGTCAAGAGAGACAGTCATGCTCTTAACCTAGAAAGGAGGGGAGTCTGGAGGTAGGTGAGAGCCTCGGGGGAGGGACTTCTGCTAGGGAAAAGAGGGCAGCTAAAGGTGAACAACACGGGAAAAGCCAGGTGAGGTGGTGTACACCTGTATCCCAGCATTCTGAGGGCTGAGGCAGGAGATTGAAAATTCGAGCCCAGTCTGAGTAATTTAGCAAATTTCCATACCTTATGTCAAAAATTAAAAAATGGCTGAGAATGTGGGTCAGGACAAATGCCCAGGATTTAATGCCTAGTCCCAGGAAAGAAAATAGAACACAGGAAGAAGGAACTCAGAAGAAAACCAGAGGTGCACTAATTTATTTCTTTTTTCTAGTGCACCTAGGTTGTGTTGATCAAAATACACCTATTTGTATTTTTGAAGAAAAAAAATAAAAAGTTCAAAAAAAAAAAAAAGAAAAGAAAAGGAACAAAGGTGAGAGGGAGGCATGTAAGAGATCATGGTATGGTTACAATATTTGTAAATCGCTGTGCACAGGGCTGGGGTCTGACTAGTCCTGGTAAATGCAGACGCATAAATTTGGAAGGCAGATACATCTTCTCATCTTTGTTCCAAAGCACTTTTCTTTCTCAGAAGGTATGCTTTGAATTTAATATGCTGCGAGGAAGGGTGAATTCTCACGAGAGGCCAGGCATTGTTGAGCCTGTATGGGCTGAGACTTGGGCCTCGGCCCAGGATCCTGGTGCTGGGACACTCCGAGTGCCTGCCTGGAGCCTCTGGGAGTGGCTCACGTTGAAGACTCTCAGCTGGAAAATATTGTGCACACTCCCATTTTTCACTATGTCAGTTTCCATTTCAAATGACCTGTCAGGTTGGGAATGTCTGGTGCAAGCCTTTTCCCCGGTGCTCCAGGGTTTGCCCCTCCCTCCAGCCTGGGCTCCGAAGGCAGCGCTGTGTGGACTGATGCCTCCCCTCTCTGGGCTGTGGTTGTCTCTTCTCCCTGAAGTCTTAGCCATGTTCCTTTAACTTCAGAAGTTCTTGGAAACCTTATCTTGGAACTTTTTTTAAAAACTTGAAATTGAATTTCTATACAAGGAAAGTCCTCCCGGATTTGACCTCTATCCTTTTTTTCTTCTCATCTTTACATACACACCAGCTGTTACCAGGTGGTGAAAATGACAGGACAATGAGCTTCGGCTGCAGATAATTCCAGACACCCCCAGCCTGTCCCCCAATTGTGTGAAGATTCTCCATGGCCACTGAGGGGAGCCATGTACCTGGATTTGTCAGCCTGGGCAGAATCTGCTTTAAAGGAACCTGATACCCTACAGAGCCAAGGAAAAGTGAGCTGCTCAATGCTATTGGAAGGAAAACAGCAATTTAAGTTGGCAAATTTGCTGCTTTTATTTGTCCATGCTTGTGTCTTTAGAGGATTTGGAAACTCATACAACAGTGTCTACTTCTTTAGGGACACACACACTTCAAAGCATTGCCACCCTTTATCCTTCATGTGTACCTCTGAGGATGATTGCAGCGAGGCAGTTAAAACTGCAAACCTATTTGTCTTGTTTATTTGTGAGCACACATTCCAGATATGAGAGCTCCTGTATTCCGCAGGAGGAGAGACAAACAGCATTAAAAGGCGTGTTATGAATTTCATTCTTTTTGTTTCGCATTGCTTGCCTGTCTCCAAATTGGATTTATTTTTAGCTCCACCATCTAAAAATGATCGTAAATTGTACAGTTAAGAGACTGGTGGTCCTATGGGAAGTAGAAAGATGAGGAGTGGACGGAAGTCTCCAGGCCACCGGTAACACATCAGTTTACAGAGTGGTTGTTCTGTGCACTGTTTTGTGTCCTTTGAGTCCTGGTGTTGAGCACTGTGTCCCAGCAGGGAGGAGACTGGCTGGAAAGTGTCTGGTTCCAGTTGCTCATGGTTTCAGCCATCATCAGCTGGCTGCTCCGAGACACAGACGTGGGAGAAGGGGCTGCTGAAGCAAAGCTGCTTAGTTCTGGGTGACCAGGAAGCAGAGCAGGGGACAGTGCCAGACAGGGTGTGGACAGATCTGGTGCCTGCAGTCACCCCTCCAGGCCCTCACAGTCACCCCAGATGGGGTGATGCTCCCCATCTCCGGAGCATGCCCGAGGCCAGTCAAGATTGAACTCCACCCCAAGCACCACACCCAGAGCTGAGAGGTGATGAGACAACCTGAGGACTGGGGTGCCCTGGCAGCAGTTGGGGAGTCTCCTTCTGAGGAACGGGGTCGAATGTAGCTTGAGAACCGTTGGCTGTAGGATTTAAGGAAGCTGTGGGCCCAAGGATTTGAGGCTTTGATAACGCGATGCAGGCAGAAACACGGGTGCCTCTGAGAGCCTTTGCTGTGACGTGGTGGGGGAAGAGCCCCGGTCTGAGGGCCCGAGGTGGCACCGCTGTGTTTCCCACAAGGCTCTCCAGGGCGTCCTCTTCTTGCTCCTGTTTCCGTTTAACCTTTCTAATCGGCCGTCTCTCTAGGGAACAGTACAGGTTTCTAGAATTCTAATGAGTTGTAGGCTGCGCCAGATCTATGCGAACTTTGTGTTAATAATACACAGTCTATTTGAAAAACACTTTCTTAGAAAAAAAAAAAAATTTAGCAGAGTCAGAATTGTGTGCCCTAAAGATGAACCCAATAGAAGCTTTTCACATTTCTTGATTAAAAATAGTTATAGGCAGCATTATGGTTTGGGTCTAATGTCCCCCGAAGCCTCGTGTGGTCACAGGCTGGACCTAGAGTACGTGGAGTGATTCATGGTCAGCGCTGGGCTCCAGGACATCTCTGGTTAAGGGTGTGAGTGCTGCCCAGCTAAGGAGCCTGGATGAGATAAAAGGGGCGGGAAGCTCTGTGAAGCTCTCTTTTGTGCTTTTATGTCTTTCACCACCATGGACTGATGCTCCCCTTGTTCCCTTTGCTGCCTGTGTGCGCTGTGTTGTTCCGGCCCTGCGAGGCCTGTTTGCCACCCCTGCCTTGGAGTTGGCCGATTATGGGCTGAAACCTCTGCGAACTGTCAGCCACATAAACCCCTTCCCTCCAACTTTGGGTGTCGGGTGTTTTGTCTCAGCAAGGAGAGAAAAGTCACTAACACAGCCAGGATGCTTATAATCATACTTAAGTTTAACTACAGAAGTTATTTGCAAATTATTCATCAAAATGATTAAGAATCTATTTTTGTATGAAAGATGTACTGTTGATGAGTCATTGAAAGAAGTAGTTTGGGTAAAACTAGCATTTTGTGAGGGTTGGTTCTGTACCAATCACTTTACATACATTTGTTAATTTATTCTTTACAATAACAAAATGAAAATGCTACACATTTTACAGATTAGAAACTTAGGTGCACATGGTAAACAACTCAAATTTGCACAGTTAGTGCCAAAAGCACTGCCAGAACAGCTTACAATACATTTTGTCTCTTATTTTTCAGAAAAATGTTCTCACTTTAATTCTGTGCTATTAAATTTATATAGAGAGGTATAATTGATCTTTTGTGTGGATTTTAGAGTTGTGTGTTAAAAGAGTCTACAACAAATCTGTTTCCCCCATGTGTCAGTGTCCACACTTGATCTGCTGCTCTCAAGTCTGTGCTGATTAATGTTTAAAATGTCCTTTTCTCTGGAGCGCCCGTCTTAAGGGTTATGAAAATTCCCACAGCGAAGTGATTAATTTAGGCATCTTGCTGAGGACCTAACACTACCTCGATGGGCTCCCCGCTGATTAAATCCGACTCTAGTGAGTCCCTTCCAGTGCTTTCAGTGTGGAATACTGTCTTACATACTCTGGTGGTCAGTGGGAATGACCACGAAGGTTAGAAAAAGAAAGGAAGGTAAATGTGATTTGTATTTCTAAAGCAGCTCAAATATCAATCAAAACAATTTTTTTTTTTGGTACCGGCGATTGAACTCGGGTCCTCGCACTTGCAAGGCAGGCCACCGAACTGCTGAGCTAAATTCCCTGCCCCAAAACAATTATTTTATGGATAACAGAGAGGAAGTGATTATGGTGAAGAATTAGAACAATAAATTCTGTCAGTTCAGAATGCTACCATAAATGCTATGTTCTTTGTTTAATTCTTTTTTTTGTGCCGATATAAAACAGTCTTTAACAAAAAGTTTAGCAAATATGGGCTTACTAATAAATGGAAAAGGAAGAGGTATCTTTTAAAGCAATAAACATTTTAATTCAGAGAAATTTTTAAAAATGAGAATTTTGTTTCACACCTTGCAGGGTTAGTGTTGCAGAAGCTCTGCTTTATAATTTTGTAATAAAATTTCAATATAGAAAATAGTAGCCAATACGCCATCTATGTGTAAGAGATTACTTAAGTTCGACACAACAGCAGATTCAAAATGACCTACATAATTTATCCCCTGAGCATATTATTTTCCTTGTTCTCATTTCAGTGTTCTAGGAACAAGTTGTCCTCAATAATTTAATCTGGCTTCCAGTAGTCAATCCTTTGCAGGTAGCAGTCTAGCTTCTATGTAGAGTACAGGTTTTTAATTTTTTTGTTTTTTTGAGATAGGGTCTCACTATGTAGTTGAGACTGACCTGGAACTCACTATGTAGCCCAGGCTGGTCTCAAACTCACAGTGATCCTGCTGCCTCAGCCTCCCAAGTGCTGGGATTACAGGCGTGCTCCACCACATCCTGCTGAGTACAGGTTTTTTAAATTAAAAAAGAAAAACTAAGATGATCTAGATAGTGTGTTTTCATATTGTTTGCTAGTTTATCGCTACTTAAGATTTTAGGCAGTCCTCACTTTCCCTATCTTTTTATTGTGAAAAGCTTGAAACTGTGAAAAAGTTTACATAATAGCACAATGAACAGTTACATACCCTTGATTTTATTTTACTTAGATTTCCCAATTGTTAACACTTTGCCATGTTTTTCTCTGCCTCTGTCTCTGTGTCTCTGTCACTCCCCATATACCAACTTAAAACAACTATTTAAAGATAAAATTTAGAGGGCTGGGAATTTAGCTCAGAGGTGCTGACATCTGCCTTGTAAGCACAAGGTCCTGAATTCAATCCCTGACACCAAAAAAGAAAACGAAAATAAAATAAAATTTAGACATCATTAAACTTTACTTCTGGGCACTTCAGAACATACCTTCCAAAAAGAGAAGGACTTTCTAATATTTACCCTCAAAACAATTGTCACACTTGAAGAACTTTACAGCAATTACACTATTTTATATCAGTTAATTTAAACATTGCCCCAGCTGTCCCCTGATGAGAGTCCCTGGTGGCTTTGGAAGTGCTTGTCAACAGTTTAGCAGAGAACTTCTCAGCAAGTTAGTGAGCTCCCTGCAACGAGAGGCAGGCATGAGCCAACGGACCACGCAGGCTCCACGTCGCCCGCGAAGTCATTTTGTCAGCCTGGGAGCTTCAGTGCTGTGCAATTGCACGGGTCGTTCTGCCCAGGCTGCCCCTGATCAATGTGGAGTCTCACAGATGGAGAAGGGCCTCTCTGTACTGGACCCCTGGCCAGGAGTGTGAAGGTCATCCACGTCCAGTCTAAATTGTGAGATTATTAAGCTTGGGTTATGTCTCAAGTCTCTCTGGGGATGCGTGCCTGCTACTGTTTCTCTGCTGTGAGCTTTTCACTCAGTGCACTTGTTTTTTATATCCTGGTGCTGTGTGTCTGTGATGTCTTTGGATTGTATTACCTAGAGACATCACCAGTTTCTTTTTCTTTCCTTATGTACAGCCCAAACTGTGGCTCACACATTGCATTTGTTTTTAATCCCCCTTTAGTCTTACTGGAACAGTCCTTTGTCATTTTATCTTACCCCTGACAAAGGCTTTCGAAGAGTCCAGGGCATTTTCTCTTAGAATTTCACACATTCTGCGTTTGTCTGATTGCTCTCTCTCTCTGGCTCATTTCTCCATTTTCTATATTCCACACGAACTGCACGATCAGTCTATAAACCAGAGAAGATTAATCATCATGGCAAGCTTTTATTGATGATGCAGACTTTATTTCACATTATTATATTAGGAGTCAGATCATAAGGTTGTTCCACCATGAATGATTAGCCAAGGAGCTGACCCAGGAATATGCCCTCTACATGATCCTTCGCCTCCTCCCTATGCCCTTTCTCCTCCATACACCAGACTGTAGACCCTGGATGGCACAGCCTCAGGGGACAGTCACATTATGTATCCTCCTTCCTGTTCCCTTTCTGCGTGCCCCCATCACCAGAACCCACCTTCCCTTCCTGTTTGTCTTACACTATGCATAAAGAGCACATGGTGCTCCTCAGACCACCATGGGGTGGCGGCAAGAGTAGCTAGTGAGAATCAAAAACATTTGCATTTTCAAATTATTATTTAATCTGTGGGATATTTTTGTACTGCATTTTACCCTATGATTTTATCTCCTTTTAAAAATTCTTGCTTGAATCAATCATTTATGGTATTGGGGATTGCAGTGGTGACACAGACACGGATCTGGATGTGGTGGATTCAGGTCTAAACAATATAAAGCAGGACAGTGCATGACTTGATTCCACTACTCAGAATGGCACACAATTTAAAATGTATGAAATGCTTGTTTCTTCAATTTTTGGTGAGCTGTTGACTGAGTATTGGAGACCATAGACAGTAAAGCTGCAGGCAAGGGGAAGACAGGATTATGTCATTGTATAATCTCTCTTCTAGACTGAGGCTGCACCTCGTGACTCGCACCTAACCCTGGACAGGACAAAAGGAGAAGCTGCGCCATGTTCAGTACCAGGTTATAAAAAGTCTGTGGTTTCTGTTTGCTTGCCTTACCTTGCTGGCCTTACCTTGCGGGCCTTACCTTGCTTGCTTGCTTGCTAATGGGAGCCCTCTGCCAGTGAAGCTTCCCTGTGAGGAAGCCCACAGGCCTATATACCTAGAAAGGGCTCTGAGCAACTAGTAAGGAAGGTAAGCATCCAGTCCCACACACCCACACGGAGGCGGATATAGTCGGTAGCCATGTGGTGAGATTACTACCGGGTCCTCCCCATGATGACCCTGTGGGGACGACCGGCTGGTGGACAATCCCAGTGCAGCCTTGTTCGTTACAGGTTCTGAGCCAGAGGATCCCACTAAGCCACTCTCACATTTCACATTCACAGAACTCCAAGCTAAAGAATACGAATTGTTTCCAGGCCCTAAATTTGGGAGTGATTTGTTGTGTAACAATAAATAACTAATGCAATCAGGTCTTGTAGATTCACTTCGTATTTTCCCCAACTCACAAGTGAAATAAGCATTTCTCTAACTTCCTCTATATTTTCTTCAGTAGAGAATGAGAATACAGGATGTAGGCAGAACATTTGCTCATGGTTATAGCATTGCTTCTACAGCCGATCAGAGCTGGAAAACACACACACGCATCAAGAACTATTACTGATATTTCCAATTCCCTCTTAATATTACATGGCTCTTTCTTACCTTCTTTTACTATGCATTATGTCTCTTCTCATCGTGAAAACCTCAGTTCCTTATGTTAACAGCAGAAGTCAACATTATAGAGAAGAGGGTATTTTGCAAATACCAAGGAAACCAAGAGGTGGAGGAGGGGAAGGGGACATGGAAAGAATTAAGATGTGTTACATATCATGCACCAGCTTCTCTTGAGGAATGCAATCACAATGAACAGAAAAAACATACTAATAAAATAAACATTTAAAAGTAAAGAAATGGAAAGGTAGGTATAACTGTCGCAGTGACAGTAAGTTCTCTGGCTTTTTTGGATAGCTCTGCTTTATAGTTCTTTCGCTCACACAACTTGAGATTTACTTGTTTCACTTTTGAGGGTTTTTGAATGGAAATTTTCTTATCACAATTCATTTTAGAATTATTCTCCGATCAGAAAAATGATCCAGAAATAATACAATAAAAGGGTAGAAATGAATATAGTAAAATATAAAAGTAAATAACTCTGCAGATGAACAATCGATATTTTTATTTTTTAACATTATCAATAAGCATAAATTGAGCCACTAATATGGGCGGTTTACTGTTTAAGGAACTGGAGGCTCAAAAATTTCCTTCCTGGCAGGAGGAGCTTCCATCCTGGGGAGAAAGTCATTTGCATTTGTCAGTGTGCTTGGAAGTGATAATGTGGAGAGATACACAGCCTTCCCAGGTTAGATATTGTCAAAAAGCATGTCTCAGTTTAGCAACAGGAAAATATAATAATCCATTTTAGAGGGAGGAAAATAGATCTGAGAGATGAGAAGGATAAGGGAGAAAAGAAGATTCTTGAGTTGGAAAAGATATCAGAGACAAGATAATTTGTCCACAATTCTCATCCCATTCTTACAAACTTAATAAGATTATTTCTTAAATAAGTTTTACCTCTCAACCTTCCTACTTCAATTTAAAATAGATTTTCATTTGGCATTTTGATGAATGGGGGCATACATTATTACAGCAACTATCATGTTGCTAAAGAATGTGAAGGAAAGTCTGAATAACCTTCTAATATTGTGATTTCCTTAGATGATGATTAAGTTTATTCTTTTTTTTTTTGCTTATAGCTCTTTCTAGAAACTCTTGTATTCAAAAAATTTTGGCATGGCTACTTTAGCTAAGCTTACAGATGACTTTTTTTTTTTTTGGTTTTTTGAGACAGGGTCTTACTATGTAGTTGAGACTGACCTGGTAGCTCAGGCTGGTCTCGAACTCACAGCTATCCTCCTGCCTCAGCCTCCCCGAGTGCTGGGATTACAGGAGTGCGCCACCACGTCCGGCACAGATAATTTTTTAAAGAGAGCCTGTATAACTGTAATTCATAACAAGCTCCCCAGGATCAAGTCAGGTATTAACATGGTTCACAGAAGTCCCTAGGTGGAGGAGAGGGTGGGAAACAAAAGGAGGGCAAACCAAATTTAGGCCCCAAATTTGATGGTAAGACTTGCAGAGCTACAGAAAAGATCAAATTTATAGCCATAACTTGTTTCCTGATTTTAATTCTATCAATATTTGGCTTCATAGTCTAAATTCTTTCTCTTATGTTTCAGTATAAATCAAACTATAGTCTAGCTAAAAACAGGAATTTTTAGTAATGCTCATTGATTATACAGAATAACGAGTTTCCAAGGTGCCATATTAGACATTGCATATCATAGCTTGATCATACCCACCGTTACCCTTCCCTACCTCTCCCCCGCCTTTTCCACCTGTCTAATAGCCCTCTTCTACTTTCATGCCATTTCCCTAGATTCTACATACAAGAGCGAGTGCTTGTCTGAGTCTGGCTTATCTCATTTGGCATGATGAGCCCCACATTCATATGCTTTATTGTAAATGAAATGACTTTGTTCTCTATGGTTGCATAGGACTCTTTTATGAGTAGAACTCATTTTCTTTATCGATTAATCCATTTATAGGCATCTGGGCTTATTCCATAACTTGGCTTTATGAACTGTGCCACAATACACAGGTATTTCTACAGCACGTCGACTGGAATTCTTTCAGGTACGTATAAACCGAGCAATGGTGTAACTAGCTCACATGGTAGGTAGTTCTGTTTTTAATTTTTGAGGAGCCTCCATCTTGGTTTTCATGTTGTCTGTAATAATTACAGATCCCACAAACAGTGTACGAAGGTTCCCTTTCCCCATGTCCTCACCAGAATTTGCTGTGTTTGTAGTTCTGACGGTAGCCATTCCGACTGGGATCAGGTAGAATCAGAGTGCCATTTTGATTTGTTTTACTCTGGTGGCTAAAGGTGTTGCATATAGTTTTCATCGAGTTATTAGCTATTTGTACTTCTTTTGAGAAGCATCTCTTCAGTTCATTTGCCTATTTATTAATTGTTCCCTCCCCTTAGTGTTATTTCTTGAATGCTGTGTATAACCTGAATATTAATTCTCCGCAGATAAATATCTGGCAAAGATTTTCCCTACTCTAGGCTATCTCTTCAACTCTGTTAATTGTATCCTTTGCTGTACTGAAGGTTTTTCACAGGATTAATTCCATTTGTTGATTCCTGTTACTATTCCTTGAGCTTTTGGAGTCCTACGTGGAAACACTTGGCCTGTGCCTATATTTTGAAGTGTTTCGTGTATGTTTTCTTCTAGCAGTTTCAGCGTTTCAGGGCTTACATTTAGGTCTGATCAAATTTGAGTTGAGTTTGTACAGTGTGAGAGTAAAGGATCAAGTTTTAATATTCTACATGTGGACGTCCAGCTTTTCCAGCCCCATTTGTTAGATGGTGTCTTTTCTCCAACATGTACTTTCTTCACCTTTATCATGAATCAGGTATTCCTAGCTGCAAGGGATCATGTCTGTGTTTGAGATGTTAACAGATGGATGAAATGGAGAATCAGAGGCTGGGAGGTGTTTGGGTAGTGGCAAGAGTGCTACACCTGGATGATCCGAAGGAAGGAGAGTACTTCCTTACTGAGGAGCTAGCCGAAAGGGCAGCGTCGGCAGGCTGGCGATCAGGGAAGCCTGGGCGCTGCCACAGGGAGAAGCTGAGGCTGACTGGGAGGTCGGTTGGCTGAGGGAGCTTTCGGAGGCGGAGGCTGTGACTGGTGACCAAACTGGAGGGCAAGTCTGACTGTGGGCTGCTGGGTTTAGAGTGGAAATGAAGGTTACTTAGAACCACAGGGCCAGGGAACGGGGTGAGTCATTGTGAGGACTGAGGGAGCACTGAAGTCAAGTTGCAAGATTAGCACGCGAGCAAGGCTGCGGGCGAGATGGCAAAGGCCACGCCGGCTTTGTTCCCTCCAGTAAGGTACAACGTTGTGGAGAGTGCAGCAAAATGACGTGAGTCTCTCACTGTGGGTTTGGATGACTGGGTGGGGCCAGTGAGATCGGAGGCAGAGACCATGTCGGAAGAGCTCTGAACCTACAGGAAGAGAATGGAGAGGGATCCATGCACGTAACCCGTTCAGGTAAGAAAGTATTTTTGTCCTGCATTCAGTTAGATCAACCTCACTGTTTGTAGAAATTCCTCTGAAATTTTGAAAAATGCCATTTCTGCTGTTACAAACATTCCAAGTGGGAAAGTTCAGAATGTCTCACAAACCTAACTGAGATAACATTTGGGGTGCTAACTCGGCACCCTGAAGTACTGGGACAATTGTGTTTAATTTATGGGTGTTGGTGAGGGATGCGCAGGGTGAGGAGGGAGCACAGGCACTGCCTGCATCAGCCTGTGCGGACGCCTGTGCATGGGAATTCTGCCCTCATCCTCCACCCTCACTTGGGACTCACTTGGCACTGAGAGGGAGATGCTGCCCTGAGGAGAGACCACCTTGCTGACCACAGGGCTGTTTTCAAGCCTTCCTTCTCCTGGTTGTGATTCTTGAAGAAAACTATCGACAGAACATGTTTTTCTCAGTTTCTCTTTCCAAGAAATTGTAGTTAGAAGAACATTCCCAGGCAGATCCTTCCTGGCATGCTGCACTGAATGTTCAGGATATCGGCTGCCCTTGGGTTTGCTTCTGATTCTGTTCTCGTTTTTGCACGAAGATGCATTAATTGCCCTCCACGGGTACCTCTTGGACACCAAAAAGGAAAAAGACCCCAAGCAGGATTTCTGAGTAATTTCAGAAATTCTCTCATCAAGGAGAAATGCAGCAGCTTTATTAGCATGACTACAATCTTTAGAACAACTCTGCATTTGCTGGGCCACTGGGAAGTAAAATTTTCTTCTTCTACAGCCTTGGGCTCCTTCTTGTATAAAGGACGACCATTTTCCCTTTTATATGAACTCAGTCAGAGAAAGCGGGAACTGAACCTGGAACCTGGAACCCAGGGCAAGCTGTGAGATGGGTTCAACCTGCGAAAATTCAGTGGTGACATTCCTGGTGCACTGAAATGGCACACGCACTGTACAGTTACTCGGGGTGGGGACGGCAGGAAATTTCCTAGTGGTCATTCAGGGCTGTGCTGAATCAGTCAGGAGCCAGTAGAGATGTTTAATTTGACATCAACATATTTAGATACAGTGATCTATTTCTCCCATGGTCTCCACTTGCATTTGTCTGGAAGACTATCCTTTCCTTTTCGAATTTTTAACTCTTGTCAAAAATTATTTGACCATATATGTTTATTTCTGCTTTGTTTATCTATCTGTCTTTATGCCAATGTTTCACTGTTTTGATTACTATAACTCTAATACATCTTTAAATCAGGAAGCACATGACCTCTTTCTTTCCTTTTAAAGATTATTTTGGCTATTCAGAGTCTGTTGAGTTTTCCTATGATAATTTAAATTTCAGCGGTTATAAATTTAAATCTATGCCAAGAAAATAGCATTGAAGCCATCTTGGATTTTCATGAACTTTTAATTATAAGCCATAGGGAAACATTCAGGGTGTGAACTACGGAGGGTGCTTGTAGCAGTGTTTGCACAGAGACGTGAGTCGGAATGTAAGCTGTGCCCGTGACTGGTCCTGTACAGTTTGCAGTGTGGCTATTTTTTCTTTTGTCTAAAATTAGGTCTCCTGTTTATGGCTGATACCGACTCCCAGCAGAGCTTTGAAGATGTGCACGCCTTTTTGAACAGACTAGGATTTAAGGAATACATTATTCTTACTTTATTCTCTCCTTAAAGAATTATTTTTACGTTAACTGCTGGATATGAAACACTGATTTGCTTCTTGTATCAGTTTCCTATGCTGCATAACAAGTAACCACAAAGTTGGTAGCTTAAAGCAGCACACGTAAGCTACCCCGCCGCTGGGTGGGGAGTCTGGGCGTGGCCTGTGCTGCCTGGGTCCCCATCTCAGCGTCCCACGAGCCTACACCCGGGATTTGTCCGGGCTGCTTTCTCCTCTGGAGTGCGGTGTCTTCTTCCGGACCACTAGGCTGTTGGCAAACGCAGATGGCTATGTTTCGGGACGAGGCCCCGGTTTTCCTGCCCTGCAAGCGGTGCCTCCTGCAGGGCGAGGAAGCTGGACGGCTCTTTCCCGCCAAGCTGCCGCAGCACTCACAGGATGAGCACATGGGGCACAACGCCGCTCGGTCACTGGGCGTCACCTAGCCAGGGGCTCGCACGGCCCAGGCTACGCCCGGTGGACTTCAGGGGTGGATACTGGGGGTGGGAGTCTCGGGAGCATCTCACCCTGCTGCCCACCGCCCTCCTCTTGAATTTAGCTTCTCAAAGGAGACAAGTATTGTCCTACAGGGGCAAAAACTAGGAGGAACAGAACTAAGATGATCGGAAATCAAGTCAGAGGTAGGGCGGGATTTCAAACCAAAGTATTCTGCAAAACTTTAAATCAATTATGCAAATGCACTTTAAACTATTTTTAATTAGAATATTTTATGCATGCTAAAAAGGAATAAATACATTTTCAACCACAGGTCACATTCTAGCTTGTCTGTCCTTTCATCCTCGTGGATCTGTGTGTGAGTGGCCACTTCAGAACTCGAGCCCAGTTCTAACTTCCAAATGCTGTCTGCCCATTACACCCCGGGAGCAATTTTTCAGTGACTCAGGAGAAAACGCAGCCTTAAACATTTTCAGAAGGGGCTGCACGTGTAAGACACATCCGGTTCACGCCTGAAAGGTGCTTCTGAGCTGAGAGCTGAGTTCCTCCTCCTCCCCGAAGGGCTTCAGTTTTCGGACCCAGATCTCGCCTGCCCCGCCCCACCCCTGTGGCCTGCTGAGCGGAGCTTGGGGAAGCCAAGGAAGCAGCAGGGTTGCGAGTCACAGGCTTTGTGCCTAATGTGGACAGAGTTTCAGAATCGCAGTCTCCAAAAATGCCTGGAAGCGACCCTCGCCAGGGCCCTGGGTTTATCTTCAGCCCTCCGGGCGCTGGACACTGTTTACAGGCAAACCAAAACAAAATGAGTGTCCCTGATCTTCCGGGGACAGCACATTTAGATGATTCTTTGAAATTTGTTCTTATCGGTTTCCATTGATAAAATTTTCTAATGGAAAAAAGCAGCTAAGCAAAAACGTGGGTATCAGTCTTCTGAGCGCAGCGTCTGTGTCAGTCTGGAAGGACGAAGCCGCCCAGAGGCTTGTTTTAAAAGGCCAGATAGGAGCCTGGTGCCTTTTGGTGCTAGGCCCGGGTGACAGATTTACTGCCGCTGGAGCTCAGAGGATGGCAGCCCAGGTGAGGGCTGCAGCTGGCTCCCCACCTCCCAGGGTCAGGAGGGGCAGGCTTGTTTACAGTCAGGCTTGTGTGTGGGGCGGGGCTTACTTCTCTTACCCTTTTATTGTTCTATTAGGAGACCTTCCAAGATGTCCAAACCGCAAACAGGCACTGGCCATTCAGAAATGGTACAAGGATTATGCCTTGTCAAAGGTCTGCAGCATCGACAAAAAGGATCATGCATGACAAATTTTAAACAAGAGAACTAATAATTGGTCTGCCCACCTTTTAATAAAAACACTCAGTGCAGACTAATGATAGTTGGGGCATAGCCGTGGTAAAGACTGGTGACTACTCTCAGTCTCCTTTCTGCAAGTAGCACTGATTATGAAATAAAACCTGCAGAATTTCAAACTTACCTAGCTCACAATGAATTAACTTGAATTTAAAGACTGCGGTGGGTCCTTGTTAGAGATCTTCTGCAGCCATTCAGCAATGCCAGTTAAACGCATGAGCGATTGTGACTGAATCTAGCCCAGAGTCAAAGAGCCCATTCCAGGTACCGTCCAGGGGTCTCTAGACCCAGGGCTCTTGTACAGTGAGAGGGAATTGGGCAGTGCTCCAGCCCAAGAGAATTCGGTTCAAATAGCACAGGATGGCATCACTTCTACAGCTGCTCACAGGCCCCTGATTTCTTTAGAGAAAGAACATTATCAACTCCCTACCTTAGGGAGCACTCACAGCTCTAGCCAGGATTAAAAACACATCCCTGGTCGTTCACATTGGCAACTGGCAAGCTACCAAGGATGCAAAGGTTTACACAGACTGCTCCTGGGGACGTGAGGGGTGTCACACCAGGAGGCAGGAGTCCCAAGACTGTCTTAAATTCTGCCCAGTACACTGCCCTTGAGACATCTGCTGTGCAGTTGAATGCACGGATAAGTATCCCGTTACAACTACTAAGTGTCTTTATGCCAGTTTCTTTGTGTTAAGATCAGTTGTTAGGCCACTAGATTCTCTGGGAGCAGCAAGCATTTTCACTCTTCTCATTCTGCCTGACTGCAGTCTGTAGTGCTCAAGTCTGTGCTACAGAACAACCTCAGTGCACAAGGCCATGCTTTTCTTCTCCTGAGTCAAGGCTCCCAATGCCATTCTCACTTTGTGGCCCACTGAAAATTCTTATGCTTGCTTTGATGTGCCTGGAAGAGCAGCAGAACTGACTTTGCTCACTGATAGGCAGACGTGTTTGTCTTAGGGATGCATTTGAAGCCTGGTAATGATGCAGAACTTCTGCCAGGGAGGAGGATGCTGCCTTCCCTGCTGAGGGGAAATGCAGAGCATGCGAAATACTCACTGTGTGAGGGTTTGTGGGTGGTGAGGATAGCAGTGACCCTGGGCTAGAGGAGGAAACTTCCAGGTGCAGAGGTGAACGACTCAATATGCAGCTTGGGGGAAATGCAGCTGATTTACCTCCTGTTTTGCATCTGTAGCAAATGTAAAAACTTCAAATATAGCACTTTTACCCAACTCTGTAAAAGTCCATTTCTGAGTCTGTTTCTCTTAGCGAGGCTCGCAGGGTTTGGTAAACACATCTCATAACTTTAGAATGTTCAGTCTTGTTCCCAAAGCTGTCTGATCTACCTTTACTGTGGGCACAAATGGTCTGTAGATATTTTTTCTAACTGCCCAGAAGACTAATAGGAAAACCACCTTAGGAGTCTATGCCAGGTTCTGGACTAGAGCAGGTACCAGCTGGTGGTCTGACAAGTAGACCTCCACCAACACGCTGGCACGGCCCAAGTCCTCATGGTGAAAGGAGGAAACGGATCTGGGCATGAAACGCCTGATGATTTCCATTGCGAAACAGTAATTTGTGGTAAAATAGAGGAAAGTAAAGCCGGTCTCAGACGCAGAACTGAATCCCAAGAACGGTTTAAGAGACAAAGGAAACGGTGGTGAGGAGGCCGACCACTTTCACAGACCCTATCTGTCGCAGACCCCTTCGGAAGGAGAGGCGTGGTATTCAGTGGAGCGTGTGACGAGAACGGGCACCGTCGTGCCACAGGAGCTATGCATGCAGCCAGATCTTCCATTGTTCTGGAAAATAAATTTGTCTCACACAAAATACATTTTCAGGGTCTTTGCAAGTTTTAAATTAAACTTTTTAGCTTTTCCCAAAGAACAGCGTCAAGATGAGAAGCTTCCCATTTTTACTGGCTGGAGGGACATGCAGCATTCAGCTCACAGGGTCCTTTGCCGTGGATTGCATTTTGCTTTCCAAAACTCGATTCTCCAACGCACGTCTATGGCTGTGAAGGCACCTAGCACAGCAGTCCTGCTCCTGACTGACGCCCTGGGGATAGTGTTTTGGAACAGCACTGTGGGCATCACCTGGCGGCTCCTCAGAAGTGCACATTCCGGGCCGCAGCGGACGCAGGAGCCAGAGCCTGGGTGTTGCCAAGGGGTCCAGGTGATCAGAAGCCCGCTAGACCTAGCCGTGCCTCAGAGCTTTCAAACTGCTCAGATTCTAGCATTAGGCAGCCGGGTGGTGAGTTTGCTTTTCAGAGGAATCTAAGGCTTTCGGAAATAACTGATGCTCAAGTTCACTCAGAGCGAAGGGACAGAGTCTGGACCTGAGCCTCATTCTTTCTGCTCTAAATGACCACTATCGCTTGTCAAACTCACACTACAAAGCCTGAGGGTGGTGAGCAGACCCAGGTGCTCACCACATGCCTTCCTGTGAAGACACGGGAAGGGACGCAGCGCGGCCGCATTCCTGCCAAGTCCAGAGGTCAAGTCGGAGCCCGGGAGGCACAGGCTGCGGACAACCTTTGCCGGGAGAGCCCCACTCCCGGCCATGTGGTTCAGGACCCTCCAGGATTTCCTCACTGCGGCAAGGTGTTTCTAGCTCTCTATGATGAGAATGAACTGACTTAAACTTGGGCCATGGGGCGCAGTGCTGGGTGGTTAGAAGAATACAGGGAATTGATGATATGCAAAATTTATTTGGAAAACGAGTCATGATTTCATTTCTGGGCCAACACCAAACATTCCTGAGGAATTCTAATTATAGCTAAGTTCTCCCGACTCTTTGATTTCAATTTTTTAAAGGAAAGGTACTTCAAATATGAAAGAGAAGGATAAGCAAATTCCCCTTCTTATAGGCTATCAGCTGGTACAAAAGTGCCTCCGAAGAAAAAATTCCAAATTAGACTCATTCACTGCTATCCCACTTGGGGCCGGGATTTAGCTCAGCGGTTCTGTGGCCTGCCTTGCATGAGGAAGGACCCGAGCTCAATCCCAGGTACCGAAACAAAACAAAACAAAAAACTCCAAACAGTTATCCCACTCTTTTGTTTCATTAGAGAAGTAATTTTCCTAAAATTTAAGAATTAGTAAAAAATAATTCAAAATTGACTTTTAATGTTAAAAGTAATTTTCTCCCATCTCCTTTTTACTTTAAACCTCATTTCACAAAATAATATGTAACTCCAGAGAATAATAATTTTCTATATATTCATTTCTTAATAGTGATATTCAAATTGATGAAAGTAGTAATCATGATATAAATTAGTGTAAGATTCTTTGATTTTTCAGTAAATTTCATCTTCCTATTTTGGCCTAATTCTCAAAATACATATGTGATTTAATTTTTCTTCCTAGATTTACCAAAGTATAGTTGACACAGATCAACTGTATGTATGTAAGGTATACAATGTGGGATTTGTGACCTGTACACAGTTAAGCTAATAAACAAATCACCGCCTCACATCGTTATCCTTTTTGTGTATGTGGTAAGATCTACTCAGTAAGTCAACTATACAATAATATTGACTATCATCCACACGCTGTTCAGTAGACTTCCAGAACTTATTCATCCTGCGTAAGTCAAACTTTGTACCCTTTGAATAAAGTCTTATCGTTTCCCTTCCCTGGCACTCACCCTTACTCTCTGCTTTATGAGTTCAGCTTTTCAGATTCCGTGTGTGAATGTGAATGTGCCGAGTTTGTCTGTTTCTGCCTGAACTCTTCCACCTAACATCCAGTCTTCCAAGTTCATCAGTGTTTCCCAAGAATCAGATTTCCCTTCTTTTTAAAGGCCAAATAATATTCCATTGTTTGTATACTAGTCCACTGTTATCGGTGTGCGTGTGTTATCCATTCATCTGTTGATAATCATTTAGGCTGTTCTGCACCCCGGCTACTCTGATTAATGCTACAATGAACATGAAAATTCAGATGTTACTTTGAAAAATCGATTTCATTTCCTTTAAGTATATACTCAATAGTGGGAAGTCTACTTTTAATTTTTTGAGAAATTTCCATGCAGTTTTCTCTACTGAGTATAATATCAATTTACAGTTCCAGCAACAGTGTACCACGGCTCTCTTTACACCCTTGCCAGCACTTTTCATATTTTATCCTTTTGATAATAGCCATTCTAAGAGGTGTGTGGGGTTCTCAATGTGGTCTTGATTTTTCTTTCCCTTGTGACGAGTGACAGCAAGCATTTCTCATGCACCTTCTAGCCATTTGTGAATCTTCTTTCGGCAAATATCTTGTGCCCATCTTGTATGGGGTCCTTGCTCACTGATGAGTTGTCAGAGTTCTGTTATTAACTGTTTACAGTGTATGGCATGCAGATATCTTCTTTCATTCTGTACACTGTATCTTCACTCTGCTGATAGTTTCCTTTGCTCTGTGGAGCTTCTGGTTTGATGTACTACCCTTTGTCTATTTTTGCTTTTGTAGCCTGTGCTTTGGGAATATATTATATAAATTATCCTCCAGACCGAAGCAAAAAAAAAAAAAATATTTCCCATGTTCCTTTTTTAGTCAGCTTGGTTTAAGGTCCTACTTTTCAGGATTTATGGTTAAGTCTTTGTTCCATTTTGAGTTGCTTTTGGCATGTGGTATGAGATAATGGTCCAGTTTGTTGTGCATGTAGATGTCGCAGCTTTCTCAACCTTACTACTGAAGAGGTTGCCATTTCCCCACTGAGGGATATTGGCAAATTTTGTTGAAATTAGATTGATTGATAATACAAGGACTTATTTTTGGACTCTCTACTCAGTTCCTTGGTCTGCATGTCTGTTTTATGCTATCACCATACTATTTTCATTACAACACAATAGGAGAGAGCATCAGTTGTACATATATAAATTACTTCTGGCAATTACACACATGCAACATATAGGAGCAATTGCCCTTTCTGACTATCGTTTACTCACTATACACAACAATGTCTAACACATCTGGAAGGTCTTAAACCATACAACAGATTGTTACTTGGCCTTACTTCCCAAATTCCCATGCTCCTTTCTGTGTTCCCTATAAGTCCTCATTTGAAGCCAGGCTTAGAAACAATGTTTTCATGAAGACTAGTGATCTCAGTATGTTCTCTCTAGAAGATCAGCACTAAAAATCCTTACCATGGGTCTGAGCAAAAATAGGCTAAGACACGCTGAAATAAATTGGCCTTTTTAAGGGCCACCAAATTATTTAAATCAATCAACTAAGCTGACTGGTTGTGCCGAAGACTTATCTTATTCATGTAAAAATGTATAAATGGGCACACATCAGTCTCCAGAGACCTTAATGTGACTGTGAGGATTGAAAGTCAGTTTACCTGAAGCACTTGAAGTGGCTCCTAGCACAGAGCAGAAGCTTTTCATGCAGATGTGTCCACGCTCATGATTAGGAGTATAACAGTCAAATCTTTAAGACTTCACTGGTTAAAATACTAAAAATACTATCTAAATATCAAAGTAATGCTCAGCTCTGGTTGTCTGCTCTGAACCAGGAGACAATGGAAACCAAAATGGTGCATCTGCTCCTCAGTAGGCAATGAACAGATTACTGTGTAAGCTCTGCAAGCAGGAGGGTTTCTTCGGCTGTGTAGCTCTGGCTGGTTGTCATCTCTGGAGCCACGGCAGACAGCAGGTTGGTTGTTCTGGAAGCACCAGGCAGGCTTTGTAGCCCAAGAAGGGACACAGAAGACTGCTGGAAATGCAGGTCAGTGGCTCCTCTGAAATCCACTTTACAGTGGTCTGGTGTGTGTGTTTGTGTAGGGGGGTGATCAGCGAGGCTCTGTATACAATTACAGAACAGTCCACAAGCCTGCTTTTATTTCTCACTTGCAACACCACCTGCAGAATTCAGGGGCTCTCAAGACCACCTTCAGTGCTGAGGAAGATTCAGAGCTCACTGAAAGTGGACTTGTTCCTATTCATTGAAGGGAAAGAAGAGATAAAAATCAGCCCAGGGATGTGGTTTGTGGGGCAGAATTCAGCACGGATCTGAGCAAGGGTCTTCTGGTGATCTTGTCCTCATAGCATCTCGGACAGCATTCTTCTCCTGCAGTGGGGTTTGACATTGCAACCCCCTGTCACTGTTATCACCAGGGCCCAGGCATGCAGCTGAGCTCCAGCTTCCTGGTCTTCCGAAGGCGAACAGACACCATGAGTCTCAAGTTGCTCTGGCGGTAGAGATGTTTCCTCACGGCCCAGAGCCACTCCAGAAGACACAGTCTTAGGGTGCCTGGTGTGGTCCGGCCCCCAGGTAACAAAGACTCTTACCTAACTCAGGAAGGCTAATTCTTTCTACACACTGTGACATTTAACTAACATCCACGCCTGGCTATTCCATTTATTTCCCTTAACTTCCCATTAAGGAGGGAACTCTGTCCTTCCTGCCTGCCCGAGTGCCACAAATGTGCACCAGTTGCTTTTCTGAAATAGTGATTAGGCTTCGGTGACAACTCCGGGTTCTCTCAGTGGGTTCTGATGAAAGTGCGTAGGCCTTGGCTCCAGCTTTGGAGCACACAGTCGGAGGTACTCGCTCTGGCTGTCACTGGGAATCCATGGCCCGACGCAGCTTCTCTCTTCTATGAGCTGCACCAGTCTTCCCTTTATGCACCGATACCACCAGTCACCTCTCTTCTCCCCCACACTCCTTACCTTCTCTGCTCTCTCCACCAACGTGGAGGGTACAGACAGTGACTGGAAAGTCATCATGGAAATACATTTTGTTTCGTTCGTCACAGGCTTGGTGAACAAGCTGACCTGAAATTACTCATGCTGGCTTATTCGAATGAAAAGCTTTTGCTGCATTTTGATCCAGTTATTTTTTCAGGGTTGGTTCATCTCCTGTGATGTGGTGGATACTGATGTACACTCACAGTGCACGTTCACGGTGTCTTCTCTTCACAGAGGGTAGCTTTGTAACTGTACACATCGCCTCTCTTTCTTCTCTGTTCTCCACTTTCCAGTGTTCTGTTGGTCATTGGGATGGAGTGGAGAGTGTGAAAAGGGGAACATAAATACACAAAGAAGTCCCTGAAAGATCTTCTTACCTTCCAAGCAACCTCTAATAGCTACTGTCAGGGCACATGCTGTAATAGAAAAGACTAAGTAATAAATTAATTACAGCCCTCCAGCTCAATACTAATAGAAGTATGTTCAAGATGCTGCTAAATACATAAAGCATTTGGCTAACGCTGTTGGTATGGAGAAGCAAAGTAGAGGAATGGATTTTGTGCGGTCTGAGACTTTCCCAGGAGACAACAAATATAACAGATTTTCAGGAGAGAAATTTAAAAGATAACTGAAAAAAGATAAAAATATATTGAGTTATTTTGATTGTTCTTTCTCTCGCTCACCATCTCTTCCCTCCCTCCCTCCCGCCCATGTTCCTCCCTCCTTTTCTATGAGTTGATACTTGTCAGGCACCTCAGTCATTTTCATGATTAAAATATATGTTGAGTTATTGATAGGAATGAATGTTTTAATCATGGGCTGATACAACTGCAAAGAATAAGTTAGGTAGCTTCACATTAGCAGAAATTTAAAAAATATAATCATTAATCATGTAACACCGTACACAGGCATTTTACTGTAAGCAGAAAAATAAGCCTTTTTTTTTCATTAAAAAGAAATCTATACAGATGTAGCCCGGAGAGGATGAAAGTGTCGGTTTTTACATTTAAGGATTGGTGCTTTACGGGCCTTGATATGTTAACGCTTCCTCTGGGGCTGTGTGAAGAGTGTGCTGCACAGGTGGCCCGTGGATTTATAGACACAATAACCGAACGGGAGGACAAGAGGCCAGAGCGTCCGTGGCACATGGGACGCAGCTGGCCTGGCCACTTAACGGCCAACATAAGTTTTATGTGACAGAGCCACTTACTGAAACTCAGGAGACACTTTGTCCGGGACACTTGGCCGGCTGCTTTTTCGCTCTCCCTTCCTGTAGCAGAGCGCAGGGCAGGCTCTGAGAGCTGCGTTGTCAAACTCCGAAATGAGCAAATTAATTCATCATAATTTACAACGTTCTGGGGCTCCTGGAACATCTGCTCAGTGCAGCCTCAGGTTGTAACACTCCAAAGCTTAGATAAAAAAAAAGGCTATGCAGCTTGGGAACTTAAAAAGTTAGTGTCGGTGTCTAAAAAGTTGGAAAAAGCCAAGAAACAAGCTTTTTCAAATTAAAGAGATTATCATATTACCTAAATTATGAACACGGGTGAGGTTCTTGGGCTGGATTTCCCTTAAGACCACTGAGATAGTTATTATCGAACATTGCCGAGAAGGAAAAAGAAAAGTGATTTCACACACACACACACACACACACACATGTACACAACACACACACACTTTACACTTGATCTTAGCCAAAAGGCTGAGGAGTGATAACATACACACTTTAAAACTCTGAAAGCATAGAGTTAATTACTGGCTAATACTGTGTAAGAGTCAAGGTGTTTCTCCCAGGTTAATGTAAATTAAAGGGTGTGGTGGTGCACACCTGTAATCCCAGCACTCAGGAGGCTGAGGCAGGGTGATCACTGAGTGTTCAAGCCAGCCTGAGCTACACAGTGAGTTTAGATCCAGTCTGATCTACATAGGGAGACACTATCTCAAAAAAAAAAAAAAGGTGCACCTCATGTGGAGTCCTTCGAAGCACCACTATTTCAGGAAAGAGAGGGAGGAAAAACGGGAGAAATAGAAAAAAAAAAACATGAAGGATGTGCAGGCCAGGAAAAAATGGCACATTAATCGTGGGCAAGATAATTAACATATTGATATTTTTGTTTTTCCTTCATTATGTCGCCTAGGTTCAAACTTGTTGCCAGACTGTTGTCCACAGGAGAAATGCATTTAGGAAGAAAAATGCAGAGGTTACTCACCAGCAATCTGCCTTTTCGCCTTGCCTTTTGCAGGAGTTGGAGCACTCTGGGGGAGCAGTGAGGACCCCCAGCAGTGAGGCTGGGGACCCGGGAGCTGCCTGATCCCCTGCGGGCTGTGGCGGGAAACTTTCTGAGGAAAGCAACCTGGACATGAGCCGAGGGTGGCCTGGGTGACCTGTGGTTCCCAGCAGCAGCCACAGGAGCCTGGTGTGGGCTTGACTGGGCCACTTCCCTTCCCGTGGGCCAAGCATCCTCGGAGACAAACGAGGAAGCCTCCGCTTCAGCCTGGCGTTTCCCGCTCCTTTCTGCCTCCCTGCTTTGGAGCCTTTGTCGGTAAATTTACTTACTTCTGTGGCTTCGTTTCTAGCAGCGAAAAACATTCACAGGTACTTTTATGCACCTAGCACAAATCAGTTAGCTTTAACCCTGCCTTTTCTCACTTTGGATTTTGGGAAAGGTAGTCAATTTGCTTGGGAATATTATCAATTTATTAAGGATTTTCCACCTTCAACAAGAAAATATAGCTAAAAAGTATTGCGGATCAACCCAACTTGAGACAGAAGCTAAATCTGAATTCATTCATTGTTAAGACAAAAGTCCTATTAAAAATGAAGTATGTACAAAATGCTGCGAGCAGTGTCTGATTTTTTAAGTGTAACTATAACGTAGCACAGTGCCCACCGAACTGGACTCGGGGTTAGACTCACTTTAGGGCCAATCCTAGCTTTTAAAAATACCAGCAGCAAAATTTTGGGCAAGTTATTTTTCATCTGTCCTATAGGATTACTGTGAAGATTAACTGTAAATGTGGACAAAACACTAGACTGGTTCCTGGCATAGACGTGATGTTTCGTGTTTAATAATATTAGTAAGTTTGCTTGCTTTTAAAGACTTGTACTTCCACAAAGTTGGGATATACGCGTGCAAAGTAAACATTTACTACAGCAAGTTAGGATCCTCGGTACAGTGTCACGCGCCTCCTAGGAATGCCTAGCGGTACACGTTTAGTGTTGTTACTGTGTGTGCTCAGGGAAATGAGACCTGCACTTATTTGTGAAGTTTTGTAGTTCAAACCGTTTGCTGCTTCAATCGGTAGCTCTCGAACCCGTATCCAAAGTGAGACTGCTTTTTAACCAGAAAAACACTCCAGCACCGTACGCTTTAATTTGCATTGTCCGACAGTGGAACGGATCGAACGGCGTTAACAACTTTCCCAGCTTTGTTCCTCTGTGCTGCGTTTCGCCTACACCCGCGCACCCAGACAATGCGAGGTTACTCAGCCTAGCAGGCCCCGGAACACTGTTCCTTGACTGAAGAACTCATTCAGACTAAAAAGGGAACATGCAAGGAATCATAAAGCTTTTTGAGAGCGTGCTATGTGGCGTATGTTGACGGAAACTATCTTCCTTCGTCGGATTCTATAAGGTGTGATTCTTTCTGTTCTGTGGAGTTTGTTGTTTTGAATAATAACAGTCTTGATTTCAATAATAATACTTTTATCTCTCAGGTATTTATTGGAAAGAGATTTTTATGTGGGAATTTTTTACAGTTCATAAAAAGGATTGGCTAAGAAGCAATTGGACATTAACAGTAAAGAGAGAGGTGTTCGCTGCTCGTGAACAGTTCACTTCACGTGGCCATGAAGTCCAGAAAATGCGGACAGCAAGCAGGATGATCACGAAGCTCCCTCCCCGCCGGAAGTGGACGGGCCTTCGGCTCAGACGCGGCCACAGCGTCTCTTCTTTCCGGGGTCTGCGTTGGAACGCAGCGTTTCACACGGAACGTGAAGGATTCTGTTTCTCCTCCTGCCAGCAATCAAAGCTCCATCCTAAAGTTCTCTCTTTTTTCCTTGTAGCCTTCCAGATTTGGAAAATGCTGGGTCACGCAATGTGATGACACACCCTGTGCTTGGACTATCTTCTGTTTCACCCTGGGAAGAATGACATTTCTTTGAGCCACACTTGTATTTTCTGCTTAGGAATACACTACACACGGCGGTAGCAAGAACTCAGAATATTCTAGGTCAGGTTTCTATTGAAAAAATATATATTTTTTCCTTGAAGAAGTCATGGAACAAGAAAAAGAGGAAGTGTACAGCCGCAGAATAAATTCCTTCAGTTACAAACTCTTAATTGTTTTATAGGAGATAGTTTGTGACAGTTGAGTGAATGACTCCAAAGCCTAGATCCGGTTGAGTTTTTAGATTTCTCTTCATCTCGGAAATATATTATGTTGTTAGTGGGAATATCAAAGAATAATTTATTGGTCAGCCTTACTTTAAGAAGAAAGTTTAGTTATTGAGCCAATACTAGTTTTTTTTCTGATCTCTAATAATTTAGTTTCAAACCATTACTAGTATATGCACAGATTGGACTGGGGAAGAATAGTCATATTAGTGTGCATAGTGGAAAATTGGGGAAAAAACCCTAAAAACCTATTATTTCAAGAATGTGTGAGTAAACTATTGAAACAAGCACAATGGAACACTGAAATACTTCAACTCATATATCACTTGATATATGGAGCTGTGATATAGCTTTAACTGAAGAAATGACAGGGTTGCAGTATAATGTGTATACTGAAATACTAATAAGGCTCCTTAATTTGTGATAAAATTATGAATAGTCTGAAATACCATCTATGTATTTGTTTTATTTTCTAACTATCTGCAATGGACATGTATTACTTGCGATATATTATATTTTAGTTAGTAGAAGCATTTCAGTTAATGGAAAGTTACAACATAAATTACATATTGATTAATTCGCTTTTTCATTTCAGCAAAGATTACAGAAATCTCTCATGTTAGTATGTATTCATTAGCTTCATTCCTTAGAAGCTACATTTTTATATTGCCTAAATGTACATTAATCGACACTTTATCGATGGACAGTATGGTTATTTCAGTGCTGCAATAAAGCTACTTGTATGCACACAGAGACATATATACATGTATATGTATGTCTACTTAGACGTACATATGTCCACACATATACATATATATGTCCACCTTGTATACATGCCTTTATAGGAGTATTTTGTAACAAAATTTTCTACTAATTTAATTGCTAGACTGGAGAGAATACTAATACAGTAAGAAATTTTAGAGCCTTTCATCCAAAATACCACTTTAAAAGCTGTCACAATCCCATACCACGAGGGAGTGAGTGTCCCCATTTTCCTAGACCTTCGATTGGATCGGTCGATGTATGTTCACAGCTGCGTTGTTTCTAGTGGAGGCAGACCCAAGTGGGTGACCACTGAGATTTAAATAACGTTAAAAGTTCAGCTGCTCTGTCTCAGGCTCTGCAGCAGGCACCCCCCCAGCTCTCTGGGGCTCCGGCTGCCTTGGCATCTGTGTGTATGAGACCCTCCACTGGCTCACACACACCTCCTCTCAGCTTCTGTTTCACATTTGTTAGGATTGAGCATCTTTTGAAGCCTTAATTATTGATTGCATTTCATTTTTCTGTGAATGGCCTCTTCCATTCTTTTGCTTATTTTATATTTTACTGTTGATCTTATATATTTTGTAAGATTTTTATGTCCTGAGTATTAAACCTTAATACATGTTGTACAATTTTTCTTCCTGTTTACTTTTCATTTTTCAATCATGTTTATAGTGTCTGGCAACACAAAGGCTTAAAAACACAAAGGTGTTACTCTGTTTATCAGATTCTATCACCTTTCCAGCAGCTATACTTTTATTTAAATTGTGTTAGATATACCAATAAATGTAGCAAAATTAGATGTATACATTTTGGCACTTTCATCAGTGATGTTAAGTTGTTTTGTAACTTAATGAAGGCCTTATTCCTGGTGCTTTTCAGTTTCCTATTTGTAGTTTGGACTCGTTTTTGTGCCTATGGAGATGGTAGTTAGTCTTGTTAGCCATCCAGTGATTAATTTAATCTTCTTAGTTTTGTGTAATTCAAAATTTTACTTGAATGAGGATTCACCTCTAAGTTCAACAAAATAACTGTTGGAGATACTAGCAGGAGAGGGCCAAGCACTTCAAGCCACATCGTGAACAAAACCAGCGTAGGTTTGAGATCTATTTAAGAAATCCCAGTGATCTCTGAATCTCTGCTTAATAGAAGATCTGAATTTTTAACATAGAATTTAATTTAAAAATTATTTGAAATTATTCATCAGCCTTTGAAGACCTTTGTTGTCTCCCTGTCGTCACTTTGTGCTGTGGCTGAGCCTACGGAGGTTGCGCTTACGGAGGATAGGCCTGGCGAATACCCAGCTGCTTCCTGTGAGGAGACGTGAGAAGCCCCCAGGAAGCAGAGTCCGAATCCCTCCGCCCCCTCCCAGAATCTCACCCCCGCCGACAGCGTTGAAGCCCGTCCCTTCCTTCTCCGTGTCCCTTCTCTGTGTCCCTTCCTGTTCAGTTAGGCACCGTGACAATGAACCTCAAATATGGCTACCTGTTCGGGAACCTTTCAGTCTTGACGCAAAGAAAGGGTGAGGGATCTCTTTGAGCTTGGTGTTCAGCAGGCGCCCCTGCCTTTTTCTCAGCTGTCTCCACGTGGCGCCCAGGATGAGGGTTTGTAACCCGAGGACCACCCAAGATGACCCGACTCGGCGCGCTGGCCTGAAGGGCAGGGTTTGGGCCCTGCACTCCCTCTTGATTTGTTTCGGAGGTGCTGGCTTCTCCACTGAACCTTCAGTCGTCCAGAGGAGGCAGTGCACCATCCTGTGAGCCACCGTTGCCTGGCCAGGCCCCACTCTGCTCATAGTGGAGGCCTTGCCACTCCCAGAACCACGTGGTACTTACCGCCTGAGCAGCACGAGGCACAAGTGCTGTCAGCTGAGAGGGAGCCCGGTTCCCAGTCCCACCCCAGACTGGATGCCTGGTTGCTTTGCCTTTTACAGTCAGACTTACTGTGCCTGGCACTTCACTTTCTTGTCATCTCCCCACTCAAGTAGCTTCAGACACTGAGACTAATGACTGTGAACTTGGGAAGTTTTACTTAACTATTAAGTTGTTTTCTCATATATATATATATATATATATTTTGGTACCTGGGATCGAGCTCTGGACCTTGTGCTTGCAAGGCAGGTGGCAGAACCACTGAGCTAAAACTCCAGCCCTCATATAGTTTGTAAAATTCATCCCCAGCACCTAAATGGTGGGAATTAAGTTATTCAATCTCTTATTATTGCAGTAACCAAACTTTCAGGAAAGACCCAGATCCTCGAGTTGATAAGTTCCAGTGGACCTATGGCAGCGGAGCATGGGTTATTTCAAGCTGAACCTGACATCACTTTCTGAAAATGGTGATTGTCCTAGCTCAGTGTCTTCTAGGCAGTGTTCAAATGGTATATGAAATATGTTAGTCAGAAAAACATTTTATTGTGAAAGATCATGATTGTTATTCCTGTTTAACTTTTAATGAATTTCTGTATTTCTCCCCTGAAAATTCCTCCCACGTGAGGCACGTCGGGCAGACCCGTTCCTCCCGGCGCAGAACCGTCTTTCCAGTGCAGGCCTGAAGGGGTCACTCATGCACAGGGCAAGCGCTCCCGAGGGTAGCAGCCGAACGGACGCCACCCTTGTGTCCCTGTCCCTTCTGGGGGACGGAGCAGTTGCGTTTCGTTCTGAAATAAAGGTTGCTTTTCTAACAAGCGTTTTCAGACTTAGAAATTTAAGAAAAATTACATTTCTGAAAAGTTTTTATTTCTCTGACACTTTCTTCGAAGCTTGTTTTTAAGGGTAAGAAACCTGGAGCATATAACTATTACACAGGTCAGAGTTTTTTCTAAGGCTTTGAAAAAAATGGGGAAAAACTTGTGTTCAGACTCTTCCTCTCTGTTTCTTTCGCAGAGAGAGGATTTTTTTAAGGAGCAGGGCTGGTATGGGTTACATTTTTTTTCCCTAAGGTTAATATCAGTTGTTTTTCTAATCCAAAATACATCTCCAGAATGTATCCTCTTGCTTCGTGGTTGATTATTGATTTTACTTTACGCAAGAGTATGCGAGAGCAGGCGACTCTTGGCAATGAATATTACTATGATCAAATCTTTTCGTAATACTGAGATTATTTCTTCCTTATTAAAAGATAAGACTGATTCCACACATAAGGGTCCCCCTAGCCACCCTGGGGATTCTGACGCTTGTATGATTGCTGCATATTTAATCTTTTCTGTTTTTTTAAGCATATGTGTGCCTAAATATCCAAGTGCAATGATTGTATGATAAAATCTCATATTACATTTGAAATGTTTTATGTTCATCTGTGACAGAAAATTAGGAAGAAACTCCAAGTCTCCACTACTTCTCTGAGGAAGCTGATTTATTTCTAAATTTAGGTTAGGTTGACATTTTAAAGTAGTTTTATAGAGAAAAATATGATCACATTTGTAAGTTCCCGGTGTTTGACACTTTCATTTTTTTAAGCCAGCAATACTCATTGATTACTTAGAAAGTTTCTTTATGCTTTGTTAATTTGAGAGAGCGGGCGATTTATTAGGTGTTTCCTGTTTTTAACTGCAGTCTGATTCTGAAGGAAATGAGCAGGTCTGTGGCACAGCGGATGGGTCTGTGTCTGATGAGAGCCATGTGGGCCCTGCCTCGTTTTTCATAAGCGCTGTCATTTTACAGATGTATGACCTTTCCTTCTCTCTCCGGAGGAGGAGGGGCTGGGAGATAGTGCAGGGTTCGTTGGAGCAACTCTCCTAGGCAGATGCACAAATCATGTCATGCAAACCAGAGCAGCCGGGGAGGCCTCACATCTCTTTTCGGAAGACAATAACAGATAGGACAGAGAAAGATGGAGTCCACGATGATTAGGAAAACAGGAGTGGTTAATGGGTAACAGCAACACGGCGCCAAGATGCTCGCTCCATGTCATAAAGATACGAAGCCACACAAACAGGCGGGTAAAGGTCTCTGGATGGATGGCCGATCAATGCGGAGGAGAGTGTGCCCAAAGGCTGTGGTGGAGCCGTGGGTGGCACGGGCAGGAACGTGCTGGCCAAGTGACTGCTCTCACTGCTGCAGGGACCCAGGGCTGGCTTCGCGGGTGCGGACGGACCACGGTGGTCACAGGGCCACAGGGCTGCGCTTCATGTGGCACCAGGCCCGGCAGATTCAGTAATTATCCCGAGTGCCTAATAAAGGGGGGCCACGCGCCCTGTGCCTTGGGACGTGCCACTTCTGCCTTTCAGTTCCGAAGCCCTGGGTCACTTGGTCCTGGAAAGCACTGGTGGGTCATGTGATCAGCGGAGTGGTCAGTCAGGGCAGCTCTCTCAAGCTCCTGTCAAACCCAGGGTCCCCACATTTACTCGCCCTGGGTCCTGGAAGTTGATTTAGGCACGGCCACTTTTCACAAGAGTTGAGATCTATTTCGTGGCATAGCGCATATCTAAGATAGACTGAACCTAGCATTTAACCCTAGATCGTTTTTCTAAGTAGAGCAAAATACGATTACATCCTCTAAACCTGTGCAACCAGCATGGAGACACACAGACACACACAGACACAGTGTGCACCTCCATAGCTAGGAATGCTTAGTGATAAAAAATCACGTGTCACATAGACAAGTTTCAGTTTATAATGAAGAGACACGCTGAATCCAGGTGAAATGTGCTTGCATGTGCAACTTCACAGCCTCTCCTGGTGGAAATATTCACTGTATTAAGTATTCATTGGGAATAAACTTTCTGTAACATCATATCATTAAAAAGCGCTTGCTAAGGAAAGTATCATTTGCTGCTTCACTCTTGAGAGGTGCTATTTTCCTTCTGGCATGGAAGCACTTTCTGGTGTGCTGTGCCGTGTTAGGGTCAGATCCTCATCTGACTTTGGAGAATATCTTTGTTCAATTCATCTGTCTTACTTCGTCCTGTAATACAATCTCCTGAGATGTGAGAGTAACTGATGAAAGCCAAGTGAATTATCTCATCTAGGGTTTATTTGACTTCATTATTACAGGGAAATTTCTAATCTGAGCTTCCCAGTAGCTGTCTCTACCTTGCATACACTATAACCTCCTCCGAGAGCCTCCCCGTCCTACTGTCTCTGAAGCAGGAGTTAATGTTTATTCTGGGGCAACTACAAAGAAGAATATCTTTCGCTTTAGTTGCTCTTGTGCAAAACGATGATAACATGCCATGCAGCTACATAGATTGCATCTAACGATAAATGTTAACAGAGACTCTGATATCAATGAAATCAACTTCATGCATTCGTCTTAAGAACAATTGATTTAAATGCTTTCTAGTGGTGTCCAAGTGGACCATTAAATAACAGTTGCCAAGCAATTCCCATTTTCCAAATCAATTCCATACTTAAATTGAGGTATCTGTTAAAAAATATCTAATCTGTTCCACAGTCTCTTTTTAAAGACCCTACCTCCCAACCCAAATGTTAATTATTGCACAGTCAAGCCTGCAGTTAAAGGCTGGGTAGATTTGTGGAGTGAGATAACAGGAAAACAAGGGTCACGGTGCTGTGGGGCAGGGCTCCCAGGGTGCTCTTTGTTCCTCAGGAAGATGTCCTCGTCAATACATACGTAAAAATAAAGAGCAATTCAGACACGCATCTGCTCGGTTACTGGAAAGGAGGACACAGCCATGGAAGGCCTGGAAGATTCTCCTCCACCCCCAGCTTCAAGCTCAACCTTCCTCTTTTGTTAATTTCTCAGGAAAACATCATTGATGGCCATATAACTACCCAATCATTTATTTACTCAGAGATAAGAGGTGATGTGCAAACTCTCTTAAGGTAGACACAGCAATTCTTTTCTGAACCAAGTAAGATCTCAGCCTAAGACTTCATTTATCTAGCAGGATGGAGCTGCGATTATACAAACACACCTAAGGGGCAGAGATAAATGTCCTACACAGTATTCTTTTCTTTCTGTAACAGAGCTCGAAAGCTCTAAACACACTTCTAAGACAACTCTGTTTAGTTTTATGCATTATTTTGAAATCTTTAACCAAATTTATAAAAATATTTCCTTAAATTTTCATTCCCCTATTTGCTTTCAAAATTGCCTATTTATTAAAATATGTTTTCCCTTCTGTACTTTTCCTTTCCCTTTTTATGTAGAAACTTTCTAAACTTTTTTTTCTTTTATTGAGTTTATTGGTACCTTTTAGGTATACAATACAGTTACATTCATTATTGGGATCTTGTACCTTTACATGACAGGTGGTCTTGGTTCTCATTTTTTCCCCTTGTCCCTGCCCTCCCTTCACCCAAAACTTTCTAAGCTTGATTAGCAGCACATGATGGCAGAGTATGATGTTTACATTCATCTCAGGACTTGTCGGTACCCATCCTTAACACATCTGGGTTTATTTTGTTCCTCTTCCCCCACCCTCCCTGTTTTCATTATTATTGTTATTGTTGTTGTTACATTTTAGTTCATATTTGTGCCATATAATGACTACATTCACTGTGGGTATTAGCTACATATACATGAAGAATCTTAAATCATTTTCTGTCAAATGACAGCCACATTTTTATTATTGATTCTGAGGCCAGGACATTTGAAACTCGACAAATCCTCCAATTCAATTTTGTGCTTTGTTTCTCATTTATGTGATGCCTTTAAAGAATCACCACTGCATATTTGGCTTAGGCACAAGTGAAGATATCTTTCAGCAGCATCCGTCCATCTCGATGCAGGGCACACTGGTGAAAATCTACTTAGAAATGAAGTTCTCCCTCCTTTTAGTAGAGCTACTACAGTATAAATCAAAACTTAGGCAGTGAATTTTCAGCTATTTGTTGAATCTGCATAGAATATATAGAGAAATGTATGGTGTAATGGCCGGGGAGGTTTTGAACTGAGTCCCATATTAGGTCAGAAAGATGTTTAACAGATTGTTGGATAATATGACTGTCGTAACTACATGGTTGTATAGGCTTACCACTTGCAGGAATCAGCTTTCCTTGCCATAAAGATAGATTATAGATGATCTAAGAAAAGTAGGACATAGCCACAGAATCAGATGCTGGGGGTAGGATTTTGCACAGGTTGATTGGAACTCATGTTTAACTCTGCTTGTAATATTTTACTGATTTAATTATGTCGAGATTTTAAATAACATTTTCCCTTTTATAAATTCATAATAAATACAAGTAGTTGTAAAAATTGGTCATGGAATTTAATGAAAGGGTTTTATGGGAATCTCAAAACCTTGTCTGTGAGCATTATAACAAAATTGGACTTTCCTGAGGTTTTAACCTTTTCCCTTAGATCTGATGTGCCTATATAATGGAGTGAGATAAACTTGAAAAAATTGGGCTTCCCTGGAGTTTGGAATCTTCTGGAACCATTTTAATATGAGTCACTTAATGCCTCATTTATATTGAACCTTCAGAAAGGCCTGTAGACTCCAATTTAAAGCTTAAATTGCCACTCACACAGATTTTTGAGTATTAAGAGGCTCAATATGATCATTGTGATAGAGTATATTTCAACTCTTCCTTCTTGAAAGCAATGACGTAATTTAATAGGCTACTGAGTATTGATTTTCCATCTTGTGTAACATCTGCTAGAGAGCAGTTTGAATTAAAGCCATGTAGCAAATTTCTGCAAAGAGTAGCAATATTTATAACTTTGAATTTTTAGGCTTTTCATTTGGGAAACTGAAAACAAAATACTAAATAGTATGTCTGGTTTGTTAACTATACTAATATAAGATTCAATATTGAAACAACAGGCAAATCAGAAAATAACATCCTGGAAAGGGTCAATCAAAAAATCCCATGATTAAACAATTTGATAACCTTTCAAAGGAACCTCCCATTCTTTCCCTTTTTGGCAAAGTTGTTTTCCTTCTTATCCTCTCAGGCCTAAGGCATCTTATTTGCATTTAGTTTGCATTTTGTTCTTAATGGGACAAAAGAGAAAGCAAGGAGATAAGAGAAGAAAAGTAAAAACAGTTCCAGATACATAGCAGTGCTTTTGAATATTTTATAATTGATAAATTGAAAACACATTACGCTCTGCTTTCAAGCAGGCTTTGTCATATGCCTCTCCCAAACCTTTTAAGACCTTCGGCTTGTGAGTGGGTTAAAGCATATGCATTCTTTATTATCTGTATGTCTTGTGGTGCTACACTGGGCATGGAAGGGAGAGGAGAAGAGGTGAGAAGCCTACAGAGCCAGCTAATCATTTACAGGGGCAAAGGTGATTTTTAACTTTTGCTGAAAAAAATACATGTTGACACGATTAAAATATCAAGAGAGTATCTGTTAGCTAAAGAATGCCTGATTTCTTAACCATCCTCTGGACACAATATTCTGGAAGATGCCCCTGAGAGTTGTTAAACCTCCCTGAATTAAGGTCAACTCATCAATTGTTAACAAGAATATGCTGAAGTGACTCCTAACAGCTTCTGGAATGTGAAAGAAACACCGACCTTTAGTTTGGATGTCAGTGGAAGCAAAATCAAGAGCCAGAATTTGGGTCCGAAATTTACACACTGCTGATAAGAAGCGGAGAAGGTCTCACTGTTTCAGGGAACGGGATCCAGAGGCAGTGTTTCTAGTTCTGCTCCTGTGAGGTCAAGACCAATCATTCGAAGACCCTGTGTCTAATTTTCCTTGCATGCATGAGAATTTATGTTGACAAGCTGATTTTGTAGAGAGAAAAGGAAAGCCATATCAATGTAGCATATTAACTATTTACAGTTTGTAGAATACAAAAGCTTTGAGCAAATCTCAAGTTAGCTAAGGAGCAGATCTGGCAGCAGAAGAAATGGAAGTGAAGAGCAGAGCCCGGCTGTGCATGGGGAGGTGGTCACATGCCTGCAGCTTCCAGACCTGCAGCCTGAGAGCCAGGCCTCACAGGAAACCTGCGAAACTTAGCCCTTGGGTTCGGCGGTGATAAGGGAGGCCCTCTGGACTAACAACCCTGGTGGGGTACTTCTGAAGTGCTTATTTGTTTAGAAAAAGAATCTCGTTCATCATCACGGAGTGACAGAAGTGGGGCTTTTGGATGCTGTATCTGAAGGCTGTCTGGAAGCACGGGCTCTTCCGGTACCTTTCGTAGGAAGGAAGAGGAAGGAAAAGACAACACAGTACTAGAAGGAAATACACTGTGCACATCCAGAATGCCATTTTATAATGCCATTTCCATTCCTTTCATCATAAACCTCTTTGAAGAAAAGTTTATCTTTAAAAAACATGAGAGGTGACAAGTGTAATTACGTTAACTAAGATGTGCAAAAACAAAAAGAAAGTAAAATTTGGAATTGAAGCTAGCCTTTGAATTATTTCATTATCATGTCTTTCAAAAACACTTATCAACCAGTTTCTTTACTCAAGCATGTGGATCTAGCATTATAATCTCAAATAAGATTTCTTTACAAAAGTTGTGGGATGATTTCAGAGTATTTTTGTCAGTCTTGTATCTATAATATGAAAATAGAAAAAGTTCAAAAGCAGATATGGTCATCTGAGGACACAAATAATAATAATTATTAAAATTGAATGCCTTGAGTATAAATAAGAACAATTGCCTGTTAGATAGGTGACATTTAGGTACAGTACTTATCAGTTATAGTTGACAGTTGCAGACCTGTAATGTTGAGTATA
>NW_022900937.1:1324996-1403078 GCF_012274545.1 Fukomys damarensis
TATATACACACACACACACACACACGTCCATGTAATACATATGTAAGAAGTATAAGATAGTTCAGTTTTATTTAAAATAGAAATGACATATATTTCAAATATTAGCTTGTATTTTTATACGTATATGAGTCACCACCACTATATAGTGATAGTTTCCACAGCATAAGCAAGGCTGCACATATATGAATAGATGTAATCTATGCAATTCAAAGAGCGTCTGTACTTTCCGGTATAATTATTAAGATTCATTATTTGCAAACAGTTAGGCTTTTCTTGAAAACGCATTTCTGCCAATAGCAGTTTTAGTTTATATGTGAAGGAAGTCAGGTCCGGCGGGCTGAATAACGTGCAAGAAAGTGAGGAAAGCAGGCTTTGAGGACAGGTGAGCGGGGCGCACAGCCCCGGCCCTTTCCTCTCAGCATGCTGCTGGCTTTCCTTCAGCGTATTCTTCTGTGTCTTCCGCAAACCTAACCCCTACTTCCAATAAAGCTCTGTACACTGCCTGTCTCAACCGGTCTTGCAGATATGTGGATGGTTGTGAAGGGAAAAACAAATACCAAGTACAACATCTGGGACTTGTTGCCATCTAAGAATCCAAACATGCAAATGATGGGCTGGAAAAAGCTGGCTGATACCATAAAATGAAACACGACGTCAGAGGCGGACTCAGACATGATCACACTGCTCTTCGCTTGCCCTGGAGTCCTCCACACCCTGTGTAGTCAGACTGACCTCCTGTGAGCTTCCTCTGTGCTGCCTGATTTCTGAAGATTTCAATGGCTTCCACGCGACTAAGGCCAAAGATGGATTACCCTCCTAATGTGGTTAATGTGGCAGTAAGCTAACATATTCAGACAGAAATAATCATTCCAAGAAGAGAAACAAAATAGGCAATCAAGACAACCAAACATCTTCCCCAGTGCACGGCTTCTCAGGCCTTCCCACCACGACAGCCTCTCCACTCTCACGGGAGGCTTGGTTGTTCACTACACGAACTTCCCAAAGGACCCATTAAATCCCCGAAGAAAGGAAACCAATGCCGGTTAAGGACAAACAAATACACTTAATTTCTACTCATTTCTAATCAAGAACACAAACAGAAACGCTCAGAGCAAGCCAGCTTTCCAGCTCTTAGAGAGTTGAAGCCCCTTGTGCTCCTCCAGTAGCCCCGGTTCAGGTCGTGGTCTTACCACGGTCAGCAGTGGCTGCGCCCGGCCTCATCCAAGGGCTGCACCAGTGACGTGGGGACTGGCGTCTGGTAGTAAAGCCAGCTAATGCTTACACAGCACAGTGGGTAGGCGAGTCAGGCAACTCCAAGTGCATTTGTGCAACACACACACATCCGTGCACACAGACACACATGGAATTTCATCCTCAATCCAACCTCCTGGAATAGGCATTAATATGGTTCCATATTTCATCTGAGGGACATGAGGCCCAAGGGAGTGTCGTGCGAGTTGCCCCCGTCACAGACCTCGGGTGGCCTCTTCTGGAGCACACTGCCAGCAGAGAAATGTGTTCGGAGCTTCACAGGAGCAGCGTGAGAGGGAGGGTGCAGGAATGGAGTTGAAGAGAGGCCGCTGACAGGGCTTGGTGTGAGCTCTGTAGGCCCAGGCGGCCCAGCCTTGTCGCTGTCCTCTGTCTGTGAGAACAGTGGAATGAGGACGGAGCAGGCGCTCGGGAGGGAACAGGGGGCCTGACTGGCGGATGCAGTCCTGGGGGGGCTCCCACACCAGCCTGACCCGAGTGGCAGCAGGCGGCTGCCTCTGTGCTTGGCTGCAGCAGGAGGGCCTCTGCCTAGGGGCTGGGGCACAGGGCCACCCGACCTCAAGCACTGCGATTTGTGTTCTGATGAGCGCAGGCCCTGCTGTCCGGACCAAGCTGCTCACTTGGGAAAGGCGGCTTGGTGCAGTCCCTGTGCTTCCCAGCCCTTTTGTCTTGGATTTTCCCTTGCAAACTCCCCGAGAAGATGCCTTCTATGCATAGCTTGTTTCCGTGAGGCTGCGGCAGTGCTGCCCCAGGGTCCCCTAGGCGGTCACCAGGCTGACCCGAGGTCCTGACCTCCCCTGTGGGGAGTGAGTCCTGCTGAGTCACTGCGTGACAAAATGTGGCCCGGAATCACGCTCTGGGGACCACGTAGCTGCCTGGAAATGGTGAGCCCAGAGCTTCGGTTCTCTGTAGGAATTAGTAAAAAAGATATAGGACTAAGTGGCACTTTTAAATAGGCTTTAAATCCTTTCTCCTGTGATTCTCCAGGGGGCTACTTGGTAAGATTCTAACCTTTCGAGGAGAGAATAGTATGTGTGCACGCACATGTATATATAGACATATTATTTTATTGTTCAGCCTTACATTTCTCTTTCTAAAATAACTTCCTTTCTTAATGTTTCCTTTATTAAAATAACATTTGCGAGGTGTTCTGGATCTCAAGGCCCACATCTCTGCCTTTTATGCTTACTTTTCATGCTTTGACTTTGGCACAGAGAAATGGCACTTCCTATAACAACCATTAGGAGCCTGTAATTCAAGCACTCTTGGAGGCTGAGACAGGAGGATCACAAGTATGACTGCATACTGGGTAACATAGTAAGACTCTGTTTAAAATAAAAATAAAGACAAGGCTGGGGATGGAGCTCAGAGTGAGGACCCTGGGTTCAATTTCCAATTTCCAGTTTCCTCCACACACACATGCACACACACAACGCAATTGTGAAATGTTGTGAGTTTTCCTGGCCTTTGTGTATCTCCAGGAGAAACTGCATTTGCCGGCCGGCCAAACAAAACATTCTGGCACCTAAGACAGCGATCCAGGCCCAGCATAGCGCAGGCTCTGCGGACTGCAAATCCCTGGATTCCTGCTGTGCTTTCCGATCGTGCGCAGGTCTTCCCCACCTCATCCCCGTTAGTTAGGGAGCGTGCTGACCACCGGCAGATGCAACTTGAGCAGAGTGTGACTTCCGGGGTCCCTGGCCTGGGGCGCCAGCCGCCCCTGCGTGGGCTTCCCTTCTTTGGTCTCCCAGCCCTGCCTTTTGCACCCAGAGTGAAGTCGGCTGGCAGAGTCTGACAGCTCTGAGGGCCTCTACCCGGGTCCTGTGCAAACTGAGGTCAGCGAGGTGCTTTGGGAGCAATCAGCACACAGGCTTGAGAATACAGGCTTGAGAATCCAGGCTTAGCGACCTCGTCCAAAGAGGCCATGTGGCCTGGGATTGGTAGGGTGCTACCTGACTCTATTTACAAAACAGGTCATAAAAGCTGCATTTCTTATTAAAATTTAGTTTTTATTTTCTTTTAAAAACAATTACCTATGGCATGTGTACAGTGCTTTGAAATCTGCGTAAGGCCGGTTATTCTTGCTTCCCATTTATTCATGCATTGCCAAACTTCGCAAAGTTTTGTCCCGGAAAGATCCATGTCCCTTGAAGAGCATTTTCCTTGTTCTCGCAAAAGCACAGAAGATTCTGGTGCTGCAACAGGAGTTCTCAACTTTAGAGCGCAAGTTCCTGTGAGGGTTTAATCCTTCTGGGCCAGAGCGCGAGTCCGGAGCCTCTGAGCAGATCCTGACGCACGCGCTCTTGAGGGGAGTGTCCCTTTCGATTTACAGAGGTCTTGTGCAAAACTTTAAGAAGAGGGGAAGACAAGTCAGTGAAGCAGTGTTTGTGGGGGCACCAGGCAGGGCTGGGCCGGGTGCTGAGCGACCCTGGGGGAAAGGAGCAGGTCCCGGGACCACGTGGCCCAACTAAGCCGGCCTGGAAGACTGCGCTGGGTTTCCTCACTGACACATCTATCTCGGAGAGCAGGAGGCTCTGCGCCTGGTATGCAACCTTTTGGGAGTTTTTCTCATTCAGTACAAAAACAGAAGATATACATTGGAATTGAGAATTAAAAAATGCAGAGAAATAAAAAAAAGCTTTCAATAATGTAATAAAAAGCACGTGGCAAATGTGAGCTCCAGTCGCTTTCTATTTATATTTTGAAGCCTTTGAATTTGCTTTGAATTTGAATTTGCTTTAAGTGCCTTAGGCACTTTCCCCCCTCTCTGTTTTTTGCTGTGCGTTCTGTCATTTCAGAACCAAGGGGCAGCGCCTAAGGTCAGCCCGGGGCAGGCAGCTGTGCTTCGTAACTGACACTCGGTCCAGGGTGGAACTGGCGGCGGCTCGTCACCAATCTTAAGCACTTGTCTCTTCCGGTACACAATTGTAGAGGAAAAAGAAATAAATGTGAGCACTGTGACACAAAAGTTTTATTTTACTGTTCTTTTGGAATTAGCAGAATACAAACATAATCTCCGTTTCGTCTGGAAGGAAGTTTGGTAAGTTTCTCAGATCAAATGGCTTTTCCTCTTCTGTGAAGGGTCTGATGTAAAGCCTTGTAGCAAGGCTTAAAGTCTTAGGTCTGTGGAAGCCTCCATCCGTCAGTCTGTGTGTCAGTGGACACAGTCAGCGCTGATGTACCCTATGCAGTGCTCTCTGGAAAAACGAGGCCAGCTATGTGGGTGGTTTTTAATGATGAAGGAAGCCTGGGGACACAAGGGCTCATCTGATGATAAAATGCATTTTCTAACTGGTAATATTTTGGAGCAACATTTTACCACAATGCCTTTCTAAATATTTTTAAGTGCTGTACTTGATGAGGTGGTGAAAAATAAAAGACAAGTGTTTTCTTTGTGAATCTATTTCTAGTTACTTCCATGAACTGAAAAGTACTCCTAATTTTCATGGTTTATAAAGTGTGTGTTCTGTGTAGCTTCTGTTTGAAATAATTTTTTTACACATTTGGCACTAGTCAAATTAAGTGACAGAAAGTAAAATTTGTTTAACGTCCCCCCAACACACTCACTTTCTGTTATCACAATTTGATGTGCATTTAGAAAATATCTCCATTTCATGGTAACATGTATTAAGTGTAGGAAGATGTATGTGTTCTGTTAGTCAGCAACGACTTGGCACTCTCTGCATGCTAAACTGTGTGCTCTCCTCAGTGAAATGTTAATAAGGCATTGTAATAAAGTTACATGACATTATGTGCTACAGAAGCAGAGATTGCAGATAAAATATACCTGGTCTCAGCCATGCCCATGAGCTATGGGAGGTAGAGAGTGAAAGCATTCAGTGGCAAAGCTTCATGATCTTGGGTTGAAGTTGCAGACCAGTGAATTCTTAACAGGCTCCTCTTATAGTTCATGTCACAAAATCTGCCAAAGGAATTTGCTAATGATTCAGAAGTGCTGCTGAAATTACTGGGTTCCTTTTCATCCCAGGTAAGCTGACAAACTTCCTATGAAGTGTTCTAAAATGGACATGGCCGTATTCTCTTCTGACAATGGCAGTCCCCAAAAGACTGGTGAGCTTTTCTTTTAGTGTCTTATTTTCACTATTGCTGCTGAGGTTGTGGCACATTTATAAATTATTTTCAAGACCCAAATGTGACTACAGAAAATTAGTTGAACGGGTTCACAGGTGAATTTTGACATTTTCCTTCAGTTTGCATAACAATGTACCCGAACTGTGCATGGCTAGGAAGATGGCACTGGAATTATTTGTGTTTCTAACTACTATAAGTTTCTGACTTAAAAGCACATTGTAATAAAGTTATGTCATATTACATGCTATAGAATAAAATAGACTTTTGTACATGAGCAAATGGTAACAAACAAACAAACAAACAGTATGATTGTTCTTTGTGTGTCTAAAGTTTTCTTAGGCTGACCTCTGTGAAGAAATCAGTTGTGCTAAGTTCCAGGCTAGAACTATAGTAAGATTATCAACTGTGATGGGGCCTCTTGGATGTGCGAAAGTGGCCAGCCCTTCATCAGGAGGAGGCTCATTCATTCATACATCTGGCTCACGCTTGTCTTCATTATATTAGCATTTTTTTCTTTTCCAATCTGGTATTAATTTCCTGCTGCTACTTTCTAGCTCAGTGCAGATGATTTTTGGAGTTGGGATATTATATCTGCTTTCTTCCTTTCCTTCTCACAAACCACCAACCCAGATGTCCATTCTTTATTTGAATACAGAAAAGCTCACTAACTTTTCCCTTAAAAGGAGCTTTGACAAAAATAAAAAGAATATGGAGAAAAAGAAGGCAAATCAAATGTTGCTTAGGGTTATCAAAAGTTTTTCATGTTAGATGACTATAAAAATTACTTTAACAAAGTTAAAAGTTAAAACTAAATACTGTTAATCCAGATTCCGGGTAGTAGAATAACTCACTGCCCTATCATGGTTGGTGAGAGACAGTTCCTCGTTTGGTTTTTAAACAATACCTTGGGAACAAACCTTTCCATAGATCCAATCACTGCAGTCACCTGACAGCCCTGGATGGTCGGGAGTCAGAGGTGCATACCACCCCATCGTGTTTGTAGTCCCAGAAAACAAGACAATAAAAGTTAGCTGGGTTAATTTTTTGTAGCTGATACTATTAGTACAATGCAGAGTTTATCATTTGGGAGGAAGGCAAAATCATAACAGATAAAAAACAAACATTATACTCACTTAGCACAGAAATGTACAAAGCCAAAGAAAACATTGGCCAGTCACAGAGTAAAGCAATGTCACGAAACAACCGAGGGAAGGAGGAATTTGCTTTGCTCTGCACAAAGTTGAACCGTCTTGCTTATGGTACTACATTCTTGTTAACTTTCTGCAAACTTTTAGCCTAAAATTCCTTCAATATTTTTTATTTTGACCAGTAATAGTTAACTGAAAAAATGTTTTTGTGTAGAATAACCATTGAAGGGTTAATGTTCCCTTGGCTTAGGTTTTTTACCAACATCAAAACTGAAAGTAATGTAACTGAGTAGATTATTCTAAAGATTTCATTCTCACATAAACAAATATTTTACAGATAAAACCAGAACTTCATCTGTTTATTGTTATTTACCATAAAATTAGCTTTCGGTTAAAATATCTGAATGATGACAAAGAATATTCGAAAGGAGAAAAAACTTTAAAATGCAAGTCCATGAACAGTTATCAAAAAATGCTTTGTTGTGCTTTGAGTACATGAAATAACATGTCTTGATTCTGAAATTTCATCAATCTTCTTCCCCAATTAAAATTTGTTATCATAGTGCTAAGTAGAAGTAACAAGTGTTCCAATTTTCATTACAATCGACATAACTTTAATCACAACTTTTCAACACTGAAATATTTTTTCTCCAGAATATCAAAAATTTGTTAGGGATTAGGTTCTGAACTCATGTCTTACTTTACTTCTAACCTTGGTGTATTTAGTGACCATTTTTAGCCTTAATTTCCTTATTTTTCGGGGGGAAGACTAATTATAACACAGAGTATTTATTGATATTATTCTGTGCCAAAGACTGTGCTACTCTCTTAATATTTCTTAATAATAATAATAATAAATAATATATCAGTGTATTATTCTCCTTTTATAGGTGAGAAAACTGGGGCAAAGAAAGTGATTTGTTAAAAAATCACATAGTAGAAAATAAGTATTTGAACCTTGGAAATATTGCTTCAACCTTCCTTCTCCAATTTCTGTTTTTTTCTCTTTTTTGGTGGTACTGGGGAATGGGGGAAAAAATATACCTAGGGATTTTGTACTGCGATACATCCACAGTTTATTTTTTATTTCATTTTGAGACAGGTTATTACTAAGTTGTTCAGGCTGAGCTTGAGTTTATGATCCTCCTTGAGTTTAAACCCTCCTGCCTCAACTCCCCAGAGTGCTGGGTCACAGTACTTCTTTATCACTAAGCTACTCTGTCTTAACATTGTTTTAAGTATAAGTAAAAATTAAAGTAGACATTCCTATACATAATGGATGCTTCATATTTATGTATGGGTTCAGAAATATCTATCAGATTTCATAATATTCTTTAACCCTTAGATTTACCTTTGCTGTAATTACCTACTATATAATATCTATCTTGATGAAGTTTAAATTCATGAAAAACAATTGAGTCCTTTCCAACTGAACAGAAATTTAAATTTATTTTCATCTGGAATAATTAATTTCAGGCTTTCATGTTCTGGACCTAAATCAGTGTGTGTAGGAATACTAAGGAGATATTAGAAAGGAGGCTGGAAGAGAAAATGTGAATTTAGTTGTGAATTTTATGTAAGGATGCTACTATTTAATTATGCCAGTGTTCCTTATGTTAACATAAAGTCAGGTAGGTGTCAATAGCAGGCAGGGATAATAGTCAATGAAACATAGATATTAGCATGTTCATTAAAATAACAACTGAGCAACACATGTATGTATGATTTTTGGAGTTGTTTTAGAATTTGCATTTCATAGTTCTTTTATAAGAATACTAATACAGTTCATTTCAAATTGTTAAACTTCTTATAATGCAATTTTTGTTTTTTGCAAAAATTGCTTTGTATACATGGATCTTGGTGTTAAGCTCCTGAGACAATTCAGAATAAAAAAGTTCTGGTTAGTGTACCCTGCCACTTTAGATTTTCCCACATCATGGTTTTTAAGAGAGCAAATTAGTGTTACATTCTTCAAATAAATAACTTAAAGCATAACATCTTAGTATAAACCATCTCCAGAAACTCAGTCTGTTTGATCTTGTTTGCCTTCTAAAGACAGAAGTTTATGTGTGATTTTCTAACCTCCATGGGTGATAAATTAGAGTTGGGACAAGAAATCGATTCTATCTTCTGTACTTAGGGGTAGACTTTGTTTTTAACTCACGAGGTGGAAATGTATCTTTTCATTCGCCTGTTTGTTAAAGCAGTGTAGGAGAACAGCGGTTTTGCCCCACTCACCTTGTGTCCCTCCTCTCCTCCCCTTCTGCTCCCAGGTCTTGGGCCTCACAGAAGCCCATCGGCACCTGTGAAAGAGTTTTTAGAAACTGTAGACAGATACACACAGCACAAACCTGCACGTTTAGTGTGTTACTCAGTGTCGGGTGACTGTCACCTCTAGCTGAACCTTCCATCGCCCCACACAGAAACACCGTTCCCGTTAAACAGCGGTTTCCCGGCTCCTTTCCTTCAGCCTCACTAACTTCTACTCTACTTTGGGTCTCTGAAGTTACCGAGGCACCGACCTCATTTACGTGAGATCCTACAGTGACTGACTTACTCCACTCAGCCTGCTTTTCAGGTTCATCCCTACGGTAGCACTGGGTCAGAGCACCGTTCGTTTCAATGGCTAAACGGCATCCCCTGGCGTGGGTGCACCGTGTTTATCCGTCCGTCTGTTGACCGGCCCTTGAGTCGTTTCCACTTTAGAATACGGCGTGGACCGGTGCTGTGAACGCCGGTGTGAAGGCTTCTGAGTGCACACTCTCGACTGTACTTAGGAGTAGAGTCGCTGGGTGACGGGAAGAGCATCTGGGTATTCGCTTTGTAAGGAACCGCCCGACTCACAGCAGCTGCATTGTGTCACATGCTACAAGCAAGGTCAGGGTTCCAGCCTCCTGTCTTCTGACTGCACTTGCCTTTGCTTCTACACTCCCTCCTTTCCTTCCAAATAACCACCGAATGGGCCTGAAATGGCTTCTCACAGGGCTTTGACTTGCAGTCCCTCAGAACCAGTAGTTCTGCCTGTGAAGGATGTGTTTGCAACAGACTTTCCGTGGGCCACACTGATATTCATGTCTTACAGAGTCACAGATCATTAGAAATTGAAACTGCATTCTTAAAATTTTCCTGAAAGTAGGAAGGGGGAACTGTATGTACGAGAGGCAGCAAAATGGGCCTATGAAATAGGGTTTATAAATGAGCAGAGCCTGAGCTGAAAGTCCGCACTCTTCCTTGTAAGCACTAAGACCCTGGCCAGCTCTCTAAACTGGGAAGCATTTCCTGGGCTTGGGTGTGGTCGCTTCACGTGAGTTGTGCACCTGTGTGTGTCCAATTCTGGGTCATAGTCAGAGCTCGATCAGCATTTCCTGAATCAGTGAGCGATGCTTGCAATATTAGATTTTAAAAAACCTATTCTCATGATCAGATAATCAGAGGCATGAACCCTTATGTTTAAACAGACTTAAATAGCAGATCATAACTTATATATTATGGTTTGAAAAATATGATGCAAACATAATATGTGTATGTATAATTGCATTATCAAAATACATGTCAGATAAATAATATTCAGCTCAGAAATATTTTGAATTTACAATATAGCGTTACATTTCAAAACTTCCACATAAATTCTGGGTTGCTGAAATAGAATCTTTCTTCATTTCATACTGCTTGTATTAATAACAGTATCTCTTAAATAGGAATTTAGTTGTTTTCTAGTGACCAAGGCAATCAGAGTTACTGGAAGTGTTTGGGAACATATTTACCTGAATAGATTTGGGTACTGCTATCTTAGTACGCTGTATTCATTTAAGAAATATGAGTTGTTTAAATGACTGCACATATAATATATGGAGACAAGCTAGATCCCTGCCCTTTCCCTTGGTTTTTCAAGTATTTTGAGCAATTCCTTGGTGTTTGTGTCTCTGATTTTTGCAACTGGTGATTCTTCAAAGCCAAGCACCAAGTAAACAGAACATCTTTGTACTTTACCATCAAAATTATGTAAACTGACCACTATGTCATACATAACTCAAACTCCTGAGTTTGTTGAAACAAGATAAATTGAAAACAAAGCTATATAGTATTTACTTTTTAGACAGGTAAAACCACTGGTTGTGAGGTAATTATTTTACACAGTCTTGGGAAAATCATCTTTCAAGTTTCCAGCTCTAAAAAACAAACAAACAAACAAACAAACAAGCAAAAAACTCATAGATTTCCTGTTCTACAGAATTATTAACAGAATAACTTTTCATCTCAGAACAGATGATTCGTGGTGGCACCTCCTTAGGAAAGGCTGATTTCTTGGGAGAGATAATGCCTTTTTGGAAAATTTCATACTCGCTGCCTGAGGATTTTTATTTTTGTTTAAATTGGTTTGGAAAAGTTCTGCTCTCCGTCAGTGCGCTCCCTTCGCGCTCTAGGTGGCAGCATCTGCCTTGTGCATCACCTCTCCCCTGCCCTTGGGTGCCTCCTTTATGAAGGTGCTGGGGGAGGGCGATCAGGATGCGGCCAGCGACTCCCAGGCCAGCTGGCAGAGGAGGCACCGCCTGGTGGGAGGGTGAAAGTGGAGCTCTTGTGGCCTGGCTCCCCTTGGTCTCTAACTTCACCCAATTCAGTTCCCTAGAACTTGTAAAGGGGGCAGAACTGCAAGAGAGACGAGTCCACGGAGCTGGAGGCTTCCTGCTCCTGCAGCCCCAGCCCGGGAAGTTCACACGGATAGCTCCTCTACTGTCTTACAGCGAAGTCAGCGAGGTTTTTACTCAGCTGGCTGAAACCGACATGCTCAAGAAATGTACAATTTTTTAAAAATCTTAGTTTTCTTGTCAAAATAATCTGTGAACACACGTTTTCATTTGTTGCATACATAGGAGTAGAAACAAAACCTCCCAGTTTGTCCACCTCTAGGGTGGACGCCGCTGGGATACACCGCCGTCAGGGTGCCAGCTCCCCGCTGCTGCTTCAGACCCTGCATTTGGAAAATATACATGGAAAAATGATAACTACGGGGAATTCCTCTACAGTTAATGAAATACAAAGTAGATGCGATGTTGTATAGGAGCTAAGAGCTTTAGGTCTAATAAAGACTACTCACCTAGATTTCTTGAATGTTTAAAATCATAATTTCCCCAAAACCTTGACAGGTTTTCTAAATTCGTATCAATTGAGAAAAAATGATTGATGGCATGGAAATAGAGTTCATTTTTCTTTAAAAAAGTGGATGCATTAAAAAAAAATCCATGTTTCTATAGTTCCAACTGGAATCCAGAAGTCCAGAAGCATGTGTAAGAGAAGAAAGACTGAACTGAAATCACCTTTATGTTTTTTGGTTGAAGCGTTTTGTAGGCTGTTAGCGTGGTTGGAGAAACACAGGATGGGGTGCTGCTATAGAAATACAATGGCCAATTCACTGGGGGGAGTGGACGATTGAGGTAATTTTCCTATAAGCATTTTAAGAAAAAAAGCACTACTTTATTGCTATTCTGGAAAAACTTCCATGCTCATTTTCAATTTAAAGCAATGATATAAGACGAAATGTGTACTGACATATACTGCTTGAAATAGTTGGTTAAACCATTTAAGAAAGTTAAAGTTAGATCATAATGTGTACCTAAAATGTACCAATAAACTTAATGTATGAAAAAAAGAAAGCTAAGGTCAGAGTTGCCAATTAAATCTTATGATTTCATAAATTCAGTTTACTTCACTGACCTCTAGTTAAACCAATCTTTTAATAGTGATTGACTTTTTGTGTGTTGAGTAAATAAGCAGGTCAGCAACCCAATAACTCCATCGATGGGAGGAGAATACAATGCCAACCCCCCTGTTTATCACATCAGTGTCTTCCTAGATGCCAGTGTGGAAGTCTGAATAGTTTCAGCAAGTCATGTGATCTGTAGTGGAGCTTACTGGTACTGTGAGGACCAAGTTTCCAGGTCACGGTGGGCTCCATGCCCCTTACCCAGAATAGAGTAAATGCAAAAGTTCCTTTGTGAAAACTTCCATTCTATGTGGCAGTTTCTCTGTGCTTTAACAATTGCAGTTCCTCTTTTAGGGCATCTCCACCCTGCTTCTGTTTCTCTTTTTAAGATAAGCTTCTTTTTATGTAATTTAATTAATATAGGAATTAAATATAGTTGATATAAAAGCTTCTTTTTGGGTGATCTAATCAATATAGGAATTAATTATAGCTGATATAGGAATTAATTATAATGGCTATAGATAGTTATATATCTTAGCTAAAGTCAGAAAAGAGGAATTAATTGTCTAATGAAAAGAGGAATTAATTCTCTAAAGGCCTTAGGTAACTTTTCAATACGTACCCTCCCAGCACCCCATGATAATTTTGCAAATGTAAGCATTAGACCATGTTCCAATGTGCCCTCCCGATGCCCCTTGATGATAAGGGAAAACTAAAAATAGTAACAGAAAAATCCTATATAAACTTGGTTCAAAGTTGGATCTGGGCTCTCAGTCTGAAGCCGCTGTGACAGTGACACCCGAGAGTCCAGGCTCGAGCTTGCAATAAAACTCATCTTGCAATTGCATCGGACCTGACTCCTTGGTGGTCTTTGGGGACTTCGCGACTTGGGCACAACGGTATAAAAACGCATAATTTAAAAAAATATCAGGAAGGAAGAACGGAAAAGTGGCGGGGGGAGGGAGAAAGCAAGGAATGAAGGAAAAGAGGAAGGAAGGGAAAAGGTAGGAAGGCAGGACAGAAGGAAGGAAGAAAAAGGAACAGAGGAGGAAAGGAGGAGAGAAGAAAAGACGGAGGGAGAAAATAAAGGAAGGGAAGTAAAAGGAAAATGTCTGCATATAGTGAAATACTCCTCTAGAGTGAGTCAGGGTGAGTGAGTACTGGGCTTGGAGTACTGAAGGAAGGAATATTCCATTTTAACTGTTAGAATTGCACACGGCTTCCACTAAACTTGTCTACGGTATGGTTAAAACCGTGCATCCTGGAGGGATGGTCCACACACAGACTTAGGTGAGTGGGAGAGATGTGAGATGTATCCATTCCCCCTCACCTTCAACCCGAGGAAAACCACCATCCCCGGGTGAGGGACAGGGTCAGAAATCTCATCTGATATTGCTGGGTGTTGTTGGTCGTGGTTTTAAGCGTGAACCCCATCACTCCGCAGGGCGCCTCACTCCGGATTTAGACTTAGGTGCAGTGCCTTGGCTGTGCTTTCTCCGTCTTGCTCACACTTGTCTTGAGGCCTTCAAATGCTCTCAGAATAAGAGGTGACTATATAATCAGGAGGCTGGAAAGAAAATGCCAAAGGGAAAAAATAGGATTTTGCACCAAATAAACGAGAAAAGGATACTTTCTTGACTCCGTGGTTCGGCTAGAGGTTAGAGAGTGGTATGAGTCATGTCAGGCTGGGAATAACTCAAGGAGATAAACAGAGAAGTTATCTAAACAAACAAGTTATCATTCTATTCCATGATGACATTTATAGGAACAGTCATTTTTTCCCAAGCCGATAGAATATGAAGCCATGCGTAAACATTGAAATAAATCGCATCTTCTAGACATATGTGGAAAGGAAAGGCATTGCAGTGGAATCAGGCCCGCGCGCGTCACACATAGTTCCTCTCTGAGCTATGAGTCTGTCTTCTTTGCTCAGCTGGGAAGACACATCTGTTTCTTCTCCCTCATTTGATGCGATTTAGTAAAACCCACGCTTTGAGACGCTTGCCTGGAACATCAGCGATTCCTCGAGTTCCCAGCGCATAAATCTCGCCGAGTCCTCACTGGGCAGACCCAGCTATGAGGTAAGTGGGCCAGGCGTCATCTCTTTGTTTACCCCGGGATGTTCCGAAGCCGCCACCCCAGCCGCAAGACCCCTGAGGGCTGCCTCCCCAGTTCCTCAGGATGGAGAACCAATCTGCTGAAAGGGGGCCGGACACGCTGTGGGGTTTGCAGTGCGTCTCTGCCCTGTGGCCCTGTGGACACTGCAACCTGAGCTGTAGTTACCCTTCTAATAACGATGCATAGAGGCCCAGCTTGGCCCGCCAGCAGAATAGCCCATTGCTGGCCTTGTGCCCTGGCGCTCCTGCGCACTCCACCGTGCCGTGCCTCCGCTTTACTCACCACTGTCACTTGTAAGAGGGCTCGGCGGTCGTGGTCCCTTCTCTTTAGCGCACTCCTTACTGTAGTTCCGAAATTCCTTTTTTAATTTCAAAACTTGCACCACCTGGTCAGCAGAGCAGCAGCACCAACTACCTGAAGGTGAATTCTCCCGCTGTAAAATGTTGGCTTTTTGGTCGGGCATTTGGTGTGGAAGTGTTTTTATTTGGCTGAGTTGACTAAGAGGGAATGAATAGACAGGATAACCCATGGACCCTGCCTATCATCCTCACACTCTGGGAGGATGAGACAGGAGGGTCATCAGTGCTGTGCAGGCACTCAGTGACCCAGGGACTCAGTGAGAACCGGTATAGAAAAAAGCCTGGCAGTGTAGCGTAGCAAGAAGGCCTCGAGTTCAATCTCCAACACTGCAAAATAAAAGAAACAAAAAACCAAACCCAAATCCCCAAACAGATAAAAAGTCACACACATGATGCGAGGACTCCGCACACATATTTAACTGCATTGCACATCCTGCACTTCAGACTTCCGCCCGACCAGCTTGGTGTGCACCACTCACACAGGACTGCTCACCACTTGGCACTCGAAGGGCCCTTTGGATTGTTTGAGGCCCTGCTGCTCCCTCGAACTTCTGGATAATTTCAGTAATTTTTGGAGAAGGAGCTGAGGATTTTCAGATTCCTCTGGGTCCCCGTATTGTCTAGCTGGTCTTGACTTCCAGCAGTGCTTTCTTTTTGCCTCCAGGCTTCTGGGTGCACTGTTACTGGTATGGAGGGCTTGTTTTTATTGCCCAGGAGAACAGGCTAGGTTTTGAATCACCTGGTGGTTTGGACAGAGCTCAGATCTTGCAAGAACTGTTCGAGTGCATGACGATTGTGCGAGATCACATATGAAGAATAATCATATACTCCCCCATGGTCTTTATTGTAAAACAGAGGTCTGCTCTTATGGACCAGAGTTGATCCATTTTGGTGACTGGAATGTAGGGGTTTTGCCTTATTCTTCATGGATGTCTAGGCCAGGAAGAAGCAACCCTAGCCTGTCTCAGTACTGAAACAGGGAGGGACTAACCCGGGGGTCAAGTAAAAGTAGAGCTTGCAGCACATTTTCAAGAGCTGCTGATGTTCTCAAATGTCTCTCATGGCCTCTAAAACAGCCCACAATCAACAGACTACAAAACAGCCAGGCACTCTGAGATTTCACAGTGGTAGCAGTGCTGGGGCCATACCAGCCATAGAGTTTTTCCTGCAGTTGGGGTGCAGGTGTGATAAGTGTGGCATAGTCACACGTTGGTGACAAATCACACAGTGGTGGTCCTGTAAGACACAGTGGAGCTGACAAATTTCTGCCACCCAGTGACAACATCATAGCACAACATGTTCCTCACGTGTGTGCAGATGCCACTGTAACCCTGCTGCACTTCCAGCCCCACAAAAGTGGAGCACCTACAATTATGCACAGGGTGTAATGCTTGATAATAAGTGAGTGCATCACTAGTTTATGTCTTTACTAGACTATACTTTGATAGGTATTTTAAGGTGTACTTCCACTTATTAAAAGTGTTCATTGTAAAGTAGTAATCACTTGCATCTCATCATAATTACATCAAGAAGCCACCAAGGGACCCATCTACAGCATGGCGGCTGTGCAGCTAAGTTTTATGTCAAATTCTTTAACGATGCAGCTGTTCTCCAAACATATTCCCATTAAGTTTAGAATGCTTACTATTTTTTAAAAAGGGAATAAGATGTTTAAGGAAGTAAGAGAATGTGTTTACATAATTACAGTGATGACTTCTTCCGCCTTTTCAATGCATACTTTTGAGGAAACTTATGTTTACTGTTACAGTCATTGGCTACCCTGTGATCTTGATGTAAAATTTTTCAACACACAGTTTCTAGACTCCTGCAATTAAATTCCTGTGATATCTTCCAAATGAGTAGGTATTTTATAGTCTGTGAGGGAAGATGAGAAAGTCTTTCAGAACAACCGATGTCACGTTTAAGCCTTAGCCCAGGGCCCACGCACACTCATGCTCTGAGGACAGAGAAGCCAGGCATTGTGACATTAACTGGCAGCAGGAGCACTAGCCTTGTCTTGTGCAGATTGGCACTAGGTCATTACTCTCTACCCCGCCGAAATAGCATTTTCTTCACCCGTGCCTTCTCTCCACGGCTCTCACACTGGTTTGAGGCTGAGAAGTGGCCCAGTGCCAGCTCTAATTAAGCAGTAAGAACTCAAGGTGTTACATTTCTGGAGACTGGGGCACGCTCGCCTTAAGTGTGTCACTACTCAAGAAGGGCAATCAACCTTTAGAGAATGTGTTCTCTGAAGGGACTTACTGCCTTCTGGAAGAGGAACTTTTATACACTAGAAAGAAGCAAGCGAGGATTGCTCTTTCCTAAGCACTGGATGGCCTTCTCTGTGTGTGGTTTTCTTAATCCTTTGGAAAGGAGAAGTGATACCTGCCTGAGAACTTCAGTGAGCTTGTGGGCATCCTCTGCAGAGCAGCACTGACTGTGGACAATCTCGTCCTTGTTTCACTGCTGGTCTTGCTGGTCAGTATGCACAGAAGGTATCATTTTTAATCTGAGATATGTTTGCCTGTTATGTGAGTGTCATCACCAGATGATCCTTCCTTCCTTCCTTGCTTCCTTCCTTCCTTCCTTCCTCCCTCCCTTCCTTCCTTCCTTCCTCTCTCTCTTCCTTTCTTTCCCTCCCTCCTTCCTCCCTTACTTCTTTCATTTTCTCTCTCTCTCTTCCTTTCTCCCTCCTCTCCCCTCCCTTCCCCTTCCCTTCCCTTTTTTTGAGACAGGGTCTCACTATGGACCCTACGCTGGCCATGAACTCTAACTTCTAAATTAGAAAGATGCTGACTTGTGACTTGGAAGCCCTCTCTCGGCTCAGCACCTACCATGTTATGAGAACACTCAGTAGGACACAGCGTGCCCTCCTAGTGAGGAGCCAACCACCCAGGGCCGACACGAAGGAGCCTGAGGGTAGATTCCCAAGCCTTGGGGAGACCACAGATCCAGCCATAGGGTAGTGGTGCCCTCCAGAGACCCATGGAGATACATGTGGAGCTAAGTCACACCTGGGCTCCTCATCCCTGGGACTTAGTAAGCATTCCTGGCGTTTAGCTAGTAAGCCTTGGGGAAACTTGCTAGTGGCAACAAATAATACAATCAATAAAGTAATGCACAAGACGTGATCAGAATTAGTAACAATACATTGCCATTCATCCCTCTCACAGCACTTGCCCTTCACTTCAGACAGCTTGTCCCGTCATCTCGCACCTTCTGAAGCAGTTCTGGAAGGGGGTAACTCTATGAGGTGGGATAAACCTGCGGTGAACGGTGCTGCCAAGCGCCCTCCGGTGGAGAGGCAGCTCCCAAACACCTGCCGCGGGGTCCTCGTCCACTTTCTTCACCGGGTGCAGCACGTGCTCTTTCTGGCTCTTCCCTAACGTCGGCGTGACCTTGTCAGAGAAGCATTGGAGTCACTTTAGGACCCTGGGGCAGCCATGACAGCGCAACTGAAGACACTCGGGAAAGAGGACTCCAGAGCTGCTTCAGTAAGTGGGCGAGGGTGACGGGATAAGGGTGTTTGAGGTGAGTTCTGAGAGAGATGAACGGCAATGTGTCTTTTACTGCGATGCTTTTTAAAATAGCCACATGAACTGTATTTTTTGATCACACCTATGTGTGGAAAATACCAGAAGTCCAAAATATCTGTAAAATTGACCAATTAATATTAGTAGCTACCTTAAGGAAACTAAGTAATACAAGTAAAAGATTTAAACCTTAATATTATTAGCATTAATTATTATTATATTAGTGGCCTGACTTGTATTTTCCTGACTCATTTATTAAAAAAAATCTGGGACCAAGGGTGCCACTCAGTGTGAGAGCACTCGACAACATGTGTGAGACCCTGGGTTTAATTCCAAGCACAGCAAAAGTTAACTGATTATTTCAAGGATAAAAATGAAAATCCTGGAGCCTGTCCTCCGTGCGTGAGACACAATTACAGGGCTGGTAACTTAGCAAAGGACATGGGCAAACACTGACCTTATGAAGCTTGTGTGTGGGCAAGTAAACAGAATAATTAAAATAGAGTATGTGAGATATTGGTAAGTGCGTATGATAAAAATTAGGGAGTGTCAGTTTAAACAGGTTGACTAAGAAAGGACGGCATGAGAGATACGGTGTGAGGCCCCTGGGTGTGCAGCTGCCCTGAGGGGAAACAGGAGCTGAGGGCCGAGGCTAAGGCTGTCCTGGTGTTCTAGCAGCAACAGAAGACGCTAACGGTGAGCAGCAGGCTGGGCAGTGTCTGCCCGGCTGTGTCAGGAGGTAGACGAGAAGGCTGAGCGCAGCAGGACGTCACAAAGCCCTCCCAGATGACAGCGGCATGGTCTGATCCCAGTTCCACACGATTTCTGGATGCAAGGGAGAACAGGCTTGGGCTGGGAGGGCAAGAGGAGCGGCAGCCGGAGGCAGGTTATTGACATTGGATTAAATAAAATACTTAGATATGATTTAACTTTGTGGTAATTGGGGAAAAGATGACAAAATGTCCTTTCACTCATAAATATTATATTTCACAAACTTTGTTAAACTTTCATGAGAAAGGTAAAATATATTTAAGTATTTAAAAGAGGTAGAAATGTTACTTTACTCATGACACTGGCTGAGACCTAGCCTTCGGAGTCCGGTCCACATGAATAGTTCCCAGTGATTCACCTGCGCATTCACATACACGTGCACAGACATTATGCACATTCAGAGCACATATACATATAGTTGCAGAGTATTTGTACATGTGAATTGTACACACACACACACACATGAGAGAGAGGGAGAGAGATTGAGAGAGAGAGAGAGAGAGAGATGGACAGAGAGACAAACACAAATGTGACAAAATGCTAGCAACTGCTAAATCCCGGGAAGGGTATAGTATGGGTCCTTATTTACTATTCTTGCAAATTTCTGGGTAAGTGTGAAATTTTTCAAAATAAAATTGGGAGAAGAAATTATTGCATATTTATGAAAGATGATTTTTCCTTAATTCATAAATCTACTATGCTGAAATAAAAATAAATGGGATTTTGGCCATGTGATCCTCACTTGAGTGTTCCTATAGTAATACTCTAAACACTATCAAGTTAAGCACAATTGCTTATGCCTATTGCCTAGGGTTTGGCCATTTTCTAGATGACTATTTTGTAATTTAATGCTTATGAACATTTACAGGAAATCTCATTTACTTGCTAAAATAATTAACTTCAGAAAACTTGCTAAGGGGAAGTGGGTAGAATTAAATAAACAGAATATAGCATCTGCAGTAAGTTGACTTCCTGCCTAATACATACACTGCTGAGAAAAGTGATTCCATACCTGTGTTTTAAACAAGAAACATTGTCCCAGAAACAAAACAATTGATAGGGACAACAATGCTCTAGAAATTTGGTGTATGAAGGCTGTTGTCGGCCAGCTATCACTAGTTCTCTCAGAATTCAGTCTACCCTTGTATTTTTTAAAACAAGAATAATGTTGACATATTTTTAAATGTCTTTTTTTAATCAGATTTATTTATGAAAAGTCGAAGCTAATGGGATAAATAGAAGATAACTGAACAAAACCATATAATAGTTAAAACCATACACTACAAATAAATTTTATATTTAAAACACAATAAAACTGTTTATTTCTACGTGATAAAGAAAAAGTCACAGAAGGACACTCACTCTTGTTATCTTCAAATTTTTATTTACTGATTAGGACCCTCCTCCCTCAAATCATAGACTGTTTCTATAGGCCATTATTCATGAGAATAATTTTACATTTAATTTCCAAGATATTTTTGACAACTGCAAAGTTTGTTAGGCAAATCAAATGTTAGTGTTAAAGTAAAAAAGACCATACTATATTTAAAATATAGTCTCTGAAGTTTGAAAAAAAGTTATAAGAGGCTAACTCAATTTTAGCTGAATGTATTGTTGTCTTTACTACGTGGAGAGATTTAGATTATGAGTCATTTATTTCTATATGTTGTCATTCATATAAAAGTGATATATGATGATGATTTATATTTTTGGTATAAGTAGAGACATAATGGAAATATATTCTGGAAGACAAGAGATAAAACTCTTGAAGACATAGGTATAGGCAAGAACTTTCTGAACAGAAACTAAATTACCCAAAAAATAACCTCAAGAAACAATGAATAGGATCATATCAAATTAGAAAGCTTTTGCACAATAAAAGAAACAACCAACAGAGTAATGAGACAATCTATAGACTGGTAAAAAATGCCAGTCATGCATTCTACAGAGGAATAACAACTAGAATGTATAAAAAGGACTAAAGGTATCAGCTTTACCTCAAATACAAGAGCTAATTTAAAAATGGGCAACTGAAATAAATAGATACATTTTAGAAGAAGAAGTACAATAGCCAATAAATAAATACATGAGAAAAAGTTCAACATCTCTGGCCAATAAGGAGATGGAAATTAAAACAGAGTTTCTATATTACTACAGAAAATATAGTTTTCATCAAATGTTGGTGAGGCTGTGGGGAAAAAGGAATCTTTCTATATTGTTGGTGGGAATGTATATTAGTAAACCACTGTGGAAATCATTATGGAGATTCCTCAAAAGACTAAAATTAGAGATTTCATTGGGTTTAGCTATCCCCTTATAGGTGTCTTCCCCCAAAAGTTAAAGATGTATTAGTGATACATGAATACCCATGTGTATTGCGCATAATAATTTAATTTATATGTGTATATTTAAGGCATTTTGAAATGTGATATAGTATTAAAATAGTTACATGTCTAAAGCTCTTAGGGGATCATAACTCATCCCCCTACATTCCTCCCCCATGCTTTGTTCTACCTGTTCATGGTAACACCACACCCCGAGAAAGCCAGAGTGGGCTCATTGCTCCCTACTCTGTTGAGAAGGCTTCTGTCAGGGAGAAGGCTTCACACAGAGGTGGGTCTGCATTCGACTATGCAGTTTGATTCATCTTCCCTGACACTAGGGGACATTTTGTCACCACTGGTATCCACGTGCTATTCAAAAAAAGAATTCTTGAAAAAAGCTATCTCTCTGAGCTAGGTCTTGTCTAAAGAGTTTGGACACATTAGCTGGCTATGAAGTCCACTTCTATTAGCTACTACTGGTGAGCTACACTCCTAGCCCCAAGTTGTATATTTTAAAGGAACATTTTAATTTCAAGTTTCTTAAATAAGCACGTCCAGGTCTTTTACGATATACTCAATATCTAGGATATGTCTTCTATTTTAAATTAGTGTTTGCTTATCAACAACATTGAGCTTTTGCGACAGTTAAGCTTAACTGTCAACTTGCTTGGCTTGGCAGCAGTTTAAGGGATTCATAGCACACATCTGGATGTGTCCGGATGGGTCCTGACCCATGCAGGAGCTGGACCTGAAGCAGTACATCTGGTCCCTGTCCCCTTCCTCTATGGCTCTGTCTCCTGCTCTGCCACGTTTTCTGCCGTGATGCTCCTGCTATGCAGCCAGCTAACCATGGACGGAATCCTCTGAAGACACGAGCCGAATGAAACTTCTCCTCTAAGTTGTGAGCGTCGATATTTTGTCAGTGACTGGAAAGCTGACTAACGCATCTTTCCTTATGCTTCTGATTTTACAAGTGAGCACTTCGGGGTGTTTTGCTATTTAACCTGATCCCTTTAGCACGTTCCTGCCCTTTCCCGCCTGATCTCTGCCCATCTCAGCGTTGTCACCACCCACCACAGCAGCTTCTGCAAGACGATACTGTGACAAATGGGGGAACTCGTGGGGTTTATTTCAGGGGCAAAATCACTGTCAACGTATTTTTTCATGAAAGTAACAAATACCTTCGCGTAAGGGTCCTCTCTCAATACACGCGCAGTGAGATATTTTGCTTTCTTCTTAAGCTCTGCAAGGCCAAATAATTGAACTATACGCCTACATGTGCCTATATGTGGAAATTCCTCAGACAATACAAATCTACTACAGTGTATTATTTATCATTTTTTGCCTTTTGCATTATAATATTCTTTTAAATCACAATTCTCTTTAATAAATATCCTTCCTACAATTAAAATTCTAAAACTTGAATCTGCTATTTTTTCCTAGGCTCTTGGTAAATTTATATATCACATACTCTTCTGAGGTAAATTTATATATCACATACTCTTCTGACTATATGAGGATGAATCTTTCAAATTTTATATTGTTCCAAGTAGGAGATGTTCTTGGGCCTGGCTATCTGCTGAATCTGATGCTGGGATTCCAGAAAAGCTCAAGAGTCAATGATTGGGACGTTTATTGCCATTTATGCCATATGACTCATTAGCAAGAACTTGGCACCCACTTCTTAGTTCATGGCTTTGTACCTGTGCTGTTGGCATCACCAGCCCAGAGGTGCTGCCTGGCATGGCGGTCTCATGCAGTTGTCAGGGTCCTCTTCCCCGGTCAAGGGCATTGGCAGAATGGCTTCCTCACAGTCACACAACTGAGGTCCGTGTTCCCTTGTGGGCTGTCAGCCAAGGCCATCAGCACCTTCCTAAGGGAGGCTGCCTTCGTCCTTCAGCGAGTAATCCTGTGTCCTCTAATGCTCCAAATCTCTGATTTCCTCTTCTGCAATCAGGTGGAGAAAGCATTCTGCTTTCAAAGGGGTCCTCAGATAGGGAGGCACTCCCAGAGAATCTCTTTGTTTTGAGGTCAGTTAATTGGGACCTTAATTACATCTGTAAACTCCCTTCTCAGTGGTGTCTAGATTAGTATATGGTGAAGAATTGGGAAGAAAGTGTGTGTATAACAGAGGTCAGACCATGGGGCAGCATTTTTCTTAAGAGTTTTGCCTACTAAATACTTACTTCTTAAACTGTCTAGAGTAGGAAGTACATCCATTTCCTGTAAACTGCCTTTAATAGATTTATTAATCTGGATCAATAGGTGGATCTTTTCAATCTCATTCCAGGATTTTTCAGTCAGGTGTTAAAAAGTTGTTTCTATTTCTGGGGGAAAATAAAAAATAATTTGTTTATGGACACCTTCCTACTTAACTGATATGTCTATTCGAGGAAAAATGGAGATAAAATGCAATAGAAATTCAGGTCCTGCAATTGTCAGGTATTTCTCAGGGTCACACTCATCGAGATGCCAGACGGAGACGGAGATGGAGATGTCAGAAGTAAACACGGGTGTGGACTGCTCTGCGTCTCTGACACAAAGGGAGTAGCGTGGGCAGGGCTCTGTGGGCAATGCAGAAATGTAACGTCAAGGAAGGCTGTGCTCAGTTTCCTGAGGAGACTGTTTGGTCCCGCAAGGTAAAAAGCTGCCGAAGACAGCGTTTAATCCCTCAAGGCCGGGCCCCTCCGAGGAGAGGCGAGCGTTCCCCTCTGGTGCGTCTGACAGTTTTGGGTGTCTCCTCCTCATCCTGCCCTCGGCCCACGTTGGAGCTGCTTCCCTCGGGACTGCGCTGCCTGGGCAGCCTCTCCCACCTTGCTCTGCAGGCTCTGACTCGGCCTGCGCATTGCCGCACTATCCGTCTTCCTAGAATGCGGCTGTCGTCAGGGCACTGTCCTCCATAGGGGAGGTGGAAGGGAGCAGAGCGAGATAAACTGGGAGCCAGGGGGTCTGGACAGGAGTCTGGGTGCGGCCAGTCCCGGCCGGCCGGCGGCCTCGGATGTATCCCAAAGTCCGCATTTCCTTCTATGTAAGTGAAGGTAGAAAAGTCCAATGACCCCTGCAGGCCTAAAATCCCACCAACCTGGGATGGAAATCGCGGCGGCCTGCATCCTCCCCTTCCCTGAGTGGTTCTCAAAGTCTCCCTTCCCTCTGACAGTGATGGCAAAACTTCCGGGCAGGGAGAAGTCAGTCCTCCAAATTACTGCCGACACTGCTGGTCGGGTTCGGTGTGGATTCCCTTTAAAGAGTATCCAAGGGTCCATAGAATTCAGTGGACGTAATGGTGAATGGCATTGTATTGTGTACCTTAAATGTACCAATAAAATTAATCTTAAAAGAAGAATTCAGTGCAACTGAATTTAATTTTCGACAATCATCTGAGGCTCCGTCCTAAGATTTTTCTCTCATTGCTGTCTCCACAGCCTTGCACCATGCCCACATCTGCCTTCCTGGTATCTTATTTTTCTCCTTGTCTTCTGCACTCTATTTTTAAAAGCGTTCCTTTTTTGTTCCCTTGTTCATTTATTCTGTCCTTCGAACTCCACCTGTGTGTCCTCCTTGTAAAGCCTTCCCAGATGAGCTGTTACATTGCTGTTCATACCTCTAGAACGTTCACCTTTATCTCACTGCTTAGCTCTTACGGATTGCTTAAGTAATGATGATAGCAATATTAGCTAAATTTATCAAATCCTTACTAAGTATTAGGAACTAACCTAGTGCTTTGCTTTCCTAATCTAGTTTATTCTTACCATTAGAGCCTGCCGACCACGGGCCGAGACCCCTAAACACATTAAATCTCTCCTCCTGTGTGCTGCAGGTGTCCGGAATTGTGTCCAGAGAAGAGCAAGCAGAGCAGGCAGTCACTCTGGGTGTACTGGGCTGGTTTGCACCCAGGGCTACTCCACGACCTCCAGAGCTCACCCCGAGGGGCGGCCGCCCTTGTGTTTTGCTTGTCTTTGTTTCTCTTCCCAAGGGAAGTACACATTCGGGGGTCCTGCCTTGTATTTCTCATGGACGCACCACACAGCCCTCATTCTGGGACTGACAGCTGCTTGTAAGTCCTCAGCAAGAAATTATTGATTAAAAGAGACGAAGAAGTATTTGCTCAGGACGGGCAGTTTTGAAGTGGGTTTTTCAAAAGAATGAGTTATATCTCTATGTTATGATAAGCATGGGAAATTAGGTTTTATTAATAAAAATATAAAATACTGTTTAAAACTTGTGTATTTTTATATATTTTAAATTAAGGACTTTTTATATTTATGCAGTTTTTTATTAAATATAAATGAAGCCTATAATTATATATACATCCTTACAATAATTATGTTTCAATCAACATGGGAGGGGATGAGAAGGTTATACAAATTTAACACTAAGTTTTAATATTACATCTGTTGGGTGAGGTTAAAGGGGAAGAATCGCCTTCTTTTCTTTATACCTCTGGATTTTGTGAGCTGATAGGCCATAGGTAAGATTGTTAGAATTTGAGAATAAAGTGGAAATATTAAAAAATGAATCTTTGTCCTTGTTTTCTTTTTTAAAAACATATTTTTGTACTTAAGGAATACAACATCATTTTCTCAATACACATGGATGTAAAAAAAATTGCTACAGTGAAATGAACATCCACTATCTCAATACCTATTATTGATTTTGTTTTGTGACAAGAGGCTTTGGAAATCTAATTTAGCATAAATCCCCATGCAGTATAATTCTTTTGGCTGTATTTGGAATATTTTTTATTGTACCTGTCTTGAAATACTTGTTTTTATTTTCTCTCTTATGCCTATACCTGATTCTGAGCAAATTGAAGTGGATTCTTTTAATGTCTATTGAGAGAAGAACATTACACTGTAGTAAGTGGAAAACAGAGAATTTTTTGGCATGTTTCTTCACAGCTTGTTCCAAACTCACAGAAAGCTGTAAGGCTGACATTTGGGACTGTGAACTTCATCTCCAAGTGCAGTCAACCATCCTCAACTTAGAGTGCTCACATTGAGGTTGTTATTGATTTATCCTTCATGGGATTTCAATCTATTAATTAATTCAAGAGACTAAACCTGAGAAAATATTCCTCGGTTTTTTTCTTATCATCTCATGAACAATGACAAATGACAATGCCTAAAAACAGTGCCCCAAATCAGCATTTGAAGATAAGGGCTGAAATTTTGAGATGTAATATTCTTAGTCATTGTCTGTGAAATTCCTATAATTAGCATGACTCTCAGAAAATGTTCTTGGATATTTGATGAAACGGGGCATGAACTCTGTCTGGCTGTTTGGGGGAGCCTGTAAAACTACCCAGAATGACGCCTGGGAATTTTAAACTCCCAGATAGTTCTTATCTAAAAACCTCAGAGAGAGAGAGGCGTCTGTCCACACTAATGACTTCTGTTAGCAGCTTTGAGCCACTTAGATCGATATATTTCCACCTTCCCACACCTAAATTCTACTTACTAGATTTAAAAAAAAGGTGACGTGGGAAAGGAAGACATCCGAGTTTGCATAACTGAAAGGAAAAATCCAACGTATGAAATAACATTGTGGAAAATGACTGGTTCAAATACCTTGTTATATTTTAAAAGTGTGTTTAGAGATACTAAGAAGTAAATTTTTATAGAAAACCACAGATTTTCCCCACAGGATTAATCACACATTTTCAAGAGAACAAGTAGAATTAAATTGAAAGGAGAGGTCACAGAGTAAGAAATTTTATTAAAAACATTTCAATCCAAAATCACTTCTTCATAAAGACCTTTTAGAAATGTTCGTCGTTTCTGTAATTAGAGGACCATTATCCTTTCTCTTACGTCTGTCTTGACTAAAGATCAATGCAGAGAATAAATGTCTCTTTTATAAAGATACGTGCTGTGGGAGAAAGGATGACTTTTTAAAAAGGGTGTGTTACAGTGGCAGAAGGAGTGAAAAATCACCTATTACAACCAAGGGTTTGCTCTTTGATTAAAAGTTTTTCTAGAACAAATAACCTGCATGTGTATGTGTGTGTGTAACTAATGCAATTAATCTTCACGCCAGATTAACTTGATAAAATATTGACCTAATTTAGGATTAAAAGATTACCAGTAACATTTTGTGCTGAAGGCTGCAACATGCCTCACGTCAGCGCAGTGGAGACTGAGTTAGCCTTGGCGTTTCTAGCTGCCACCCGGCTGTGCCTGGGTCACCCGCAGGACCGTGGACAGAGAGCCCCAGCAGGCTACTTCCTCCTCCGCTAAACTGCCTCCAAGGTTCAGAACCTCACAAAGGGAAAACAGATCCAAAGGACAGTCTAGAGATGTCCAGCTGCTGCTTGTCAGATAAGTGTTTTAATTTGCTAATAAAACAAATTGTCTGGAAGTACTTAAAGTACTGTAAGTAAAAAAATCATTTGTAAACAGTGTATAATTGTTTGCAATGTCAGACATTTTGCTATTAAATGTAAAAAAATTAAAGCTAGAAACAATTTATCTTGATGTTTAATTTTTTTCTGTCATTTTGGTTATGTTCTTCTGACAACTAGCAGTTCTTACTCACTGGTTAATATGCGTGGAGCGAGAGATATTTGACCATAATTATTTATTCCTTTTTTCATTTTTTTAATGGTGCATCAAACATGGATCTACAGTTAACTCATGGAACTGGAAATGAAGTTACATGACCAATGAAATACACAGATGACTAAAAGTATTTTAGAAAAATGCCAAGTAAAAGAGAATGGAAAACAGCCTCATTGTAGCCTTTACTTATGGACTGGACTACATAGGCACTGGCCAATGAGTCTTGCAATCTCGAGTTGACCCTATCTTACTTTAACAGAGTTTCTAATGATCTGGACTGATTTTCCTTATCTATGTAAGTACACCAAATATGTGCATGGTAGGAAAAGCTTAATTCCACCAGCTTATAAATTTATAAAACTTCACAATGCAAACGGGTCAAGGTTTTGTGATATACAATATGAACAAATTCCTAATTTTTCTGCAATGATAGCTCTCTTCTTTTGGGTTAGGAAGATTTTGGAAAGTTGAGAATTATTTTTTTAGAAAATCATTATATTCAACTTTTGTGATATCTACCTCTTTCTCCAAAGCCAAAGTATCCATGAAAGGTAAATGTTTTAAATTGATTCGGGACATCAAAGCAGCCAGGACAGCACAACTAAAGACACTAAAGTCCCGGAAAGAGGACTCCAGAGCTGCTGTAGGAAGGGCCAGGACGATGGGATGAGTGTGTCTGCGGCAAGGGGAGGATTTGGAGGGGGATTAATGGCAATGTTTCTTTTACTGCAATACTTTTTAAAATTTAAACATTCATTGTAGTCTTCAATGACACCTCATACAAAATCATCTGAAATATAAGCTTTCAAACATGTTACATTCAAAGATTGGATGAATGGGATGTCCCATGAAATAGTAACATTTTATGTTTTTTTTTTTTTCTAGTCATTCACCTAAAACTACTCCTAGAAACTCCAGCAATGGATAAATAAAATTCTGGAACATCTAATTTATATTTTGAAAGACAAGAAATATCTGAGAGTGTTTCTGAGTCAGTTCAGGAGTTTTAGCTTTTCTGTATCTTTCACTTTCTTCCTGTTCTGTTTTTATGTACATTTTTTTCTGGTAGTTCTCTCATTTTATTTAACTGGAGAATCATCATGTAGCAATAAGAAGTTAGTGTGCAATAGTGGAAGAGATGTTTTTAGATCAGAAGGAAACATATTAAGCTCTGTAACATGAACTATTGAAAGCATACAGGTCAACTGTAATGAGCTGATTTCTAATTATGTTTGCTGTTGTAACTCTTATATGAGTTAATGTCCCTGCCACCATTACATATGGTGTTCCTTGTAAGAAAGAATGTTAAGCTTCCATAATTACATGTTTTTATGGGGCTAAAACTTTCATTGTGTTTTAATAATTTATTATATTAACATGTTTTCTTTCTTTCTTTTTTTTTCTTTTTACAAATTTCAGTATTTTCATAAAAGATAGTTGTAGAAGATGTGAAATTGTAGCTAAAAATGATTGCCTTTTCAGTGGACTATTATAATGTGTTTGCTTCTTAATTTTCTCTACTAAAGTTAATTTTGATTCGCTCTGCTTTGCATGTAGGCATCTGTTTTTTTTTTTGTAAATTATTTACTTATTTATTGGTACTGGGCATCGAATTCAGGACCTTGCGCTTACGAAGCAGGCTGCAGGACCACTGAGCTAAATCCTAAGTCCTAGTTTCTCATTCTTTTTCTTTTCATTGAGTTTATTGGTACTTTTTAGGCATACAGTACAGTTACATTCATCATTGGGATCTTGTACCTTTACATGACAGATCTTAGTTCTCATTTTTTCCCCTTATCCCTGCCCTCCCTTCACCCCCTCATCCCATCCCTATTTACAAAAACTTTGTTTCAATTTTTTCATTTTATGGATGCGTACTGAGGTCATACTCTTAAGTGAAATTAATAAGTCACACATGTGTAAATACCAAATAGTTTATCTGGTGTGAAAAACTATACGTGTAAATAAGATCCAAATGGTATAACTGACAATGTGAAATAGGAAGAAAAGGGCTAAAGGTGTAGGGGAAGTGGGAAGAGTAGGGGAAAGGAAAGAAGGGAAAAGAAAAAATATGAGAAAATGTAGGCATCTGCTTTGAAATGGTGTTGTGCGTGCGGGAAGGCTGGACACAGTGGGGCACACTTTCTGCTCAGCACCATGGGCGGTGATTGTGTGGACGCTGTTCTTATTTCTAGGATGAGACAGTGAAAAAGAAAACCACAAGTTCCTACAGTTTTTACTGAATTCAGTGGCCCTAAGACATTGAACAGGCTTCATACTGACTAGGTTTCCTCATCTACAAATAAACGTCGCAGTGGCTGCAGGCCGGGCATTGGCAGAGACAACCTTAAGTTCCTTCCCCTGCCTGAGAATCGCAAGTACTTGCTAAGTGGATGCATTCGGTGTTTCATCTTATTCCCAACTCCCAGACAAGCACAGTGTCGGTTTCTGAGCTAAGTCTTCCTAAATGGATTTATTAAGCATTTCATTTTAAAATGATATTTCTGTTCTTAACTTAAAATTTCTCCATTTCCCACAGCTCTTTTGATAATGTGCAAGAATATCTGTTCTTATAAATATAGACCTGTGTTGCAGCACACACAAACATACACAAAAACATATGCAAAAGAGTGTTTATTACTTTTAAAATTAAAAATGATGATGGGATTTTAGGACAACTTTAAAGGGCTTACACTGGTAGCTCAATATTTACTCAAAAAATATGTTAAAGAATACATTACCGGGAGTTCTGAGTCATTATGAAGGGTGGGTCATAAAGACTATTCTCTCACCAATTTCTTTCCTTCCATTCTTTCTGTACCATTACTCATTTCCTCTCCTTGTTTTTGATGTTTTTATTCACAAGTGACTAAAACCCTTTTTGGAGTCTACAAGGCTTTGCCATTTTATCTCCATAAGTGTTCAGCACATTGAACCAGTCTTCATTGTTTCTCATGTATAGAAACTCAAAATGAAAAGAAAGCATTACAAGAAATTACTCTTTTGTCAGTGATTCCATTAGTCCAATCCACTGAGTGTGTCATATATGGCAGCTTATACTTCAGATGTTTTTGTAGATAAAATGACATTTAGCTGCTCTAGCCTTTCAGCAGATCCAAAACGAATTAACGTGTAAAAGAAGTTGTAATCTTTCTGTCAGTGTGTACAATTGTCTCCTCAAAATGATCAGTGCTTGTAAAAAAGAATAGACAAGCACAAAGTTGTAATCTATACTGGAACAAAGTCCTATTTTTGTACAAAGGGCAATTACCAGTGCATGACAAAGAGAAGAACAGAAAATCTGTTTTTCCTGACCAAACTTATTCCTGTATATTATTAATATTATTAAATTTAGCAGAATTCATCGGATAAGTGGTCTATTATATCTCTACTAGTTACCTATTATAAAGATCAAGTAAGAACTATGCTAAAGAAATCCACTGGCTTTTTCTGTCCAGCTACTTAATCTTTCTGTCATTTTGTGATTCTACACTTGATCTCCTTTTGAACTTTTTCTCTTTCAGCTTCAAGGGATGTTATTGTTCCTATTCTATTCCTATTTTGGTGACTCTCCTTTCCTTCCTTTTGGTGATCCCCATTATTTTTATATTCCCTAAGTTCTTTTCCTTTTGCACCTTTCCCTTCATGAGCTCATTTATTATTCTCTTGACTTTAACTTTCAGTTTTAGGTCAATAGTATCGATAATTAACCTCATGTTCTCCCAAACATTCTATTTCTGCATTTTCAGCCGTTTTTGGCATTTTTGCTAGGCTCAGAAAAACTGGATAATGGAGCTGGGCCAAAACATATTTCCCTTTCTACAACATCTCCTTGTTCAAAAGATGTTCGCCTCTGAGAAGACAGGATGTTTCTGTGGAGAGACTCTGTTAGCTCATGGGACTCTCGGTTTCTACAGAGCATAAACCAATTATTATCTTGTGCTTGTCCTTCTTGTATCCTTATACTGATTTTTAGTGACAATCAGAGCCAAGCTTTACACCTTCAGCTCAGCATCCCCTGGTCTGAAGGAGTTTTTGTTCCTCTCCTTAGGCCTGAAATTAGTCATAAGAGCAGAGAACAATGACTGTGAGAATTTGTTATTGTCCTATTTTGAAAATTTAAATTGATAAGGTCTACATGTACTTTACATACAAAATGTTTGATCACATACATGGTAAGAATAATAATTAACACGAAATATTAGCAAACAAGTGTCCTGTGCATATATGTGAAGAGAAGAATAATAGGGGTTATGTTTTTGAAGCTTTTTATTCTCAGTCCCAGTGCTAAGCCTGCTGCACAGAGGGTAAAAACACTCTGGATTGTTTGTGTAACTTAGCTGTGCACTGGGTATTGCTGTGGAACTGAGTGCCACATTATTCAGGGAAACATACACACACACACACACACACACACCCACACACTTGGGTTATTAGAAACATTACTTTATGTGCCTTTAAAATGGTAAAATTTAAACATCAATTTATGCTTCAATTTTTAAAGCTTCCTGTGCCTGTTACTGCACTGCTCTGCCATGTGTCTTTCAGATATACCAAGAAGGAAATACTATTTCCCCACAGTTTATTCAGATATGTTTTCCTAAGCAAGTCCCCTGCTTTCATGATTCACTCTGAGATATTTATGGCTTTTTGTTGTTCATTAAAGCCTGGTTTATTGTGGTTAGAATATATTCTTTTCTTTTTTCTTTGCGCATTTCTCAGCACTTCCATTGGTGTCTACAATACAAAATTTTCTCGGTAAAAGTTTAAAAAATCGAACAGCATTCATGATTGGAAGGTTTAGTTCTGCATACCAGGAGTAGCTGGGATTTTGTGATTTCATGATTGCGTTGTCATTAAAAGATTTCAATCATACTTTCCTTACTTGAGAATTATTACAATTTTATAAGGCAGTGTTTTAGGATGTGCCAATCTCCAGAGGTTTGGAAGGTAAAGGAAATGTCCAATGGAAAGCATGTTGACTTTTGGGCTATTTGTTACTGTTTGTGAAGGGACCTATGCCCCGCATTCATGAGAGCCTCGTGGTTTACGACCTGCTTCTCTCTCAGCAGGCTCGTGTGTGCCATACTCTCAAATGAAGGCTCAGGGTGGGTTTGCACGTTGGGTGTTCATAGTTTTGTCCTTTTATATTTTGGGAGAGGTTCCCAATAAAACTGCGGAAACAGAGCTTGTGTTAAAAAAATGAATCGTTTACCTCAAGGATGTCTGTCTCCAAGGTGACTTCAAGCAGTCACAAAATGAACTACAAACTCACAAATAAATTTAAAAGTTTACTTTGTGACTGAACAGTTTTACTCACAGAGGTGGACAGGAAGTTATTTTGAGATGACTCAGATTCTTCCATATAATTCCTTTACATTGTGTATGGTTAAACTTTTGAGAAGTTTTCTAGATGTGCTTATCAAACTTCCCGTTTTATGATTATATTGAAACTTAATTTTTCCTCTGATACCCCCAATTAGAGCAGGCAATGTGCTCGCCTGGTCTCTGAATGCTGGGTCTCCCCAGAAGTTTGTCCTCAGACTTCCTACCCCGCAGCCTGAATAGCTTCTGCTGCGCATGGTAAAGGTCCCTCCTCCTCTCTTCCCATTCGCGCCTGGCTGCCAGTGTCAATCTCACTCGTACTGTTGGTTCTTGTGCGTGTGTCTAGTCCTCTGAACCCTACAAAATCCCAATCCGGCAGTGTTGCCACATCCACCTTCTCCACATCCACGTCCAGGCAGCTGAATATACACTACAGTAATCACACAAACCTACAGACATCGACTATTACAGAATGGTGGCCACCGCTGATGATTCACTCTCACAACGACCCCACCTTTACAATCTCTTCTCAATCTCAGTGTTTGGACCATTTATTGTTTAATTTATCCCTTTAATGTTCTCTGATCAATGTTCCTCTACTATGTGCTAAGACTTCTTGATTCATGGGGAAATTTTGCCCATCATAAACTTTTTAATAAACTAATTATAACGTCCAGCAATTGTTGATTGACTTTTAATGGAATTTTATTTTATGCTAGAAATTCTAAACAGTCTTTCTGCAATTTGATGTTGTTATTTAAGATTGCACAGACAAAAAACAAGAAGTTCTACAAGGACACAAAAGAATATGATCATCTCCAACAAAAAAGACACAACTAAGCAGTCCAAGGAAGTTGCCTTAACCTGGATTCTAGAATTTTAGGAGAGGCTGCTGACATTTATGAAGAGAAGAATAATAGAGTGATTTACTCCCTGGAGAAAGTCATCTGGTTTAAGGAGTTCAGAGATTCTTTAGATGCAGCAGTACTTCTAATTTCTCTCTCACCCCTTCATTTTTCCTTCCTAAGTGCTTATAGTTTGTCAGTCTCTGTTATAGAAGTTATCACAGTCATGGAAAAGGCAGAAATTCTTCGGCCTAAAGTGGTGGTTCTCTTATCTCTGAAGAAGCTGGGGAGGGTAGAGACTTGCTTAAAGTTCTGCCCTGCAAGTGAATTCACTGCAATGGCTCAAATAACTGCCACCATTCAGTATCTGTAAAACCTCTTCTTGAGCTGGGAATCTTTTAGGATATTTAAAATTGTAAATATTTGGAATTCTTATATAACTCCAACTATAACCCATTTGTTTGTTTTTCAGTTGATTCTTTCATGTACATAACATGAATAACAGTTAAATAAAGTTCTCTTACTCTATAAACATCCTTAGAGGATGATGTTTTGCATAAGCTTCATTTTTATTTCAAAATGTTTTCTAAGTCGTTATATTATTCATGGAGGTATTTTTATTGCCAGTTCACTACTCAAAATGAAATATATTCCAATTTTCATCATTTCTCAGTGCTTGTATTTCCTTAGAAACAGAGAAAGCTAGAGTTTTTCTACTTGTCCAACTAAATTCATGACACATTTGTCCCAAGACTAAAATATAAATCCAAGACCACAGAGTATTCCACCCAAGGTTCTGTGGCTCTGTAGCCTCTTACCTTTGCTTTAGAAATGTGCAGAAAAGTTGAGTTCCTCAGACCCAGGGCAGTAGGTGGATTCACAGCCAGCAGCTGGATTCTCTGACAAAACAGAGAATTATTACAGAGAAATATTTTCATTTCTTTCTGTACTATACTATGAAAACAATCATGAAGCACAGTAAAACAAATTTATCTTTAAAGCTATCCCTTGGAAAAAACAAAGCTTCAAAATTTCTTTGTGTAGCTATTTATATTACTGCATACAAATATTATTTTTATTAGTAGTTAAGAAATCAATTTTGTTTTTAATAATTAATAACTGATAAATTTACAATCTGTCCACATGTACCAGCAGTTTGATGTCTACTGTTAAAAATGAAAAAACTGATGTCATTTTAAAAAAATGAATGTTACATAATGATGATCTATTGCTGAACTTGTTCATAAATAAACAGACTTGAAAGTTTACTCATATACACAGACTGGCTTACTTGACTCTAGTTAGAAGAGGGCACAGCTTCAGGCCAAAGAACATTTTATTTGTTATAATTCCAAACAAACAGTTTGAATCCACAGTTTTAGTCACTTTACCTCCTGTGTGCTTCATGTGTTAACCTCCTCCAATACAAATAAAATTTATAATAGGTATGTTTTGCTTCTCATGGATTCAAGTAAATTCAGTATTTTCCATCAAATGTGTGTTATCCTTTATGTATGCAATCAGGATATTCATTGAGAGCCAACTATGGGCCAAGTGTGGTAAGACGCTGGGGCGATGGGTAGACAGGGTGAGAATCCCCCGAAATGTGAGATCCGGACCTGGGATTCCTCCACTCTGTTGTTACAAACAGCGAAGCACCCCCTGTGAGGAATGGGGCTCCGTTTACCCTGTGTCCTGAGGAGAAGAATACTCTTCTGCTTTGAAATGAGTGGAAATGAATAAGCACCCGCTATTGTCAGAGTCCAAGAGTGAAATCAGCCCTCCAACTTCCAGTTCACTGTTTTCAATATGACGCAAAGTGACAGTGATAATTCAGGTAAAACTTGAGCTGTCTGAACTTCCTCATTTTTGACATTTAAAAAAGAAGTTAGAAAAATACTCCATTATTTCTTCTCAGTCTGAGAAGAGAGCTGCTAACTAAGCATGGGTAATTTTCACCCGAAGAAACACTAGATTGTGAGTCTTGTAAAACAAATAAACAAATCTTAATTATTTATAGAATGCTCGCTGTAGCAGTAAATGGGGAATTTTGTCACCACGATGATTTCACAGCCATTCCTGAAGAATTTAAGTAACTGTTCTATTAGAAAAATATAAGTCCCTGCTGTGGAGAACAACGTCATTTTTACTAAACATGCTTGAGGATTCTCAGCTACTAACTGTCTCGGGCATAATAATAACGATCGTATTAATACTACCATGGCTATTTGCTTCACTTTGGCTTAGATTTCATTACGTGACACCTTCAAATTAAAATATATTACAGAAGGGAGAGAGGAGCAGAACGCACGGGCTCGGCTGTCTCACCAGTGTCAGGGTTCCCGTTCATTGTGGGGACACGGGGGTGGTGCTGGGAGAATGGAGTCTCTGTCTTTCTTGGAGATGGAGGCATTATTTTATGAATCCAATCTCATATCTGTCTTGCCATCTGTCACTAGGCAGAAGAGATATGGGACAGTGGCAAACTCATGTTAAACAGGCTGTCTTGGGATAACAAAGGGAAAAGTTAATGGACATGGATTTACAAATTATTAATGATTTTTCTTGTCATTTCTTGAAAAATGAAAGCTATGCACGCTGCCTCTCTCCCCAAACAGATTGCATTTTATTCCTCCGTAGTTTGTCCATCAGCCTTCACCCTGACAACATAATCCAGAACTAATCCAGAGCATTCAGTTTTCCTTGTTGGCTCTCAGGCAGGCTGCTTAGACAAATCCTGCTACCTGTCAGCCTCTGGTGGGTGCCAAGCCGGCTGCCAGGTTAGCCTCTGGGGAAGCCGGAAGACCCGCTGATTTAACCCCTACTTCCCTCCCAGTAATCCACAGTAAATGGGATGCGAACGGGCTAACTGTCTTAATCAGGCCTGGATCCCTTAAAATCTGTTTCACACACAGCGTTAGGAACTCAGGTTCTGAACATTCCTACAGAAATCACACGGTGCTTCCTCAGAAGCGTAGGCCTTACAGAAGCAGGTGGATCAAATGTACGGAAAGGTCTTAATCCTCCAAAGTCCTCTGTGAAAAAGCAATGGATACGTACCACTTCCCTGAGCCACGTCTTTGCATACAAATGCTTCCTAATAGTCAGGATGAGGTCAAAACCAATTTAGGGGAAAAGAGGAGGGCAAAGCCCAATTTGGTCACAACGAAAATTCGTGCCCCTTAACGTCCAATATGAAGGCCGTAATTTCCCGCTGCCTCCCCCCGTGTGTGATCTATGCACACGTTAATTCTTGTTGCGTGACGGTGAATTTGAATATTGTTTACAGCTTGGTCTCCAATGATTCCAATATGAGCAAATAACTCGGCAAAGTCTTCAAATGAGTAAATATAAGTGAATGTTGCCTGGCATTTAAATGACTCACATCACATTGCTTGAGAATAAAAAGGGAGAGCGTATTCAGATAAGAAGCCTCTTAAATATACTCACTATTTATTCAAAGAGCACCTGGCCAGCACCATCTTCTCCTCGTTGGCATTGGAAAGACAGCTGCCTACCGCTCCTGTCAGACGGTGGTCTGCAGCAGGGAAAGCTTGCACGGACCCATCTTCTGAAGGACACAGAGGAGTTCACTAAGTTTGGCTTCCTGGGCACTGGAGCAAAACTTTGCTCAGCTCTTTCAGTGGTGGGAGGCAGGAAATCCAGGTGACTGGGAGAAAAGCAGCACAGCCCGGTTCCCGGGGAAGGGGCCTGAACTCCCCTGCACACTTGTGCTGGGGACCCCGGCTCCTAATGGGCACCCTGAGCTTTCTCCCATTTGTCGCAGGCTTTTCTCCAGCAGCGAGGACACGGGCCCCCCACCCTGCTAATTCCCTCCCACAGAGCAGAAGATGAAGGCTGAGGAATGCTTGTTATGCAAAACAAGCATCCAGATGTGGGCTCACGGAGGGAGTGCACATGTACACACATTCACACACAGACACGGGCGTGTGAGTATGCGCGTTTCCACACAAGAACACACAGGCGCTTAGAATTTCTAACCTTGTCAATTTTGAAATTAAAACTTTTACTCAAATCTAATGATTATGGGGATGAATGTTTTAATGTAAATCATCATATCTTAGAAGGGAAAAGAGGAATTTTGCTTCTTGAGTAAAGAGTTTTAAAAACAGATATTTGACTTTATTCCTATTCAACAGGTAATATTTGTGTTCACTTGAAAAGGGATTTTTGTTTGTTTGTTATTATTAGCATCCATTTAAACTCTCTTTCCCTATCCAGGGTCCATAAGCTTTCTTTTCTCTTTCTCCTTTTGGTTCATAAAGTATTTGTTTTATTGGTGTTAAAATTTACTAGGATGTCAGGCCAATTTATCACAAAGAAGTTGACTTTCCCGGTTAAGGTGAGAACGGGATTAATTGTCAAACAAAATGTTAAGATAAAGCTGGTTTTAAAGCAGACTGACTTGTTTATGTTGTTTGATAATAGGTAGTTATTAAACTAAAATTTGAAGGAAAAATTTAAAATCAGGAGGACAAGAGGAAATTAAAAAATTCAGCCACCAGAGTAAGTCTTTAGCATTCCATAAGGTTGCATTGATCACTCCCTAAAAAATGTTTTTGAAAAATAACATTTTTTTGCAGCACTGACTCTAAGCTCTGTGACAAGATGCTGTGGGACTACAATCTCAGGGTTAACTATGAATGAAAACTGAAATCCTTCCCTAGGAGCAGAAGTTGGGAAATAGGGACTTGGAAAAGAAGGTGGACAGTTGGTGTGGGACTAGAAGAAGCCAGTGGTTTAACAGAGAGGCTAGAAGAGTCCTTTTGGGAGAAAAGAAATTTTAAGAATCTAAGTAAATGAGTTCAGCACGAAGGGGAGATAGAATAACGGAGAAAAAGAGGACTGAAGAGCCTGTCATTAACTTTGCAGGACACTGCACGTGCGTCTGTAAATAATCACAAAACTTTCAGAAAATGGTGCTGCAATTTTTGTGACATTTAAAAATATTTAGGAGCATCCTTATTTAAGAACTTTAAAGAGGCATGTCTCACATGTATGCCAAATACAAGAAAAATTTCTTAATCATTTTACAAAGGTACAGAGGTTAGAAGCATGAGCCGCAGAGCTGGACCGCTAGGTTTGAAACTCTGCTGTTCACTAGCTGGGGACTGATGGAGACCCGTCTTCTGTGCCTTGAGCTCCTCTCCTCAGGACTGGAAACGGCGTGCATGCCACCTGGGATTGCACACTCGTGAGACGGGCGGACACACGGAAGGGGTTCAGGGCAGTCAGCGGTCACTCCCACCCCATGTACTTCCACTAACCTTTGGGCTTAGTCAGGAGTTACAGGTTGATACTTTTTACAAATGTAGCAACTCGTTTAAGGTTCATATTAGAAAGAATATTTAGAAGCTCCATTTCAGAATTATATCCAGAGATTTAAAGCTTTGAAAAATAGCTTTGAGCCTTTGTGATACAAAGTAAATTGATTTAAAAACACTCCTACACTCCTTTGCCCAGAGATATCCGGGGCTTAAGTTGACCTACCTTTTGTTTGTACTTGACATATTTACTCAGGGAGGAACACATTATTTTCAGGATGGCTGTATGGAAAGTGGCAAGATACATCAGCAAAGCTATCTATTAAATGGAAATTTAAAAAATCTATAGCCATACTGGGCTGCTGTTTGGGAGCAGTGATATAAGGCGACTTCAGCTTGGGCAGTCAGGCTGTTTAGAACACATTGACTGCTGTACAGTTGATTGATATGTTATAAACAAATGTGGAAACGTGAGGTCGTTTTTGATCATCTTTCCTTTCTGAAGCGGCAGCTGCAAGGTGTTATCTGGTTATCGATCAGGTTTCTTATCGGCTTTGCGCATTACGGTGTGTTTGTAGTTGGTCCATAATCTAAACAGTGCTGGCCTCACTTGTCCACCCTGGAGATCTGCCTCTCCATGGCAGTAAACAAGAAGACTGATCACACTCAACAGTCTCTAGTGGGGTCTCGCTGTCTGGTGAGCTCAGAGAGTAAACTATTCCGTTTTGCCCAAGGAATGAAGAACACTCGTATCTATGAATGAGAACAGATCTTGAACTTTGAATTTTAAGTCATTAATTGTTTTGGAAAAGAGGTTATATATGTTTGTCAGAATTAATATGAGGAAATGAATCTCTATTAAAATATCATCTCTTATTCCAGCCAAGAGATAATGAAATGACCCTAGAATCACCGAAATAAAATATAGATGATTTTAATTGGCAATGAAATATTTCTATTGAAGTTTTATAGTTTGGGGCTTTCCAAATACAAATTTGCCTAATTATTGAAATGCACATTATTTAGTGAACAGACGTATGCACTTTTTTACTAAATGAATTCTGAGTTAGTATTTTAAAATATAAAAGTAAACACAAATGAACAACAGAGGAAGGAAAGGTTTAAATTAAGTAGAGTCAATGAAGAAAGGGGAACCTTTAATTAATAGATTGCAACACCCCTACTTGGCCCCCACCAGTCTGACACACACTCAGTTTGGCTGTTGAACTGGAGCACTCAACACTCATTTGTAGCTCACTTGTAAACATTTACCCTGAACATCACTGCTTTTGTCGCCTAGGATCGTCCATTGTACTCCACTGTGTAAATGCTTCACCCTTTGGGTAGAAAAGTAGATTTTGAGTTTTCACTGTTTTGATCACTTGGGGACATAACACCTTTGTCATATTTATTTAGAGATAAAATGAATGGGTTGGTCACTGCATTTAAAATAATGACATACATTTTTGTGTTACCTTTTAGCAAGCGGGTATCAATTTGTACTTCAGCTCCCTTTGCACATGATTGCCAGTTGCCAATCCATTAAGGCCACTCTTATTCATGATGCTGTTTTCTGAACTGATAGATTAAAGAGAGTTACATTTTATTGTTTGAATTTGCATGTGTTTGGCGAACAACTTTTCATGGTTAGGGGTGATTTGATCACTATTTTCTGACTTTTCTATTACTATTGCCCACTTTTCCATTTAGTTACCAACCTTTCTCTTACTTGTTTGTAAAAGCTTTTTACATAGTGAACGTGTTTTATCTTATTGTATAATAAATATCTATTTGCATGTAGCAAATATATTTCCATTATCTGTTACAAATATTTTCCTTTTCATATCATCAATTATCATTTTTTTAATTTCTAAGCCTATTATGTTAGGAACACAATGTGGACTGTGAGATTTGTAATTTTTGGATAGACAACCATTTTAAAATCAAGATCTTATGAATTCTTAGAAGAGAAAATAGGTTCTCTGCTGGCTAAAGATTTAATGAATATAATACACACAGAGAGGAGTAATTCAGTTAAACTGATCATCTGGGACTTGTAAAAGATGAAATTTATTGTGTATTTGTGAAAGGACTTAATGTGTTCCAAATTGCTACCAAATAAACAGTAATATGCATGTCCCTTGCCAGATACCCAATATAGTAAAGATAATTTTCATAAAAATAAGGTCTGTTTCATAAAAGAGTTGTAAAACTTATCTAGAATAAACATATATATGTAATATAAACATTACAGGTACAATAACTTAAGTACTTCAATAATGGTGTTGAGGACAGGTAGAAAAATATATGAAGAATCCTTGAAATGCACTTATGGTTCTAATGGAGGCTAAATTAGAGTTGAGTTGCTATTCCATAAATACTATTAGTCGATCATAATTCAAAGTAGGATTAACTGATGATTATTTGGTAATAGTATTAGCTGAAGCTGACATGTCATATCTTCTGTAAAAAATCAGGACAAATAAAAAAGTTTAAAAATATAGAAACGTGTACAAATAAATACAATGGAACACACATAAAGCTGTTTTAGAGAGAAAGAGAAAGCACATGACTGGTAAATTTTAGAAGCAACAAAATCATTCTAGAGTTGACTGTCTGTATTTGACATGTGAAATAGGACTTCGAAGGAAGGGGAGTTCATTTTGGATTGCAGCAGCTGGAGAGAGCCTGTTCGTGCTCTGGGAAGCAAGGGTGTGCTCAGAGTAGACAAGGGACAGAGCAGGCACGCAGGCGGCCGGCAGCTGTGCAGGACGGTCGTGTGTGGAGCAGAATGTGCTGCTGGGAAGAGCTGAGAGGACAGATTAAGGAAGGCCTTGAGAATCCGTGACAGGAGGAGGCATCCTGGTCCCAAGTGCTTTAGAAGGTGCTGTGGGAGGCATGAAATAAAGATGAAAGCAGCTTTATTTTTATTTTTAATTAGCGTCTTTCAATTTGCTTATCCAGCATTTTGCTTTTTCCCCTCCCTCTTTCCCTCTTCCTTCCCATCTTCCCTCTTCCCCTCCTCCCTCTCTCTCTTCTTTCCAGCCTCCCCACTCCCTCTTTCCCTCTAGCTGTGTCTCTCTCTTTTGAGACAATCCTTTCTATGTAGTCTAGGCTGGCCACAAAGTTACTATGTAGCCCAGCCTGGCCTTGAACTCGTGCTCCTCCTGTCTCAGCCTCCCAAGTGCTAGGGTTATAGGTCTGCATACCTGGCTCTGCATTTTTCCATATAATCACCCAGAGAGAAAAGGCCAAAACTGTTTCCAGTGAGATTTTCTACCTCTCATTCTGAGCAGGGAGAACGGACGTAGTTTCCAGAAGTTGGCTCTTCTGTAGAGGCAGGAGACAGCACTTGGTATAAGTGTTCTGTGCCCACCAGCATCTTCTCTTTCTAACCAAACACATTCCCAACCCATGTTTCCAGCATTGCTCCATATTGTCTTGCCACATCTTGTGATTTCTACAGTAGCAAGATACTCTTGGAGGTAATGGAACAGAGGGCAAGACTTCTCAGTGCCCAGTGCTCTTGTTAAGAGGCTCAGCTCATGTCCTTTGCCCTTTTATTGAGGATTTTGGCTTAAGGTCTGATAACTTACTCCTGACAGCATGTGGCACCAAAATAGTGTGGAACAGAGAGACCTGGGGTGGGTTTTTAAAGGCGGACCTGCTAAATTCTAGAAACGATCCTATAAAATAGTTCCTATGGACATCTGTAAATACAATAGTCAGACCAATCATTTAGAAGCATTTTACCATTCGACCTTCTAAGCAATCCCGAGTAGGTGGCCATGGAGCCTACAAGGAAACCGAGGCTCACAGTGGTGAAGTAAGGTTCTGGGGGATCATGGAAGTAGCCCTAAACCCCACCCTCTGAGGTGTACACTGCATCACATTCTCCTCATTTGTTGGGATTTGGTTAAGTCTTTCTGGGCTCTGATGACTTCCCCAGTCCCTGGCCCGGATTTCCTAGCCAAGCTTTTCAGTGAATTTTGCTTGGGCCTTTAGCATAGAGGCATCACCCGCCACTTTCATCTGTCTTGGTTTCCGAAGGAGGCGGCTTGAGGGTTGTGACTGAGCGGCCTGGTGTCGGCCCCTGACCTGGGGCACAGAGCTCAGGAGCATCTTTCCCAAGCAGCCGCAGTGAGTGAGTTAGGGTCCTCCGCTCCTGGGCCCTAGGCGCCTCCTGCCTTTGCAGGTCCCGCTGGCTGTCCCCCACCTCCGAAAGGCTTTGCTTCTGAGTTCTGCATCTAGCACTCTCCTTCCCCCCGCCCCCACACACTCCAGACCTCACCACGAGCGTGAGAGCTCTTCAGGTCCTACATTATCTTCCGTCTTCAGAGCTTCCGGCATCACATGCAACTGTGTCCGACGTGTAGTTAAGCGTTAAACATATAAGTAGCTTGAGAATTCTTAGCTTTCTTTTCTTGATGCCTAGGATTATATAAAAGTTCTATAAAAATAGGGGTGCTCTAATGAAATATTTCTAAGAAAAATTTGAAAGGGCATAATTAGTATTTAACATTGGTGTAAGACGTTTTTAGATGGCTTAACTAACACTTATAAATTATTCCCTTTGAAGTATAACTCTTGCTTCTGATGAAGAACACATAAGAAAATCTTTCCCCTCCAAAAGTGCCTAAATGTAGCCAGGTAACTGCTAGTCACCTCACTAACTAGCTATCTGTGAAGCAGCTTGTTTTAGTCTAGATCTATCAGTCTAGATATGGCCCAAACGGTTGGAGGTCATTATTTTCCTACTTGACAACATATTCTTTTCTTAATCTAAAGCAACTCTCAACTTGGAAAATAATATACACTAATACTATCCTATCTGTAAAATCTGAATCCAACTAAAATTTTTAAAATATCATATAACTGTCATTTTGTATTAGAAACAAAGCCAATATTTTTAATTTGAAAGCTACAACATTATACTCTGATCCTCCTCTTTCTATATGAGGGGCAGAATTAGAGAAGACTATCAGGTTAAATTTGCTATAATCAGAGTTTTTGAAAAACTCTTGTAATCCTTGCACCAGTGTTTACACAATCCAGCGGGGCCAGGGATTTAGCTCAGTGGCACTCTGTGCCTGCCTCACAAGTGCAAGGTCCTGAGTTCGATTTCTGTTACCACAGGCAGGGGAAACACCAATATCCAGTAATTCTCCCCTGAAGGAGGCTTATGAAACAGACTGTGGACATAACCTCGGCTAAACAAAATAAGTCAGGAACACGTTACTTCTCCTCGTTTTCTGTCTTTCTCTTCTTTTCCTTTTTCACACTGAGGATTACATCCAGAGCCTTGCACATGCTAAGTGAGTGCTCTACCACTGAACCATACCCAGCCGATGTTGTGCTTCTAATAATTGTTATTTGGTTCAAATTTTTACTCAGTTCCTGGACAAAAATAGAATTTTTCAATATGTCATGAGGGCAACATCCTTAATTAGAAGAAACGGAAATTATGATAAGCACTACAGTTGAATATGGGAAGTGGGGTTTAATCAAAGTTTATACACACTGTGCACTGTTTTTTTTATCCCCCCTTTGACATCCATTTGTAGTGTCTGGCACTACCAGCTTCACTCACTGTAAACACTTCCTAGGCTACTCCTTAAAAGATGACCTGTCTGCTTGCAGAACACGGAGCAAGTTTGTAATATGAAAGCGAATGAGTAAGGGCTGTACCTTACACCACATTAACAGTTTAGGTTTATATGAGACCGCTTCCTGGATCCCAAGCATAGACATGAATCCTAAGTTTTTTTTAAATCTTGGGGTAAACCATTTAAAATATATGAAATTAAAGCTGCACAGCAATTGTCATGCACGGCTGGAAGTGGGAACCACTTCAGCCTTTGACATACACTGCGATTGGTGTTCACGTGGATTACATTTTAATATTATCCTGGAGGTGTAATTATAAAGGATTATTAGCAGATCATGAGAGGACTACAGTGAAATAGGGCTGTGTAGAGTGGAATATTATTAGCTGTCTGATCTTCAAGTCACACCTTCCTGTTAGGTTGACATCTTTCTTCTCTGTGAACTGTGGATGGTTTTTAAAGGCCCAGCCATTCTCCCCTGCCATAGGACACAGACAGTCTGCATTGGTCCTGCTGTATCTTTGACTTTTTTATGGTTGGTTTCATGCCATCCTCCGAAATTGAGTCTCATCGTCTGGCCCCTCAAAGATACTTGACTACACTGCCGAACGAGAGCCAGGTGATAAAAATGAGTGGGACATAGGATAAGCAGATCTTTGTCTCTTCAGCAAAAGTGACAGATGAAATAAATGAATGCATTAAAGCACGCACTTGGGCTCCACATTTAAAATCTTGCTAATCTCACAGCAAAACTGCAATTAGGCAAAGAATCAGTGCTGCCTATTAAGCTTTTCAACAGACAGCAGGAGTGGCCAGGCATAAGCAACTCTGTCTTTCATAATGTGGGCACAGTATTGTCCTAAAATAGCACTCATGTTGACTTTGTCATGTTAACTGTGGGAACCTTGGGGAAATACATTTAGGCACTTGAAGACTAGAAGGTAAAAGATAAGGCCAAGTGATACGGTGAACAGTGTGCCTGAGAGGTAAATTGCATGGAGAAACTAAACATGACAGGCTTAGATAAAACACTTATTATGATTAATACCAGAAGTAGAAACAACAAGCTCATTTCTTTCTGCAGCCCCAGGAAACCTCACTTTTACCTGATAGTGTTTATGGCTCCAGCTCACTGACCCAACGCCCCCCACTTTCTTAATGGTAGGCGACTAATCTGTGAAACATCAGGACTTTAGGAATTATTGCTTCTCTGATTTTCGTCTTTCTTTAGAATATTTACAAGTCATTACTGTTCAGCTCCTACAACAAGAACATAAAGGAAGTAGGCCAGAGTTCCAGTATTCCCCGAAATGAACTGAGATTTGACATTATTTATTTTCCTTAATAAACAGCAGGTAGGTAGATGCCTCCTGGTGTTTGTTCTTAGAGTATATGCAGGACGACAGTGAATAGATTCCACCCGACTTACTGCTGAGGAGGAACAGATGGGGTAGGTGAACTAAGCCGGTATAAGAGAAGCAACTTCATGGTACTGTTAACATCCACCGAAGGCAGATTCACCCGCTTTTATTCATGTGGCTCATAAACACATCTATATCTTCTTTCACCTGTGAAAACTTGATGTTGGAAGAAAAATTTAAAGGTCTTATGATCTGACCCATTGCCGACATATTACAGACTTGATGTTTTTAGCCCACTCATTTTCGTTGGTGGAAGCACTTGGATATTGTGAACGACTCTACTTCCACTCAGTTCTAAGGAGTGTTGATCAAGTCTCTGCGTAACTTTGGTCTGGTTACTTCTGTCTGGTACCTTGACGTTGCACAGAAAAAGAAAGAAAAAAAAAAAAGCAGAATGAGTTTCATATGAGGCAGTTTTTCAAAGCATATCACAGTTTGTCCAAGGTGTGCCTTTTACTTGCAGAAAGTGTCTGATTCCTTCAGCACTGGTTGAATGAAATGATCTTGGTACAATTCATTGCTTCAAGGACATTACTTCATTATATTTTATATGAGGCAGTTTCAAAGCATATCACAGTTTGTCCAAGGTGTGCCTTTTACTTGCAGAAAGTGTCTGATTCCTTCAGCACTGGTTGAATGAAATGATCTTGGTACAATTCATTGCTTCAAGGACATTACTTCATTATATTTTTTAATGTGGAGCATTTAAAGTACATATTTTGCACTGGATATAGCATTACATTCATCTGAAAGAGGATATCTCAGAGCAATGGTTAGCATCATACATATCGAGGAGGAGGAGGTTACAGATTTTTTTTTTTACAATTAATTCCCTTTCATCTAGTCATTGTATGGAAAGAGCCAAAAAGCATAAAGTCTTCATAGTTTCTCCTGGCCCCGGAATAGTAGGAAAATCTCTATGTGCACAGCAGGCTCTGGAAGTTCTCAGGAGAACTGACCCTCATGGGAGGACCAGGATGATGACAGAGGTGGTAGCAAGAAGCTTGGATTTATTTCCCTGGACCTCAAGGGATGGGGACTGCTCAGTGATGCCGACCTGAACAGATGATGCCTATATTTTTGGCTGCTCAACTTCCCCTCTTTCCAGCATTTGAATGTTGGCTGAGTTCCTGTTATTTAGTAGATGTAATTCTGAGGAAAGGGACCACATATAGATTGCTTTGCGTTGGCGAGAAAGTGACCTTGTTTGCACATTGAGCTTATGGATTGAGTCTTATTTCCAAAAAACAATTCAAGGGAGGAGATCCTGAGCACACCAAAAGTTCTGTGGGTACCACAGAGAGCCTGCAGGACAGGGTCGTCAGAGGGAAGCAGCCAGTCTCAAAGCCAGGACTCAAGATCTGTGATGTTTTAATGAGTGGAAGCAAAAGACTGACTATGTGGTGGGTTGATTGCAGAATGTTTGTGTCACAGATGCAGAATTGTTTTAGCAAGCACTCTTAGTTCCACACAGTAGGCTATGTCCTGGGCAGTTTAAACAGAAAAGAAATGAACTAGAAGGATCAGGGTTATTTCACAGAATTGCTGGGAAGGCTGGTGCAGCTTGAGGCTATGCTCAGATTCTGTCTCAAACCAAGACCAGAGGAAAGGCTACTTTTACTACTGCAGCATGGACTGGTCATCACAACTGCCTCTGACCTACGCGGAGCGTTACCTGCCCACACCACTGTCCATCTCTGGCAGCAGGACACGATCATGGTCTTCTAAGACACGGAAGCTTCTCTCTGGCTGTGCCAGTGAAGCCGAAGCTCTCTGTAGAGCTGCTCTCCCCAGCCGCTGCTTCCCAACCCCAGTGTGGAGGGGCCGAGTGTGAGGAGCCGACCGTAGGTAGGGAAGGACAAGATTCGGAATTGTGCCCCCTTCACTGAATGAGGAGGCTGAAACTCTAGACATTTTCTGTAATGTAGGAAGACCGTTTAAATCAAAACAGATATAAACTCATGCAGTCAACAAATATTCAAGTGAGAAAATTGGACAAAAGGTAAAACTGAACCAACGTTCAACTGAGTATTGTGCAGTTTGTTTGGGAAGCTGGGCGAGGAGGTGGGAGAAAGAAGAAACCAGGTCATAGCAAAGAGTCCAGTAAAACTTTTGTGTGCCAGGTGGCACAAGCCATTGTGTCAGACAATGGGGTAGGGCAGGGAGAGGGATACTGCAGTGCCAGCTTCTGGTCAGGGCCCGAGAGGGACAGAGTGACTATCACCTTGCCTTAGGGGCGAGCGTGGAATGGTTGGCGCCTGTGGGGTTTGCCTGGTGTCGGGTGACTGAAGGGAGAGACCAGGGTCCCTGGGAGGAGTCACGATTTGACAGCCGGAGCTGGGTCAGTGAGGCGGTGAGGAGAGCAGCTTTCGGGTGTGTAAATGCGTCCAGGAGATGACCAAGGTTTGGCTTTGAGAAATGGCAACCACCAACCCCTGCAATGCCTCGGATCCTCTAAATCGCTACCGCAGTTCCCACAAGCTCCCCAAACCCCTGTCATTAGCACCCCGAGGCGGCGTGACGGTTGCAGACTGCACCCACGCCACACCGATGTGCGTGACCCCCCGAGTCCATGCTCGCTCCGGGTCACTCTTTATGCTGTGTGTGAACGCTGCAAATTCAGACAAATGTGTGACTGAGTTGGCTCCACTGGGACAGTGCCACGTAGAGCAACTTCACTGGCCCCCAAATCCTCTGCATTCAGAGAAAGAGTCTTAGGCTAGTGCACCACTCAGAGATCGGGGGTGGGCAGAAGAAAAACTCACCAGAAAGGATCAGGAAAGAGGAACAGTGAGGCACGTGGGAGCAAACAGCATTTTATGTTTTGAATTCATGCAGAGAATGTCAACATATGCAAATATCACACTTTAGGTTCCCATTAAAGGACATCGTTTTATTATTTCTGCAAACACTGCAGATGTATCATTGTGCATCTATCTGGTTTTTGTTAAGGAAAAACATCTTCAAGTAGGTTGACTCGGGAAGCCATCTTAAGCTTTTGAAAATCTGGTTGTATGAATCTCCAGAAAGAATCCTATCAATTTATACTATAGCGGAGAGTAGAGGCCATGTGTTCCCAACATGCTTACCAACACGAGCATAAGCAATGTCATTTGAAAAGAAAAAAATGTTTATTTCAACAGTTTGTGGTGAGTACTAAGTGGGGTAATGTATAGGAAAGCTCTCACTTTTATGCCCTGCATATATTTAATTAATTATGGCTTTGCAAGTTTTATGGGAAAATTATAATTTATTGTATTTTTAAGTGACTATTTTATCTTGGAACAGTTTTAACTACTGAAAATTTGCCAGGATAACACAGAGTTCCTATATTCCTCTACAAAATTTTCCCTTCTATTTTGTCATTTGCCTTTGAATTTTCTATATGATTTTTTGTGTAAAAATGAAATACTGTTTTATACTAGGTTAAGAGCTCACTAACTGGTTGTATTTAAAGCATCTGAACTAAACAGGATTCCACAGTTGTGTCCGGTGGTGTCAGGAAAGAGTAGTTCGATGCCTGCTTGTGACACAGACAAGGATGGTGTCCAGTGTCCACGCGGTCACTGTCTGCACTTCACATTTATTTATCTAAAATCACTTTAGTCAAAGTCTTACTCCAGAGTGAAATGCTTTTTTCCTGGTATGTTTCTTGAAATTTTCCTTTTTTTTAAATCTTAATTTTTCATCTGTCTAAATGTTGTGATCATCCTTGGTCTAAGGCAACAACTTCACTTTCCTAATATCAAATTTCCAGCGTCATCCATTAAATTCCTTTTCTGCCACCCGCCTCTCAAGTGCAAGGTCCTGAGTTCAATCTCCGTTTCCAAAAAAACACCTTCTTTCTAATGAACCGACTTGAGATGTTACCATTGTCACCTATCATACACTACCTCCCTAGGTAAATACAAACTTTACAAGATGTTTTGAATTCTGTAAAGAATAACAGAGGCAAATCAGACAAAATATTGCAATAACAATCAGAAACAGGTATGACTTGGTTCATGTAATAAAGCTATTTTACTTCTAATTAAAAGAATTTAAAACTTGTAGTAAAAACTCTATAAAACTATACTGTATCTTCCATTTTTTTAAAGTGGTCATTTGCTCATGTTCAACTTTCTTACATTTCTGTTTTTCTGATGATTACTCTGAAGATGTTGGCAACAGTAATTTTGTGATGATTTCTACAGATGCTAGTTCCTGGCTACGTGGTTTGTCTAAGCACAAGGCCTGAGCTAATCCGAAGTGTGGGGTGATCCACTCTCAGCTCCTCATCTCACTCTGTTGTCGAAACCCTCATGTGCACATTGGTTCTACCACTCTCGTAACTGCCCTTGTCAGCGGAGGCAAATAAAACTCAGATCCCACTGCCTCACTGCCCTCCCCATGACGGTGTCCTGCCCCTCTTTGCTATCTTTCTTTTCCAAGTTGAGCTACAGTGCGGAATACCTAACCGATCAACCAACCAAGCATCACAGCCGAACAAAAACCAACAGACCCTACTGCCTCTCCACAACTTTGCTGTTGTTATTCACAGTTTTCAAAAGACTCAGCCATGCTTGGCTTTCAGTGAGATGCCTGTGGCATGGAGGAAAGTCAGGGCAGGGGCTTCCCTCCCAAATGTATTCAGGAGAACTTTGGTGCTGTTCGCTTCCTCGCTGTGTCTGGGGTAGTTTCTGTTTACTTTTAATATCCATATTTAATTTTTATGGACTTTCATTATCCTTGATTATTTATTATTTTAGAATCTACAGTTAAGTCAACTTTAGTTCAACTGAAGATTTAACCATTTTAGAGACTAAGCATATTTTTATTACAGTCAACCTTTCCGCCAATTCTATTTTTTCTCTGTTCTTTGTTATACACTTCTCTTTGTTTACCAAAAATCTACTGGGTACAATTGTGCGTATTTTAAATGCTGAGAGCTATCAGAAATAAACTGAATGTGGACCCTTTCAAAAAACTTGCACAAAAGAAGATTACATTTACAGTAAATTATATAGGTATTATCTTCATTTTCAGCATATAGAAAGCATTGTAAAAGTCATAATGGCTGTAGAGATTTTTGAAGACCATGATGAAGATTGTATTTAAAGTGAGCTATAAAGTGCTTGAATACGGACAATGAAAACTGCATTCCAGATCAAAGCAGCGACAGAGGAAAATAATAGGAGTGGGGAAATGTGTCCCATATTCAGAAAAACAAATTGCTCATTTTGGCTGTATTTCAGAGTGAATAAAAGAAAATCCTTTGCAAAAATATGCTGGAACTAGATAAAGGTTATGTCCTAATGTATAGGCTAAGCTTTTTAGGTTTTGTGCTGATGGTAATAGAGAAAATAGTGAAACATGTAATTTGCAAGAAGATTAAATTGATTAGAAAACGGAGACATTAGAGACTAGGAGAGTTGAAATGTTTTTTGGGGAGAGAGAAACAGTAAAACTTACTGTTTAGGTTACTTAACAATGAGGCTCGGAAATAAAGGCCTGCTTCGGGCTGTGGCATAGAGGATGAATCTGCGAAGTGAAAGCCACATGGGGTGTGGAATTGCAAACAGAGGACCTGCAGATGCACAGAAACACACCGATGCACCGTTGCTAACATACTGAACACAGACTGTGAGTCCCCTTCCTTCAGACACCTAACACCCTACTGCTCATTTCACGGGGTGCTCAGGCTCCTCCAGGTCTGGGACCCCCACAGTCCAGCAACTAAAGGAACTAAAGGACTAACCATAGAGCAGAAAGAACCACTGGGTTCTCACTGCTTGGTGCCTTCTCAGCACTGCTTATTAACTAGTTTGAATATCACCCTCCACATGTACGGATTTAGGAAAATTGGGTTCACAATACCATTTCTGTACTCCTGCCTTCTTAGCCTTCTGAGAAATGAAATTATTAGCAAGTCAAAGAGAGGCAAGACAAGGTGGGGATTTATCAGATTCTCAATCTTTAAAGGAGACTTCCCAGTGATTTCCAGAAGACAGCTTTTCAGTCATCAGAATCTTGCTATGTCTTTGACTTGTAATTTACACTTGATCTTAGCCAAAAGGCCGAGAAGCGATTGACTTGTAATTTAAATTAGGAAAATATCAATTTTATTTTCTGTCCAAACAGCTTTACTGACAACTATGACAGTCTAATTATTATAATATTAAGTAAATTTTTCTATGCATTATGATACCCTTTCGTCTTTGGACAGAAAAATCTGGAAGGAAAAAATATATTTAAATTATCACAAGTACATAGATTGAAAGTCCAATCAGTTACATTATTTGTGACTAACTAAAATTATCAGAAAATACTTCAAATGATATGGACTAAAAATTAAACATTGAAACTTTTGCCACTCTTCCTCAATGATCTTAAATGTATCTATTACCCTTTTTGGGTCCCACTTTCTCCTGTGGAATGTACATTGTTGATAAAGGTAGCACTTGATGGAGAGGGAAGGAAAGTAGGGTGGTGATATCAACTCATAAGGACTTGAGTTCTATGGTTTCTATTCACTGGGCTGTCTCTGTGTTCTGTTTTTTTTTTTTTCTCTCTTTCTATTGAGTTTAATGGTACATTCTGGGTATACAGTACAGTTACATTCATTATTGGGATCCTGTACCTTTACATGACAGGTCTTGGTTCTCATTTTTTCCCCTTGTCCCCCCCTTCCCTTCACCCCCTCCTCCCCTCCCCATTTACAAACACTTTAAACATTCATTATTGGGATCCTGTACCTTTACATGACGCGTCTTGATTCTCATTTTTTTCCCCTTTTTCCTGCCCTCCCTTCACCTCCTCCTCCCCTCCCCATTTACAAACACTTTATTTCCATTTTTTAATTTTCTCATATTTTTTTCCTCTCCCTTATTACCTTTCCCCCACTCTACCCACTTTCCCTACACCTTTAGCCCTTTTCTTCCTATTTCACATTGTTAATTATCTCTATAGGATCTTGTACTATTATAGTTTTTCACACCAGATAAACTATTTGGTATGTCTTTGTGTTCTGAAGTACTATGGATTTAATTTAGCAGTCAGGACTGACAGTGAAATTTCCAGCTGTGGCTCACTGGTCCACAGATCTCAAGTGCCACATATTTGATAGCACCGAATTCAAGATGGAATGTGCTTTCGAAATGACCGACGTGAGTAACCCACAATTGTTGAGTGAATTTATAACTCCTGTTTTGTGAAAAATATATTTATAAAGCTATTAAAATAATTTTATTTGCCAGCAAGAGGCAGGTGAGATCACTACTTTTCAATTTAAGGAATATAGATGCTGCTTTATGATTATATATGCCCTGATTTAATTTAATACAATTTAAAAATACATATTGAGTTCTGGACATGTTCAAGAGATGGGTGTGAGCATTTTAGGAGAGACAAACATGGGTAAGATAAATCCATGGAGTAATACAGAAACAAATGCACACATAACTTTGATGCTAGATAAATGTGAAAATGTCTTGCAATGAAGATTCAAGAAGGAAGAACTACTGTTACTACTTTACATTAGTCAGACTTTCATCATTAGAATGAGATATCCAAGGCAGATGGTTTTATAAAGAAAAAGGGTTTGTTTTGCTCACAGGTTTTTGGAGGTTCAAGGCCAAGATGGGCAGATCCTCTTGTCTGGCCTGCGGTAAGGGTAACAGATGGTGGCACAGTGTGGCAGGGAAGCACAAGCAGAACAGCTTCCCTCACCACACAGGAAGTATGAGGGCAAGGCTCCCATCCCACAATGCCTTGTGCCTGCCTCCCTGCAGGGACCTAGGGCTGTCTCCCAGCCCCTGCCAGTAGCAGCTTAGGTGTTTACATATTCAAATACTTTTGCATCGGAAATAAGCTTTAAAGATCAGTATTACTGGTAGAGCTAGAATAAAAGTGAGATTGAACTGCTCTTCTCTTTATCAAAGACAAGCCGAGGAAAATCTACAGATATGAAGTATATCATGAGTCTTAAAATTGTTTCCATGCTATTGAGCTGGGGAGTACAGTACAGTTTCCTAATATGTTTCAGTAAAGGTGCAATGAGTAAAGTTATCTATAAAGAAATGCAAGCAGGAAATTTCAAGTAACTGGAAGTTTAACTTTTGGTCAAAAGCATTATAAATTATATTATGGTTAAAAACCACCTTGAATGAATTTATGTGAAAGAAAGATAAATATAGCAATCAATTTATTTTTATATGAATTAATTTTAAGTGAAAAACAAAATAATTTAATTAGATAAGAATGTAGTGCTGGAACAAGCAAACTACTCATGAATTTCAACTATTTCCCTTGACTGTATTAATTAGTCAGAAGAAATATAGAGTTGTTTTTCAGTGTTAAGCTGTTAATTAATGCATGCTGGGGATATTAATTGAGTTTTGCCAGAAACAACCCATTTTAGGCATTGAAGATAGAACAACAAACAAAAATCTCTGTCCTTCCTGAAGTTTAAATGAATAAATAAATATGAAGGAATATAAATACACAAATCAAAATCATGCCAGATGGTGTAAATGCCAAGGAGAAAATGACAGCTGACTAAGAGGAATGAAAAGTAACGTCAGATATGCCCTGGGCGGAGGTGGGAGGTGAGCTCCGGAATTCTAAACTGACTGGTGATCTTGCTATTCTTTGCTTCTATGACTTCACACATTTTATGATAAGATATGTGATGAAGGGAGCACTAGGATCAGTGGGCATGATGAGTTGTCTCGGGTCACAGAGTGACACAATTTCATAGTTGTTATGTCACTAACACTGTCGGCTTTGGTTAATCTAGATCAGCAGTGCATTAAAATCATCCATTTTATGTAATGGGGGAATTTATACATTTATTAATCCACTTGTTCTTAAGTGAGGGACTAATGTGTTGCTGTGGGGCTGAAGCACTGCATTCTGAGTGCCAACAAGACAGTAGCCTAAGATGTGGTAGAGTCACCATGCAGAAAGGACCTGGGGAGAGAGTGAGCAGAGGCATGGGGTAATTACTAGTAGAAGTCACAAGCCGTGCTTTACATTTCTGTCCCATTAGACTGTGTTTGCTGTAACCATCATCAGTTTGAAGAGAGTGGCTCAGTATTTCCCTGGACACCTGCTGACTATGTATAATGTCACATGTGTGCATAGATGTTAAAATGGTTTGTCCAGAGGTGATGCTGTGGGGAGAAAGACGGAAGAGGAAAAGTACAGATTTAGTAGATGCGATGTGATTCTTATGTGGAGATGGTCACGGAGCTCATTGAATAGAAAGATTAAAAAAGACTAAAAAATCTCCATGGCAAGGGAATGTTAGAAGTTGGTATTTATTTAAAATGCTAAAATACAGAATGTTTTATTTTCCCTTTGTCCCTTATAACAGAGTATGCAATTTAATGGAAGGAGAAAGGAATAACAAAGTCGGTAGAAATATGAAGTGCCCCATAGCACTTGGGGATAGCTTTGGGCCTGCGGGCTGCACATTAGTGACAGGAAGTCTGGCGGAGGCCTTCCGTCCCTCCTGGCCCAGTGCCCCCAGTGGAGGGGGCTGCGCACATGGGTGAGAGCCAATGCAGGACAAAGAAACTGAGCTTTTTAAATATATCTTTCCACAAGATACACTATCTGAAAACACATGTGCTTTATTTTCTAAATAATTTAATATCTTAAATGAAATTTCAGAAAACAGAAAATAAAAATTATAATAATGTGCTTTTAGGAAAAAAAAGCTCAATAAGGTGCCTTGGAAGCTGGGTTGTTTTTGGTTTTTTATTATTTCTCTTTAAAAGGTATTTCCTGCCCCCAAACCAATGGGTATTATTAATGATTTTCTCATTATTGTATTCTTTAAAATAAGAATTATTTCCAGTAAAATGAAACAGAAATTGATTTGATTTAAAATCTATTTTTATGTTTACCTAATTGGAATAAAATTTCATCAACTACTTTTATTTTCTGAACAACACCTGTCAGGTTTGCATTTTGATTAGTGAGCAGCTGTCCCCGTCTGGTGCCTGTGTGGTACGTACGTGTGTCAGGCTCCCTCTGCCCCTGGTGTCCGGGGCCAGGGTCTCCAGAGAGTGTCCACCCCCAGGGGTTTGCTTTCTATAAGGACTTCCAGAATTGCACACCTCAGGAATTTTCAAGCTTGGAAGCAGGAATTTCTAGCTTCTTTAGAAGTCTCCTAGATGAATAACTGCTGTAGGTTTTGAATCATGTGTTTAAAAATATAAAATGACAAAATCTTCCACGTGGTTTATAAGAAAAAATGATTGGCTCAGGCCAGATACACATTTCTTAGCAAATGTAAGTAATGGTTTTCTAAATTATACACGATTATCTATAATATCGTGTGTGTTGTATAACGAGAATAGGTGATGAAGATTAACAATACTGAGTTGTCATGACGAATGCCGTATATTATATGATATGAATGATGTCCAGTTACTGTGTGAGAGCTGATTCCAAGGGGCTGTAGAAACGGGCACCATGATTTGGTGAAAGCTGCCATCGCTCTTTGGTGCATCTCCTGCGACTTTGACCTTATCAGGCGCCTCGTTTAGCTACAATTGCCATTAAAGTCAAACATCTACTAAACTTAATTGTAAAGAAATACAGACAATGATTAGTTTCTGTTTAAAAATATTATTAATGAAATTTTCATGACAGCGAAGGTCTTTATGCTATTAACAGTTATGTAACGTGCTGGTTCCTTGTCGTTTCTCCCTGCCGCCCTGTGGACGGGGAGGGAGGCTTTCCTGTAACTCATGCCCCTGTCCTGTCCCTCACTTCATTCTTCTTTGAGACAGGGCATCTACACTGCAATGTTGCCCAAGCTGGGTTTGAACTTGAAATCCTCGTGCCACCCTGAAGGGTTAGAAAATGTTATTTCACCTTGTATTATAAGTTTTGTTATATTTATTCTTAATAATGGGTATTGTATCCATGCGGTTTAAATGAGTATTCTTGACAATTTCAGGTAATTTTTAAAGATGAAATTCACATGGCATGAAACGAGCCATTCTGAAGTGGACATTTTGGTGGCAGCTCAAACTTCCACGATGCAGTGTAAACACAACCTCTTTCTATTTCAAATCACTCCCCTCACTGTCCTGCCTGCGCCAACAGTTGCTCCCTCCTCCCTCCGACCGAGCTGCTTCCGGAGTTGTCACCGCGGAGCCATCTGCCCTGTCTACCCCACATCGGGGGCCGTCCGGCTCTGCCCCGTGTCCAGGGCCATTGCCCAGGAGTATCGGTGAGTTCACACTTGGGGCAGGGTGACGACCCCTAGGCGGCAGGGGAGCTGCTGTGGACCCGGTGTGGGTGCTGGGTAGCCCTCTGCACGTAGTTGGGGCACACACTTAGGAGTGGGGCTGAGGGGAGCAAAGCCTTAAGAACCCGTGCCAAGCTGTTTGGGGAGCTCTGCTGGGTTTCCTTACCGCTGCTCTCTAGGACGGTCCGATTTCAGTAACTGTTCTAGATTTAATAAGCTGTTGGTTGTTTCCTGAGCAGGAAAGAAGGGTGCTGCTTGGCGCCCACCTCAGTGGAGTAGTGAGAGTCCCTGTGAGACCAGGGCGTTTGGGGGGACCCTGCGCCTCAAGGCTGCGGGAGGGAGCTGGCTCTGCCTTTCTCTCCGGACTCCACACCTAAGGGGGACGTCTGCCTGTGGCTGACCTCCTACTGCAGGTACCTTTGCTGCCAAGCAACCTCTTCTTTAAGGCGTTAATCAAGACAGTATAGAAAAGACACTCTCACACAGCACAGAATGTAGAGCTTGCGATGTAATCTTGCCTGAGTAACGTGAGAACCCTAAGGAGGCGGGCAGGTGGGCAGGAGGGCGTTACAACTTCTCCTTTCCAAAGAGGGATACATAGCCAGTAGAGGTGGACAAGCTTTCGTGGGTCATAGTTATGAGATCAAGGTGACTACTCTTTCCATTGTGCTTTGGCTGGAAAGAAAAGTAGTTTCAAGGTTTCTTTTGAGGGTCTCAGTCAGCAGTTTGCCAGTGACTTTGGCCTTGGCTTGATTTATGCTTTAAGGCACTGTTGAATTGTAAAACAGCGTCTGTAAAGCTGATATTCTCTTCCAAAAATCACTCGGAACAGTGGCTGTGAGGACTCCAGAGGCCAAGAGTCCCATTGTGCCCCTCTCACCTACAGCAGGCAGCTGGGGCTTTGCTCCTCTAACTTGGTGTGTTCACCCTGGTCCAGGAAAAGAGATGCTTTAAGGTGATGGAGCTCAAAAGCCTGAAGCTAAACTCCAGGCCAGTCATTCTGTATCATAGAAATGCCAAGTTCCTATTGTTTGACCACTGTGCTTTTCTCATGCCACAGTCCGAGATTTACAGAGATCGTGAAGTCCTATGTGGCTCTAGGAATACAAATCGGGGAAGAATAGTAAAATCCTGATACAAAGTCATCTTTGCAAAGAAATGTGTCAACACTGTGGCAATGTTAGCCATGATTTGAAATTCTTAGTACCAGGTTTTCATATTACACACTCACAAAAGAAGTGTTTGCTTGTTATGTAAAACTAAATCAGATAAGACAAATCATATTTTTGCAGACAGCCAGATAATGGTTCTCAGTAATGTGATTTCATTTTTCTAGGCATTGTTGAGATAACTTTACAAGCAGTGATTGAAAGATGGGATGATTGAAAGATATGGCAAACATTTCAGTTAAAAACTTACAATAAAAGACACATTGTCAAAAAGGTTGGGATAGGTGTATTCAAAGTGAGTGGGGATAGTTTAAACTGCAGGATTGGTGGCAACGTCTTTCACTACAGTAAATCTTTACATTTAAACATTCACTGTATTTCATGATCATCCTCCAATCAACCATTTATGGAAATTACTGTAGCATGCATGCACATCACTGTGTATCCTCACACATCTTATTACCTGGGCCTGGTCCTGTGCAACTGCTGGCTCTCCGCAAAGTCGGAACGACCATGAAAGGTCCATTTCTGAATGGTCAGAGGCACTGCGGCAACCAGGACAGTGAAACTGGAAACACTCAGGAGAGGGGGACTCCAGAACTGCTTCAGACCCAGACAGGAATGATGGCACAAATGTGCTTAAAAGGAGAGGGATTATTTTGCTGGTAATGAATGACAATGGGTCTTTGAGGTTAATGATTATTTAAAAACCTTAAGCATTCACCATGTTTCTCCATCACCATAGATCTTTGTAGCTGTTCTCTCCTGTTGGATGTGAGTTGGAGGGAACTTCCTGATGCCCAGCAGGGAACCTGGCAGGTAGGGGTTGCTCAGAATAAGTGTGAGGAAATATTTGGTAAAGGAGACAGAGATAAAATTGTCCCTTAAGACAAAAGGCTTTTGTTACCTATATTTTAATGATTTTTTTACTTTGGATTCTCGATTTTTGGTACAAAGGAGATTCTCTAAATGATACAAGTATGAATATATAACTCTAAGATGAAGGGGCTGTAGGAAAATAAACAACAACGGGAGGCAGCTCCTGGCCACCTCCCTTCTATTGGGTTCTCAGGGTTTCCGTCAGCTTCTCTGCATTTCTGTCCACCCTCCTGGCTGCCCCTCATCCACTGCCTCAGTGGCCCCCTGCTCCTTGGTCAGGCAGTGTCAGGGTGGGCACTCGAGGGCTGGGCAGAGAGGCACCAGCACACCCACTCCTTTCCTCCTCTGCCTCCCAAGTGTGTCCGTAGCTGTCCAAGGGAAAGGAACATGCAACGGGACTGCTGTGCTCCATGGTCAAGCTGCCTGGGCTCCAGGCCTGACTCCGCTACATACTTGAGATTTTAAGGAATTTATCCTGAGATGAAGTGGGTTGTCTACACTGCAGGCTCAGGTGGTCTCTGATGAGTGAGCCAACATCCCGGGGGGTGGCGCCATCGGGCCGGGCATGCAGGAGACAGGAGAGCTGCCCAGTGATACCCACAGCAAGGCGTGGCCTCACCCCACAGTATGGAAATGACAGATGGGATGCTTAGGGCTGAAAGCAGAGACGCTAAGTACAGTAGACTTAGCCCAGCACCTGACAAAGGGAAAGCACCACGTGTGCTTGTTGATGGGACCATTAGCGGCAATGTCTCTGAAAGGATCTGGGAATGTCTGCTGTCTAATTTGCTCAACTCCAATACATTAAAAATATAATTATTATCATCAAATTTTTGAATGCATCCTACTTTATAATTTATTATTTTGTTGCTAAATAAAGACTACCTTGCCTTGGTGACTGAGCTCATTATATAGACGTGAATTATTATGGATGCATGATGCTGTTAATAGCTATTTTTGTTCACTTATTTTCTGTATCAGCTTTTGGCCACTGCAACACAGGTCATTTAATTCACAAAGAGAAAAGGCCTATTTAGTTTACAGTTTGGGAGGTTCTCTTCTAAGATCAAGCAGACCCATTGCTTCCAAGCTTCTGGGCTGATGGTGCCGCCAAGGACCTTGAGGAAAAGCAAACTCCTTTTGCAGTGGCCAGGAAGCAAAAGTGAAAGGGAGACAGGGCTTCTGCAGCCAAAAGGACCTAGGGCTGTCCCATGTGGGTGCATCTCCTGAAGAGGAGCCAGAGGAAGGCCCCAGAAGAGGAAGCAGAGAGCTGGGGCGCAGTAACTCTCTCACTTGCCATCCGGCGAGGCCACACGGCTCTGTCCATTCATGGCACGAGGCAGTGCCTGAGCACCGGAAGGCGCCTACGTGGACCTTGTAGAGCAAATCTAAAAACCATTTCTCCAAATTCAGGCCGACTGACTCTAAGAGGATTTAACTGTGTCTGTGTGAAAAACACTCTCAGGAATATGAAAATTTTAGCGCACTTGAAATTATCCCCACAGAACGGGCGAGAGAACATGGGCCAGGCGTAGCTCACCTCACTGCATTTACACTACACTTAGTTGCTTAGAAATCAAGTCATACCTCGCAAAGTCCCTGCTATCTACATAATTTTCTTCAAACATGGATGTTCCACTCACCAATCATATCTATTAGTTACAGTTTTTCAGACATCATTGTGTATTTTCAGCCCTTTCCTTGCCTCCTAATCTGTCCTGTGTAGGAATAAGGAGCAGAGAGCTGTTGTAGAGTCTGGCAAACCTGCACTCACACTTCCCCTCGGGCTGCTCCTGTACACGTTTGTCTTTGGCAAACAGCTACGGTGAGCCTGGCTCCCGAGCAGTGAGCCGGGGGCTCCAGCCTCACTGTCTTGCTGAAAAGTCAGTGCGGTGATGTTTCAGCTTTTGTGTAATAGACCTGTTTGTGCCTCTTTACTTCTCCAAGTGAGACTTTCACAGCAATGTTAATGGTTTGTGCCGCGCACAAATTTACATTTCTTGCCTCATTTTGTATCTCAGTTCGGAGTGGCTGTTGCTATCATCGGTGTGTACAGATCAGAAAATGGAGACTCCGAGACACGGAGTCATCTGCAGTCACTAAGTGGAAGAGCTGATGCCCACATCAGTCATCTGGTTGCAGAGAGTTTCTGTTGCAGTGCAGGGGGACAGGGACGGAAACAGCAACGATGAGAGTTTTTTTATTTTAAGTTTTGTGATGTCTTCTTCCATAGCTCACATCCCTGTGTAGTCCTATGACTTAAACCTCTTCCCCCACACTTCAAAAGGCCCCTGACTGGTGAGGGAGAAATAGCCCTGAGGCAGGTGAGGCGGGGGATGTAAGCAAGTGCTCTCTGCTGTCACCCTACCTTAAAGAATGACACTTTTTACTGCTGCCCTATAGCTTTGGAAAGGGGAGCACATCATATAAAATATGACTGCAGGGAACCATCCAGCCTCTGAGATAAGCAAATGGCTGCAGGGATTGAACTCAGCTTAAAGTGAAACCAGGACCCCTTTGGCATCATTTATATCCTGGAAGAGACCCGTAGGATGGGGTATTTTATTTGGCTTCATTTCCAATGGCAGGGAAAACAAGAAACATTATCAGCTCAAAAGGATTTTTCAGGTCTTATAGATTAACCACTGAAAGAGAAAGACAATTTTATTAAAAGTTCTTCACTTTAACCTTCTGTGAAGGATGGATTTGATCTATAGATTCCAAGAGGTTTTAAATTACATGACAGAATCATTCATCTTTGCAAAATCAACCAGTCAGAGCATGGAACTCTAAACTCCTTGGGAAAAAATGTTATATTACATTTTGTTGAGTATTTCCATACTAAGAACTTGAGTAGAATTTAATCCATTGATTAGGAAAAACAAAATGCTGTTTTTAAACTACAAGTACACAAAGGCCAGGGATTTAGCTCAGTGGTGCTGCCGCAGGGCCCTCGTGAGCACAAGGTCCGCCTTGAGTGTTTTGATTTTATTATTAATTAGTAAAGATGGAATAAATGCTACACTATTTTCCTTTATTTAGCAGTTTTGAAAATGAGTTAGTTTCCTGGCATCCTCCACTGGTGAGGGTATGAGTTTAAACTGAGGAAAAATGTAAGTTTACCACAGAGGATCTACTGTATTATTGTCTAGAGCAGTGATGGGGAGCCTTTTAGAGACCGAGGGTCCAAACTGCGACCCTAACCCACTTTCTTATCTCAAAATGCCAACACTGCAATTGAGCCTAAATACTGAGGTTTTAGTTTAGAGAAAAACTGTTTCGGTGGGGTGACCTGGCTTCTGCACTGACAGGGCTCTGAGTGCCCTGTGGGGCACTGGGCTATACTTTCACCACCACCGATCAAAAGCTCACATTGAGCCATCTAGGAGCAGTATGACCTTTTTGATTTCCTGAATCCTTGGGATATGGCTTCAATAGGTCTCATTAGCTCTCTAATCTTGAACGAAGCTCATCATATACATTTGCCACTCCAGGGTACTCCAGCCACTCCTCCAAGGAGTCCTGCTTCTTTCTAATGGGCGCCATTTTAGGGGGAAGTAATCTGGATGTTAGGGAAACCAAGCATTTTCTGTAAAATCTACCATCATAGCTTTGTGACCCTTCCTTAATCATGTACTGCCTGCTTGATCTAGCCGAATGTCTGCACTTTCCATGTCTGTTTTTTTTTTTTTTTTTTTTAGGACAGCCTAAAGACCAGAATTTCTCTTCAGGTGAGGCCTAGAATCTGGTCAGATCTAAGATGGCTGCCAAGTGACCTAAGACAGCCTATAATTTCATTATGATGAATTCACATGCTAAGTGACACCCCATCCACCACTATAACAGCTGCCACTTGCCATGACAGGGACCAGAAAGAACAACAGAAGAAGCAGGAAGAGGTAGTGCCTACATTCCTTGGAAAGGCATGACTATTTTCCTGTTTGCCTATTCCTCTATTGTTTTCTTTATGCATATAGTCTTTCAACCTCCAGTGGGCTTAGAAGTTGATTTAGTTTATCTTCCTCTTCTATTCGTGGCCAAGAATAAAGCTCTCTTGTTGCCCAACCAGTCTTGCTATTGGTTCTGCAGAAATTGGTAACAGCTTAATTCACAATTCTTTGAATTATTAGAGTTGATCATACTTCAGTACCAAACTAGAGTAACTTGACCAGTGGTTCGCAGTTAACCACTATTGTGCACACCTATTAGTCAAATGTTCTCAACACAGTGCTCTGTCGTATTTGTTTTTACTTATGCTTTATATTAATTTATTTTATTAAACATTACTCGAAAGTGGCAAATCAAACTTTTACTCTCTTTTCTTGTCACTCTCCAGTATACTGAGGTGGGGGATGGACCACATGTTACAAGTTATAATTCACAGAATAACCCTACGACCTGCTGCTTGAGATGGGGGGGGCGTTTGTTCCTGCTCCTTTTGAAAATCAAATCAAGATTTAGTGATAATTTGACTTCATTTGATAGACTGGCGAAGTGTTGGAGATTCAGAAGAAGGCAATCCTGAATCTCCTGGTGGAAGCTGAGACCTAACTACTTATCTTAGATCGCGAGGCTTGGCCTCTCAGCCGCAGTTCGGTGCATGCTGAGAGTGTGTCCATCTCTGTGCACACCCTGCTCTGTAGCCAACAGGCCTGACAGCTTAAAACATTGTCTACTTCTTATGTCTTTGAAGAGAAATTGGATAACACTGAAGGCAACTTGTTACATAAAATGAAACAGGCAAATCATTTCTCTAGTGATCACGAAGAACATCTATTTGGAAATTCTTATAATTCAGAAGTTTAATCCAAAATTTCAGTTATCACCAATGCTGAAATTAGGATCTTCATAGTATACTTAAAAATACCCTTCTATTTATCTTTCCTCTCCTGTTTTTTGTCTCATTTAGAAGATGCTTATCTGAAGAACAGTAGAGAAGTGCTGAGAAAATTCCGAGGAGACTCAGTGAGGTGAAATAAGAAAGGGGAGATACAACTTGTGATTCTTTCTTTTAGGAATCCAATGAAAACCCACTAGAAAAATATTTGTTACGTCCAGGTTTCTAATTTTATATTGATTTAGAGACATTAATTATGTGAACTTCATGCTGCTACGTAATTGAGCAGCAGTGCTGTGTTGTGTGCTTTATTGTAATCATTTTGAAACTCACATTGGACACGAGTGGAAGAGGAATTCAGGCGGCCAACGTAGTCAATTCAAAGGATGGATTGCGGGGCGTAGCCTCACTTACGTGTGTCAGCTGTGTCTCTGTGGACGTGCTTTCCAAGCTGGACCCAAACCTTTGGGAGACCCCGCCGTGTGCTGGGGAGAACTCACTCTCACCTCCTTGCTTACAGTTTGTCCTCTGAGTTCAAACTTAAAAGCCGGCTGTAATCCCCGAAGTGATCATGAATGTGACTTACAGTGCATTTGATCCACAATGTCTGTACTCTTTTCTCATAGCACTTAGTTGTGCTGGGCAAGAAATCCAAGATTCTGAAGTTTGGACGGAGACATTTTGATGATAGGGACGAAAACATGGGCAGAAGACACCTGCAGAAGGGAGCAGAAAGAGAAAGGTGACAACACGCACAGCATCAGAGTCAGAAACTGTTCCCAAAACACCACTCAGAACTTTTGCACTTCTATGCAGATAGATGTTGCGGGAGCAAAACTATTTTATTTAAATAATCTGAATTAAATAAAATTTTCAGTGCGCAACACATTTATTTCCATGTGAAATATTAACCCAATTATTTCAAGATTTTGGCTTTCAGAGACTAGAGAAACTGAAGTAACACTGATGGGTGGAGAAATATAGTTTTAAGTCTTTATTTTATCAAGATAAAGAAAAATATCCAGCAGCTACCATCTTTCATTAGCAGCTTTTGATAAAGGGGATTTTAAAAGTGAAAAAGTACCAATTACAAAAAAAAATCATTTTATTGTAAATTCACCAAGTTGTTATTATTTTTTTTTCCTTTTTTTCTCATTCCACAAAATATTGAAGAAAACTGAAGTTTCCCTTGGCAGCCACTGCTCTAAATGTGGCCCAGTGCTGTAGACAGAGTGTGGCTCCCCGTCTGCCAGTCTGGCTGTCTACATAGGCTTCTCTTCAGAACAGGAAACACAAGAGCTTGGGAACACGTGGAGATGCTGAACTGCAGTGCTGGGTGAGCTGTCTTCCCCACATCTGGCTCTAAAGTAGATTATTGCTGGGAGTGAGAAGCAGGCTGCTAGTCAAACACAGGGATGGATGGTTGGATGGATGGACGGGTGATGGCTGGATGGATGGGAACTTAGCAGTGCTGTCGGTCATTTTTATTTTCAGATGACTGCCTTAACATCTTCCAAAGTCTCTCTGGATTTTGACCATATTTTCCATGAAATGTTATACTCTTGAAATACTGTATCACAGAAGATAGTTAAGAGGTCTCATTTATGACATACTTCATGTCTGATTAACTCATCCATGAATTTACCCAACCACCTGGAGACAATTGACACAATTAAGATTATTGTCTCAATACTCTGAGGGTATTTTTTTAAAATAATGCTTGTAGTCCTCTTGATTACTTCTTCATTTACTGGACGATGTTGTTCTTGCAGTAGACAGGTAGTTTTGGCTGCTGTCCCTCGTGTGTACGTTGTCATGTGAAATATTTTCAATGGTCTGCCTTCTGTCCTCGCCCGCTTATCTGTGGACTCTACCTTTCACAGAGCTTTAGATCTTGCTCTTTAACCTTTAGCTGGGGAGAAATGATTCTATGAAAAATGTATAAGAATCCATTTCATATTCAATCACAGCTGTTAGAAACAGGGCATAAAACATTCAAAAACCGCATGTCAGCAGTAACACTCTTTCTCTTCAAGCTTTTTCTTTCAGTCTTTCAATCCTTTGGAAAATGGATGAAGGGGCTCATTTGACTAGTATTATCCTGGCTTTCAACAGAGTCACATGTGTGTGCTCTCTTAAGATTGCAGGCGGATTTCACAAGACTGTAGCTGCCCACACGAGAAAGCGCTGTTCTTGCCAATCCTAGAAGTGTTGACGGGGTAGCGGTAATGTGGCCAGCATGCTAAAAGTGCTCCTGTTCCACACTGTAACTGCACACCAGACCATCCCTGCATCTCCTAGGTCCTTCACAGAGCTGCAGAGATCTTCTCTATGTAACTTAAACACGTTGAGGCAGAGACTGGGAAAGTTTGTGCTGTAAACATTTTAGCGTGACTTTCATCCTGACAAAATCCTGCCCCAGACTTCCTGCAGTCATTCAGCACCTGGCTCGGGCATTGGTAAATTGCCCCGGCACCGTGCTGCCTCCGCTGTCCCTGATAAATTAGGGAGAGAGCCCTGGGAAGGAAACCACAGAGGCATTCGTCCAGTGAGCTTTAAGATGGACGCTTAACACGTAGTGTATCTTAATTTAAATCCGGATGGGATCAGTTTGGCATCACATTTCTTTCCCTTTCCCATTCATCCTCCAAAGCTGTTCTTAGCGGGAGAATGATTAGGTCTGGACCTTCCTACTGGCCATCCTCATAGTTTGTGAGGCTGAAAAGTTGCTCAACAATCATGAATGGAAGAGGGTGTGACGCCACGTGCAACTGCAAACAAAGAGTCATTCATGAAAGCCATGGTCATGTGCTCTCCCTTTCCCCAGCTTGGGTGGACAATCAGTCATTCTCTTACATATGACCACAGAAATCTTAACTTCCACTCTATAAGGAATCAGTGTAGTCTCCATGGAACATAAGAATTTGGGGTCATTTTAATGACTAGAAGTCCCACAAAAATATTTCACAACACTATGAACACTTTTTAATCATAGTCTTTATTTAGATTATCTTAAAAACGTGAAAGTTGAGAATGCTGAATGTGAAATGTTTACCCATTTAGCAGCTAGATTGACCACTGTGTAGAAACTTTTCATTATTTAAAAATACTAATAATCAAAGAGTGTACTTAATTTATTGCTGCAACCACCAAGGATTTATTGAGTGCCCCTGCTGGTTGGACTTGAGAAGGCGCTGGAGGCTGATGTGAAGGTGAGTGAGACGCAGGCTTCTCACGGCCAAAGCCTCAGTCACGGACACTGGACGTAAGTGAAGCTTTCGACATGAAGACAGCCCAGGCAGGGAGTTTCCACAGTGGGGGAAGTGCATTTTACTTTTGAAATTTCTTGGAACTGCTTTCCTTTGTCAACAACTATTCTTTGTCCTTACTCTTTGCCAACAGGTAGAGCAATTCTTCAGCACTAAATATATTGAGACACTAGTCTGAATACTACCAAAGCATCTCAGTAAAAAATACTGGCCCAGAGCCAGTTGCTTATTCTTTCTATGCTGGGTTACCCATAAGACAGAAATGACATTTTTTCTAATCATTGAGATATTGTAGAGATCAAGTGAGATATCATAGAGAAATAGCACAAAAGCCATATAGTATATAAAAAGAGGTTTCAGTTTTAAAGTATTAAACAAGAGTATAAATATCTTAGATAATAGAACATTAAATTTACAAAATTTCCCCAATGCAAAAAATAGTTCTGAATGTCATTATGACTTTCCTTTACCATGAAAAATAAACATTGTTTAGAAAGAGTAATTTCATGGCTCATATGTCTCTCCCTGTATGTCTTACCATTGTGTTCTGTGTGGAGAGAAGATCTCTAATCTTTACAAACACATATAGTTTACTTTCAAGTGAAAGGAGTAATTATTTTCCCGGGGCAGTGAGGGTGGACTGTCCCTTGGGTTGGGTGTGGGATCAGCACTTGGGAAGGGGGAGCACACTTCCGCTGTGTCTGGGTGGTCTGGATTTGGGGCCAGGTTCTAAGCCTATTCCCTCTTTCTCCTGCCTGCTTCCAGGTGGCCATGAAGTGGGCAGCTTTTCTGCCCTGGGCCTGTCTGCTCAGACGTCTGCCTTGGAGCTAGCCAGCCAAGACTGGAACCCGGCCGTTACACCTCCCCACTTGAGTTTTGGGGTTGGATGTTGTGTCTCAGTGGTGAGGCCACTGACTGATGCATCCACTGTGTCAGGGTTATCACTGAACGTCCTCTATAAACGGAACCAACACTGACAGGAATTAAGGGTCTAGGTTTGCGTTCTCAGTCTGTTATATCATCCTGAGTTTTGGACTACACTTCTGGAGAGGATAGGGACAATAATTACCACCATAGTTATACTTTATCAACTTCTTGGGAAGGAGCATTCTGCAAAGCCTGAAATGCTATCCAGATATTTTCTGGAATTATTTCTAATAATAATTAGAAATTATTATTATTATGTGGTCTCCTTTATGTGAATTATTGCTGTGTTTCCATGAGCTCTAGAAGGCTTCTTGAGAAGCTTGTATATGTTTCTGGCTGGGAACAGGACTGCTGTTGAAAGCTCGAGTGTAGCTGTGGACATGGGGTACACTGGCTGTACAGCCTTCGTTTTAAGGATGTTTAAGATGTATTAAATGAGAAATGACTTATGCACATGTGCTCTGGTCAGAGACAAATGGATCTTTCAGCAGCATCAGAACTTGTGGGATCTCAGTTTTGGGGAATATATTTGTACAACAGTATGAAGGGTGAGACAAAAATGAAACTAGAAATGACCCTATATGACTAAAGCTGTATTCCTTACTTTAAAATAATTGCATGGCAGGTTATGAGAAGTGTCCTACGGTTATACGGTAAGAACACCAGAGTGTGATTTCACAGAAGCAACAGGGCTTTGAATGGCTGAGCCCTATGAAGTGTAAACCAATACAACTTCTCTTCTCAAAGTGGGTGACAGCTGCCTGTCATCCACCGGTTCTATATATCATTGTAGGAAAACACCCACCAGTCCTATACCTCACTAGCATGCTGTTGGAAGTTGTTGACTGCACTTACTATTTGAGAAAAATATGTGAAGTTACTTACTTGTCTATTGTTGGTCTTATTCTCTCTACCCACCGTACCCCGGGGAGTGGCAGGTACTTTTCTTTGTGACTTTGTCAATGACTGAAGGAAAACACAAACTTGTAGGACACAATACCAACTTCACCTATGGCAAACTTAACATTCTCCATGTCACGATGTTTACTTGTGTGCACGGTTCCCTATCTGTTGTAATACTTTTGAGAAATTTTTATATTGCTACTCAACTTTAGCTTAGAGCTTTGTCTTTTGTAAAACAATAATAATTCTTGTGGTCGAATATATAAATTCGAATGCATTTGTTTAAACATAATTTAGGCAATCTTTTGGCCTATAAACACACACTAGTGTTGAAAAGTTAATTCAATACAGTACCATGTTATTCATCTGGAAAGACCTTCTGCAAGTTGAATCCAACTGACACTGATTTGTGTTATTACTCAAGATATTTTGAGCCATTAGTTTTGAATATTATAAATTTAGTACTTTTAAATATGTCAGGGGCTGGGGATATAGCTCAGTGTGTAAGGCTGAGTTCAATCTCCAGCACTACAAAAATAAATAAGTAAATAAATAAATCCTCCAGCTACAAAGATTTGACCTCAAAATAATATATTGAATGTAGTTGATAGTTTATTGGTTTCTAATAAAAAAAAAGCAATTAAGGAGTCATTTATTGGAGCAGAAGCTGTCAGGTGACTGATAATGAGAATGAGTCTGGGCCTTAGCAGGGGGTGTAGCAGGCCCTGGTTTCCCTCCTTCTCTCGGATTTCTCTGCACGTACAATTTGCATTTCACAAGTCCCACACTGCCATTCAGAGCTCATGGAGCTTGACAGACTTTGCTAAAGTGGTGAACAAACCCAAGGGACATTCAGACATTTCTTGCATGCCATAGAACTATCCTCTCGAATCTAAGTTGTTTTCTTTTTGCAGGCATGCTGTTCAACAAGCAGTCTAGTGGTTACATTGTTTTCTGTGATACGTTTTCCACTTGATAATCTGAGATGGTTTAAGAAGAGTATGTAGTTTACTGTTAAAACTCTCAGTTTTATTTTACCATCATGGCACGTTGGCATAGAATGTTTGAGGGCAGCATCGGCCCAAGTGACCGCACAGAGGAGGGAACCTGACTTTGCTGCTTACGTTCTCCTGAGGGGAGTTGTGAAACACGAAGAGTTATGACTGATTGTAGTGGGTAATAGGGAAGCTTTCTGCAGAAGGTGGGAAAATACAGAATTAGAAGATTTAAACATGTGTGTGCACATACTTTTACAGAAGACAAAGAAGAAGCACACAAGAAGATGGTTGAGAAATTCTTGTCCTTGCACTGGGGCTGAGACAGGAGGATTGTAGGTTCAAAGCCTGCCTGGGCTACGTCGTGGAGCAATAACAATGACAGACCAAGGACATTTTCTTATTTTTTGACAGTTTTAAAAAATGTTGTAAATCTAAGAGATTTGAAACTAAACTAAGGATCTAATACTTTCAATACTTCTTCTTAGGGGGGAAGGAAAAAGTAGTTTTAAGATTAGGAGAACGTGGTTAAACAAGCCCAGCACCCTTAGGTGGCCAAGTGGAAGTGGAGCCTTTCTTAGTCTTTCCTGGTATTTTGCTATAAAGAGTTTGAAGATACTTAAATACACTTAGATTTCAGGTTGTTGTATTTCTGGTACATTTTAGGTACGCTTTATGATTCCATGTTTATGGTGGCACAGTTTGTAATAGTTAAAAGTTGGAAACAGCCCAAATGTCCATTAACTGGTGATGATAAAGAAGATGTGGTTTTTCTGTGAAATGGAATACTACTCAGCCATAAAGAATGTGAAACTAGAGACATTTATAGCTAAATGGATGGACCTTGAAGCAATCCTCTTAAGTGAAATAAATAGGACACATGTGTATAAATACCAAATAGTTTCTCTGGTGTGAGAAACTGAAAGTGTAGATAAAGTTGTTACATTTTATTCTACCAGTGAGTGACATCATGTCCTTTCCTTTTTAATCTCAATCAAACCAGTATTTTGGCCAGCGTCTGCCTGGTCTTACTCCTTTCTGTGTCACTATGTTTCAAACTTGGCTGTGGTAAACCTAGTGTAATCCAGTTTCAGAATTTCTACTTTAATTGATTTTCATATTTTGTAAATCCTAGTCTGTTTGGTTATAATTCTATGACCTTATAGTACTATATTTTTTTCAGGACTTTTGTTTATTGTTTTCACCTGTTTCTGTGAATTGGTCTGTTCCACTTCATGCCTACAATCTGGAGGTCTAGACAGGCTTCTCTGTGATCTGAAGATGCATTACTGGGACCATGACCAAACTTAGTATCTCAGTCTTCCTCTTGACTTCTATGTGCTCTGTATTCATTTCAACATTTTAATAATATGCATGTTAAAGTCATTTTCAGATTGCTATACTGTCTTGGGCATGAAATTTCTTGGTTTTTCGATCTATTGGCTCAATCATAATGTATTCCTTTTTCTTGTTATTTATAATTTCTAACTGTATATTCTTAAGTGGAAATTGTCAACCTGTGGAGGTGCTACGCATAGCTGAGATGTAGACGCAGTGGTTTCCCCCTCTGTTTATTTCTGACACACCCTTGCAGATATGATTGGTCACAGGCCAGTTCTGCTCTATTCTTGACCCAAGGTCTCTTTGCCAGTGCATGTGAATGTGGACTCCCCACTTTTTCTACAAGGTAGAGGTTGTTGTGTGTGTGTGACCAGCACCTCTGCTGCATCTCCAGATGATTATGCAGAATATTTCTAGTTTGTAACTCGAATCCTTTTTCATGGGAGAGACCTCCCCTTTCTGATTCACAGATTCATGGATCAACTCTGGTTTTATTCTTGTGTCTTCCTACTTGTATAAGGTATGTCATGTTGATACATGTGGCCTTGAAACCCTGTGTATTTAATAGTATACTAGAATACTACTAGAATAATACATGTCTACCTGCCTGCCTACCTACTTTGATAATTACTAGAATTTTATCCTGATGTATACAAAAAAGCCTTTCGGTTGTCTATGGTATTTTTGTCAGCAGTTACAAATCTTAATTTCTTTATTTTGGCCTCAGATAAATGCATTTAATTTTTAGTATTATATTTAAGCATATTTTATTTATACAAATACATCTATACCTATACAAATATTGTAATTTTGTCTTAAAGTTCTATTTACAGGAGCTATTAATGCGTACTTATGTGGTTAATTTTTCTTTTCCTTTTTTTGGTACTGGGGATCGAACTCGGGTCCCTGCGCTTGTAAGGCAGGTGGTAGAACCAGAGCTAAATCCCAAGCCCAGATGTGGTTAAGTTTTTATTAAATTTATACCTACATAAATTCTGGTAAGGTCCAGGCATTTTGAATGAGGCACAAGGAGCATGTACAGACAGACAGACAGACAGACACACACACACACACACACACACACACACACACACACACACAACTTAGGGCGAATGAAGTTTCCAGCTAATCTAGATAAAGCTATAAATTCTTATTGGCAAAGCCAAGCGCAAACAGGGTGAGAATTGGTGCTGCCTATGTCTGTTGAGATTCCCTAACCAACAAAGACGGACTGAGGGTTCGATTCCTGTGCTCACCCTCAGCAGCCTCTTGTGCTCTAATTCTGGGAATGTCAGCAAGCTTTGGATTTCCTGGCTCTCACACCAAGCTGTGTGTGTAAGATCACATGCTCACGTGAGCAGAGGTGGAAAATGTGCACAGGTGTTTTGAATAATTTCTCAGCCTTTGACTTACCACTGTCCAGGGAAAACCCATTTCTCCAGATCACACTTTAACTGATTTAATATGACTTTTTTCTTGTTAGTTCTGATAATGAGATTGATCTCAATCTATTATCCTACAGGACAATTCACCAGCAAATGTTTATTTAGCACTGACTATCTCCCAGGTAGACTGTAGATGCTGAGGAATTATTTAAATCAGGCATTTTTTAAAAAATCAGGTGGAGCTCATGCCCTGGTGTGTTTACATGATTGCATGCCTCTCTGCCTTTAGCCGCTGGCAGTGATGGTGATGGCGATGATGGTGGTGATTGTGCTCCAAAAATACCATGACATCTACGCTGGCTAAAGAAAAAACTACAGGGAAAGCTTAGTATCAGGCCCAGTATCCTCAGCTGTCCTATCGTGCTGTGATCACAGGGCTCAGGGTGGGGAATGATGCTGTGCATTTATTTATTTCTGTGAGACAGGGTCTTGCTGTGAGGCCCAGGCTGACGTTGAGCTCCTGGGCTAAGCAACCCTTCCATCTTTGCCTGTGGAATGGCTGTGAGTGTGGTTATTCACCACCACTCCCAGTTTGGGGCTCTCTACTTTAGGGGAGACATAGATTTCAGGTTATTCAGAAATTACCAAGATATTACAGAGATCTGAGCAAGTTATGTGAAAACTGGGTGAAGGGACTGGAGAAATGCAATTGCTCATAATAAGGTTAGGACACCTTGTGCTCTTCAGTTCCTGCAGCCATTTTCATGTAGTGCAATGACATTCAGAATTAAGTCTATAGTTCCTACTTCTGTCAGAGTGAGTTTCGTACCAAAGCCATGGCACACGGATGTAGGACACATACTAGATTGTTGCAGGCTTGCAGTGCAGTATTAGGGATGGAGACTTTCCAGTGTTTATTACCCACCAAATACCAGTGCCAACGGAGAGCTCAAGTTTTGTTTACCCAAAAGGATGGGAAAGCTACCATCTTGTGCTACAGAAGACCCTTCACATTTGTTTCTGGTCAAACCCAAATGTGAATGGTCTTTAATTTATTCATTTACCAAGGAATAAATTATAGCTTTTCACACTGAGAATAAACTCTTTCCATCTGTCTCTTTTCAAAATTGTGTTGTGCCACGCATGGGGCTCTTGCGAGCCACAGATAGAGTCACATTTCTTTCTCCTAACTGAAACAAGCTTGTAGAAAGTTAACCATCTGAAAGTTAAATATTTGTTATGGATTCGACAAATGGAAAATATGAACATGAAATTAGTTTTTCTTTTCCTTGAAAATATGATCTATGTGTAAAATAGTAGGATTGCAATATAAAATGATTTCAGTGCATGATAAATTCATAGCTCTCTACATCAATTTGGGGGAAGAGAGGTAAAAAAAAAGTTGGAATTCTGGCTTGTTATCAAATTTAAATCATTACCAGACAAGATCATACTGAAGCCCAAATACGGTGGTTTGAAACTATCTGAATCTTTTCCAAATTACCCTTGGACAGCATAAGACAAGTTTAAATTCATTGAGCTTTTGTAAGAAATAATTCTTTCCCTGTACTGGCTCCATCTGTTCTAAGCTGCAATGAACGTGCACCAGTTGTGTCTGCGGCCCCTGGAACGGCATCTCACAGGTGCATGGGGGCCACTCTCTGGAAAAAGAGCCCCTGAGACGTCCATTCTGCTCTAGATGTCTGTCCTGCTCTTTTCTGAGCACCGAAGAAAGAATCAGAGTGGAGAGGGAAGAATGCTTTATTCTTCAAAGCCCAAGAAAATGTTGCTTGTATTTTCCCCCCGGAGGCTTTCGACATGCAGAGACCATTATCAGTATATTCAGCTCAAGGTCAATGTCTGAACCTCTCCAGCCACATCTTGCGTTGTGTGCTGGGAATGCAGTGTTTCAGTTGGGTGGTGTCTGTGCTGGTTCCCCAGAAGAGGATGCAGAGAAGACTGAGCACAGCTGATGGGAAAGATGGATGGCAAGTCTGAGATACTCTGGCCGCTTTCAGAAATCAGCTCTCAACAAAGCATGTTCACAGTCTCACCCTTCTCTTGTAATCTCTCCTCTTCTAATATTCTGAGACAAACCCACACATGTGACACACATCATAAGTGCACAACTAATGATGGTACATTCAGAAGCTCTTGGTTTGCAAACGGTAGCTGGCTGGCATTGGACTTACACCTCAGTGGGATATAACTGATACATTTGGAACTTAAAAAATATGATTAACTTTCAAATCATCATCTTTTATACAAACACATCTACATCACAGATAAAAATTAAGAATTTAACAAATGTGTTTTCCCAGGAATAGATATATTAATACACATTTTAACTACGTATCTATTTCAAACAAAAATTTAAATTGAAGTAGAATAAAGAGAATAAGACACATCTTCCCTTAGCTTTGCAGGCTCTCACTTTTGTGGTCTTCCTGTCCATGGCATCTTTACTTTGCTTCATGTCTGTCTCTGCTCCTTTTGCGCTGGGTGGCTCTGGCCACAGACCTGACCCCCAGCCTTCTTCCCAGGTGGATACAAAACAGCCTGCCAGTGGGCTGCAAGCGTTGTGCTCCAAGCGCTGTGCTCCACAGCAGATTCTGGGGAAATTTTTGAGGAGAGAGTTGGTCATGTCCTCGTGTTTCTCTTTGCTTTGGACCAGCCTGGGCCGTAAGTACAAGGCTTCCTCCAAGACTTCGGGAGCAGGGGTCGAAGTGGCCAGCTGGGTGCATTGTCGCAGGTGCTCCAGTGGGCAGAGGCTCACTGACTTCTGTGAAGTGCTTCTCTTGGAGACACGTGACCCATGACTGAAAGAAATGAATCCTAAGGGCCATCGTACCGGTAACCTCCCTTCCAGAATTTATGTGAGAAACAGCTTTTTTGGTGGTAACTAATGTGAATTGGGTTTTGCTGATAATTATGATTGGATCGAAATACTACCTTATGCATGCCATATCTGACAAGTATTTTCAGTCAAGTTGGGAAACGAATATGCTTACATAAATTGACATAAACCAATTATCAGATTATTTGGCCACAGGTATAAATATTAAATCAAATTATTGTTTTATCAGTGGAGGCTATTGAATTTTTCTTCCCTTAGGAAATATACACAAATGAGAATTTCATGACTGACATAAATGCAGAAACTAAAATAGGTTGTTGATGGAAAACAGACGTCAAGCTGAGAATAAAGTGGGGAAGTGGACTGCATGCAGTGATCCAGGCAGTGGAGAACTGCAGTGCAGGTTCTGGGCACTGTGCTGGCTGCAGTGGGAAATTCTGTGGCACTGGTATTTTGCACTATGATGTCATGAGATGACTTTGGGTTATTTCTCAGAAGAGTTATTAGAGTATTTGGCGGCTCACTATATAAGTTGAAGTCACCGGAATATAGATACTGGTTGATTTTGTTTTCTATTATTTTATGTTTGTCCCAAATAGCCTTTCATTATTTTTACAGTAAGGAAACAATTAGTAATGTTGCAATAAATCATAATGATTTTTAGCATAACTTCAGACTCACTTGGATCATGAAGAATTTGTCATTTACTTTAAGTTTTCAAAGGTATTTAATTTCAGATGATTGTGATTGCCTGATAATTTCCTTTAACAATCCATGACTACATTTCAAAATTTTTACTATTGGGAAACTCCTTTATATTTAATCTTAATTATGTGGTTTTGTACAATTTTTCTTGATTGCCTCTTAATATAGATGTGGTTTCATGTCTTGTGCGAGCATCATTTTAAAAGGAAATTTAATTTCACAATGTTAAAAATAGCATCTTAATGTCAGAAACCTTTATACATTATGGTATAATGTAACATGTCTCTTTAAAAAATTTTTGCAGGAATCTGTGACAGCAGTATTTTATTTTAACTGAGTATCTCTCCTGGAAATTGCTCAAAGAAAGAGAGAGACCAGTTCTTGTTGCCTCACATTCTGAAGACTGTGCACAGGAATCTAGATTTAGTGACAAGTGAAGCCTAAATTTCACAATATTAAGGGCCCTCCGTGTGAAACAGAATACATTAAAAATAAAATTAGGTTCAGAAGTGACCCATTATTTAGAACAAAAAAAAAAGCCTCACAAAATATAAGAATTTTTAAAAGCTGAAAATGTCATAGCTTTTAGTGTCTGTATAAAACCATAATATTTTAATTATTTTCGATATCTTTGTGGCACTTTTATCGTGATTTTCTTTAATAGAAAACACTGCATACTCTGTCTCTCATATGATGATTTTGTAATTTCTTCAACTAGAAAGGTAACTGAATTTATCTCATGGTTAATGAAAATTTCTGTTTTTAATTGATTTGAACATCTGAAAAATTTTAACCTTCCAATTCACTTGAGTAATGTCAAGGAGATTTTAGGTTTATTGTCAAGTTTGTAAAAGCTATTAACACTTGTGCTTGGGCTTCAAGCTTTCCTGATGCTTTGAGGTTACTTATGCAATAGGTAACCTTTAGTCCCCTTTGCGTTAACTTCCCCTGCTGTGACCTTCTGTGAAAGCCTGGGCGAGTTTTGGACTCATTTTGTTCCTGTCAGTGTTTTCTGTCAGATCAGCGGAGGGCATCTCTACCGCTTATTTATAGGATTTATTCTGCGTTGGGGCAGCGCAGTGTGATGGCTACACATGATTTATTCTTCTTCATTTATTGTATTTTCAAATAGCCTAAGTGTCATTCATTGTTTCTTTGTTTTATTGAATTACTCCTACCAGCATGGTCTAATTTTTTTTTTTTTTTTTTTTTTTTT
>NW_022900937.1:1403319-1447090 GCF_012274545.1 Fukomys damarensis
TTTTTTTTTTTTTTTTTTTTTTGGTCATAATCGACTTCACAGTCTCCGAAGTTCTATTGTGCTCAGTGCTTTTTTTTTTTTTATCAGTTTGCTTTCTGTTCTGCTAATTTTTAATTAGAATTTTCTCCCTTGTTTTTATGTTTGAAGATCAACACAAAGTCTCTGAGTATCTGCTCCAAATTAGGAGCCTTGGCCTGCATGGTGGCACAGGACAGCACTGAGCCTGCGGGGTGCGCTGGCGCGGCCCTGGGGGTGCTGTGGTCTCTGCCTTCCTGCCTTCCTCTCAGGGCCCCGCTGTGTCTGCTGGGGTTGTGTTGCTTTGCCCTCGGGAGCCCCGGAGCTTCGCCGCCCACGATGCGCCAGACCCTCAGGATGTGCTGGACCAGAAACCAAACGTTCTCCCCGAAGCAGGACGGCTGGGCTGGCGTCGTAGAAACAATGACCGGCGGCTTTCTGAGAATGTGTCTGGTAAAGCGAACGAAAAGTAACGTGGTGCATTTGCAGCTTATGCGCTGCAGTGCTGAGCCCCTTCTTTGCCTTGTGAGAGGGAGCTTAGTTTTCATCCAAGAACTGATGAGGAAGCGAGTCCTCCACTTACAAACGCACTTGTCTGGGGGCAGAGAGTCATTAAAACGCTACTTTCAGGCCCCGTTTCTCGCCCTTCCCTTCCTTCCCCTCCCGACTTTCTCCTCTTCTTCCTTTTCTCTCCGTCCCTCCCTGCTTCCTCCACACCGAACACTTTCAGTTCATGGCCTTCCAAGACAGATTTATATCATGGCGTCCACCTGGCTCAGAAAACTGCTGATAGGAGGATGACTAACAAAACTGAACTATATACAGAAATCTCTCCGAATTCTGAAAACCTATTTCAGTAAATCTAAGCTAAAAGATTCTCCAAATAAATTCCCTTTACCTGGCTCTCGTAAGGGTCCTCCCTTAACTCAGAATGAGAGTATGGCACTGGACAAGAGCTTGCACAGATGTGGAGAGCGTGACGCGTGTACCCTGTTAGTGGGAAAGTAAAACAGTACAGCTGCAAAAAATAAAAAAAGAATAGTATAGCCGTGATGAAGAACCGTATGAAGGGTCCTTGAAAAATGAAAAATAAAATTTCCATATGATCCAGCAATCCTGCTACCAGGTGTATAAGCAAAGGAAGTGAAATCAGTATGTGCAGGAGACATCTGCATTCCCATGTGCCTTTTAGCGCTACTGACAACTAAGTGAAAGTGAATTTCACATTATCTGTTATACATTTGGATTCTCATTGAAACTTTCAGTTCCTCACACCAGAAAAACTTTCAGAATTTACACATGTGAGTCATATTCATTTCACTTAAGAGTATTGCCTTAAGATCCATCCATTTAGCTATAATTGTCTCTAGCTTCTCATTTTTTATGGCTGAGTAGTACTCCATTTTCTATAAAAAGCCTATCTTTAACCAGTCACCAGCTGATGGGTATTTGGGCTGTTTGTAAGGTTTAGCTATTACAAACCATGCCACTATAAACATGGGTGGTACGGTGCTTTTTATTCTTTTGGGAGGATCAAAATATATAATAGGAAGAAAAGATCCAAAGGGGAAAGGGTAGGGGAGAGGAAAAAAAGGAAAAGAAAAACTATGAGAAAAGGAAAAGAACAGAAACAACTTCTTTGTAAGTAGGGCGTGGTGGAGGGGTTGAAGGGAGGGCAAGATACATCGTGTAAAGTACAAATTCCCGGTGATGAATGTCCTGATACTGTATACCTAAAATGTACCAATAAAATTAATGAATTGAAAAAAAAAAAAAAAAGAAAACGGATGAAGCAGATGTGGTGCACTTGTAGTGAGAAAAGGACTCAGCCCCAGAAGCAAGGAGGGCCCGCCATTGCAGTGAGGAGCGAGCAACCCCGAGCATTCCGTCCAGGGGAAAGCCAAGCTCTCGGACGCACATCCCTCACCCTCAGTCATGCGTGGCGCCCAAACCAGTTGCTCTGCAGAGGTGAGGGTGGCCCCTAAGGCGGGCACAGCGGTGAGCGAGGAGGAGTGGGCCAGGCTGGTCCGAGGGCATGGTTCTGCGAGAGCAGCAAGTTCTGTGCCACTGCTCAGTGCGGCGATGTTGGGAATCGTGCACTGTTGCTTTCTCGGCTGGAAGGCGCCGTGCGTTTTTACTACAAAGAAATGATAGGTGCTTGAGGAGACACACACGGTCACTGCGGTTCAGACATTATAAAGTGCTTACCTGTGCTGGGGCATCTCGAGGCAACCTTCATACGCACATTTTATGTTTTTGCGTATTACTTAAAAATAAATTTAATTTAAATTTCTTAAATTCAGTGAAAATACTTTACTTCAGAATATTATAATCTTTGGGGTCCTGGAGGAGTCTGGGCAAGTGAAGGCTGCTGAAGGTTTTACAGCTTCGCACCAAGCCTGACTTGGTGTGCACCACTGTAATTCTAAGAAGCGTCCGTCCACAGTTGTTGTACGTGGCTCTCCATTATGAAGCAGAAATGTTAAATTAGACTTCTTATGACCCAGGTTGTTTTAAAATCTGAATTTCGTCTGTAACTTTCCAGCAGGTCAGCTCTTCTGCATGGGTCTTATTTATGTGTTGGGTTCTGTTTTGCCTTTTCATGATGTGCAGCACCCACTTTTGTGGTATAATAGGAGGTCTGGGTGTTGCTGATGCTTTCGAGTAACTAATGGCACGGGCACGATTCTTAACGTCCTGTCACCTTATTAAGTGTGTTCAGAAGGTGCCCTATAATTATTTGCTTTTCTTCTATTCTCTTCTTTGTTCTTCTAATACTGGGTTATTTTACAGTGGGCAACTGAAACTTTTGAGTGCCTGCCTGTGTACTGTTTTCTGTTGGTGAGTCTGCAGCATGAGAATAAATGTATTATTGCACTGAGTCGAACGTGTTACTTGTCCTAAGTACACACGTGCCTTCACTACAATCCTTTTGTCCTTTGTCTAAAATTATTTACTGTATCTTGTTAGCCAAGTTGCAAAATAATTAATATTGTATTCTTTTATAATGTCCTTTTCTCTTTTCTGAAGTTACCACTGTGTTTTCTTAGCAAAAAGAAAATAAAAATATGTTTTCACCAATAGGTTTTTCATCTCAGTATTTATTGCAAGTCGTGCTTGACAAGACTACCAGTATGTTAAAAATTCTACTCAATAGGCTGGTACCACGACCCCAAATTTTGCACATTTTTTATGCTGGGATAAAACATGGTTTTCCTGCGGAGAGTTTATAATACTTAGTGATGATATATGATAAAGGCTGGTTGTTTATATTCCCTGTGTCAGGGTTCTCTAGGTCTATAATTAACATGCTCACCAAACACTATAGAATTGCCTGACAAATGTACCCAGCCTTTTAGCTGAGTGACCCAAGGGTATGTTGTATTTTAATCTCCACCTGACTTCTACACTCACTCTTTTCCAACATTTTATTTGGCATTTATCACATGCGGTGCCCTCCAATTCTTTTCATCCTTCTTGTTTTATTGATGAATAATGAGAATGCTAGCACTGCTTATCTTGGCTAGGGCAAATGAAGAGTGACTTGCCTAAGAGCCTCTCACCTGAATCAACCAGATGGCTTTCCTGTGTTTGCTTCCAGTTTTAAGCTATGATTGCTTACACCTAACAGTAGCTATAAAATACACATTTGTAGGAAAGCCTCTAATCTCACAGTCAATGAAAGTAATCTTATTCTGTGATATGACTATAAATGAAATTGTACTTTATAATGGCTAGTCTAATGCCCATATAGGTTTTAAGGCCCAGGAAAACTCAGAAGCATTAGTTCTCCAGGAATTTTATCTATGATAGCCAGTCTTTTCCCCATTTCAATCATTGCTGTGGTGAAAATCTTAAAATATGTTCATTCACACAATTTTACTAGCTCAGCCATTTTTGTGAGTGAATTCTCTTTCTAGAGAGAAGAATTATGTAGCTATGGTGAACGTTTGGAGACTGAAATCATAATGATGCAATAACCCCTATCAACAAAGGAGAAACATAATTAGAAGACGAATCCTAAAATTGTACTTACTCTGAGGGTACTGAGTAGTGATAGAATGTTAGACATGAGGAGGTGATGCCACGTAAATGTAACAGAGGTACCTGAGCTAAATAAATCTTTATGCTAACTTCATCATGCAGACGCTACAACACACACATGCACACACATGCTATATGTGTATGTATAGACTTACATATACGGACTTCAGAATAGCAGGTGTAATTCCAAAATAATTTCTATATGAGATGGGGAACTGAAATTATTTCTTTAGTTACTGAAACAATTATGATCTCTTAATATTCACATGCACCTGGGTGTATGTGAATGCCCCTGCTATATATGGTATGTAAATTGATAAGCAAATCCACTTCCTTCACCAGCAGATGTTGGACTTTTGAAAGATGTTTGGCTGAACAAGCACCAATCCCGGCAGCTGCAGCCAGCCCTTTAACACTTCCAAGGTCTAACACATTCCTTAAGTTATTGAATTCCTCTCCTCTAAGAAAAAGAAGTTGTTATTGTTACTTATCCTCTAAATCTTCATGCTGTTTGGCATTTTTTTTTTTTTGAGTAAGACTCCAACTAAGATATATAATTTTGAATTTTATCTTCCATTTTCAAAATCAAGATTTAGTCTGCTTAGTCACAGGAGACTGATGTCTTCTTGTCATCAAAGATTTCTCTGGAACAGATTCGACCACATGTTCTTTTTTTATTTAAACTATCTTTCATAAGAAAGAATACTAGCTGAAATGACAAGACATTTTTGTTTGTGAGTTACCTTCCTTTTTAATAATAAATAATTTTAACTCTGCAAATACTTTTGTGGCATTTCTTGTCTCAATCCATTTTTATACCCTGTCTGGGATACAGTAAAAATTCATGTAAAATATAAAAGTTAAGAAATGCACATTTAAAAATGATGTAAGAGAGCAAAATCTTCACATTTACCTGGAGCTACTAACCAGCCTTGAATTAGCATTTTATAAGCAAAATGCTTGCTCCTTGTATTCTCTTCAGATTTTTAAGTGTAAGCAGAAATACACAGCATAACTTGGGCGTTTTTAGTATTGTTAAAGTAGTACCATATGTAAATACTACAAATGCTGCTGTGTAAATACCACCTCCAGAAGCTCTGGCCCTGGCCTGTGAGACTGATTTTCATCCAAGTCTCTGTACCTCATTGGTGTTTATATAGGGTATCTGTAAGTGTGGGAGCCCATCTCCAAACTGCTAGTTCACATGATGTCTTGGTTTTGCTTTTCAATGCAGAAAAGAAAATTATACCAAGATTAAAAAGAATAAAAATACCATTTCACAAAAATGTTGTGATTATTTCAAAAAGCTTCTTACTTTCTTAAATTCAATTTCAGTTCAGTTTTGCATGTTTTAACAGGTAATTGCAGTACTTCTCTGAAAGCCATTTAAGTATCATTAATCACACGAATCCATCAAACTGATTTTCTAAAATTTTAAGTTTTTCTCATGCACCTTCAGAATCTTTTGACCTATATTATAAATAGATCTTTGACTAAATATTAGGATGTTGCATAGTAAAAATATATGCAAGCCATATATAAATATATGCCTGAATTATATATGCAATATATAAATATATGCTTGAATTATATATGCAATATATAAAAATATATGCAGGCTGGCCTCACCACTTCTTAGCCATTGGAGTGGAGAGAAGGAGGTAACTTCTGTCCACCAAATTTAGTCTTCTCATTGGAAATGGTAATGAAAGCATGTGATTCACAAGATGGTTAGGAGAATGAAATTGTATGTATATTGTCTTAGCTATGTGCTACTTGTGAGCTTTGGATATTGGAATAGTCAAGGCGTTGTTTCACATTGTCAGTAATTAGGTGCCAGTCCATGTCTGTTTCTCTGCCGGGTGCCTGCAGAGAATACGTCTGTGCAACCATATGAGCAGATATTAGGTGAGGCCCTGCATAAGCGGGGCAGGAAAACAGGGTGGGGGCTGGGTTGTAGTGGTAAAGGAGGCTTTCCACATTGGAGTGCCTCAGCTGGTGAAGAGACAGCCCTGGCTGAGCTGAGCGTGAAGCTCTTGTTTTAAGGGATTAAATTTGAAAGAAAGAATACACATTTGCATCAGAAAGGCAGCCCTAGTGGAGAGCTTGGAACAATCACAAATCTGTTTCTATTTTGTCCACTCATGTTGAAAATTATTTTTTTGTACTAACAGCTCTGTAAAAACTGTTCAAAATATTTCAGGGAGACTAGGGACAGCTGTTTGGCACACTTTAGGTATTGATAATAAATATCCTTGATCATTGCTGATAGAAAACAGCAGTCCTGGGTTGAGTTTAAACAGCCCACCTTCGGATGCCAAAGCCGTGAGTCTCCCAGGAGTCCAGTGTGTAACATCACGTGAAATCAAACACTCACAACTTTAAAAATAATAACTGAGAGGGTAAGTAGCTTACTTTTCTCACCTTTCCTATCTCAGCACTCAGCTTGTGTGATCATTTAGAGAGAGAGCCTGACAGCCTTTCAAATTGATTTGTAATTTAATAACTCTAAAGTATCTTTCACTCAGAAAAGAAAAAGAAAAAAAAAAGGTAACATAAGAAGAGAGAAAACCACACAGAGGAGAAATAACCAGTTGTCTAATACGTATGTACAGAATGATAAAATACTTCAGTGAGTGTTACTATTCAGCTGAGGTGGAATGCACAGATTTAGTGTATGAAATTTTTATTACAATGATGTTTTAAAAGTGTCAAGTTAATTCTCTCTCATAGTCTTTGAAAACTATTTGTGAAGTTGAGACATTCTCTAACATGTGCCCCTTATTGCTGCTGGCTTTAAAATGAGTTTGCCAATTGGGAGAGAATCACAAAGAGGTTTTGGCTGGGCTGACACTCAGCAGAGCTGGTATTTATTTTTCTTGTTAGTCAATCATTTTGTTCCCTCTGAGTCACATGAATGGTTGATGCTTACCCAAGAGACAAACAGCCTGTAAGAAAAATAAGCAAAATGTTTTAATATAAACAGTTTTTTACAGGTACTCATTTATATCAATTAAAAACTTCACACATTATTTTCCTTGAAGTGATAAAGCCTGTAGAGGCTTTCTCTAGCACAGATATAACATTGAAATAATTAGTTTAACACAACTGTCAGCTGTCGGTGTGGTGGTACATGGCTGTAGTCCCAGGTCTTGAGAGCTTTAGGCAGAAGAATCACAAGTTCAAACCCAGCTCAGGCCATTTAGGGAGACCCTGTCTGAAAACACAAAGCCAAATCTGTCCTCTCATCTCCTGAGTGCTCATAGGTGGGGGGCAATTTGTAAGATTAGGCATCAAAACCTTTAGTCACTTTCATTTGTCTGAGTATTTTAACATGGTTCAAACAGAGATCCCTGTGTGTTGCAGAACAATTTTTGAAAGCTTCCATGTGATGAAAGTGGAAAGCAAGGCACAGTTGGGGAGTGCTCAGAATGTGGTTACCTTAACCTCAGAACACTTCCTGGGCTCAGTCACCACCAGTCCCAGCTCCCTGTGTCTCCCTACTCTGAGTCTTCACTTGGATGCTCATTAGGAATTCCCAACTTGCATTTAAAATGAAAGTCTTGGATTTTCTTGCTACGACATGGTTTTGTGCATCGTGACAAAGGGCACCAGGATGCCACCCAGCCCTGAGCCACCTCCCATCCACTCCCTAACCCAGTGGCGAGGTCCTCATGGCCTCACCGCCACCTCCCATCCGGAGGGCCTGTCCCCGCTCCCCTGAGGATGTCAGTGGCTCCCCTTTCTCTGAGTGCCCGCCCTGTGCCATCTATAGGTGGCCTAGATTGTCCTTCTCATTCTTCTGAAGGCCACTGACCAGAGCAGCCCCTCCCACGGTCACTTCCTCTCACCAACCTCTGCACTTGCATTTACAGCACTGTTTGGAATTTGTATTTATCTTGTATAATTATCGTTATTAGTTGTTTCTTAATCTTTGACACTACACTTAGTCTATCAAATCCATCCAAGAGGAAGAACTTGCCTACACGTTTTTAACTACCGTATGTGCAGTTACTACCGAATGCCAGGCATAGAATACATTTGCAATAAATAATTACCTAGGAGCCAGGGTCATAGTTTTCGTGCAGAGCAGCTGGAGGATAGATGTTGTCACAAACACATGAAAGGGAAACAGCGTAACTCAGTTTTCCTTGGCTCTAATAAAAGTTTGCACAGTGATAAGAAGCAAAATAGACCAGTTGGGCGGTTTGAGTTTTAAACGCAGGGAGGAGGGTTCCTTCCTGACTGCACATCAGCACAGAGTGTGCAGGTCACAGTGAGTGATCGGCGTGGCGTGAGGCTCAAGCCCTGCACTCGGGCGAACAGCCGGCAGGAAGGCTAAGCTCACAGTCGGGGAGGCTGTAGCCTGGGCTGGATCCCAGTTCTGCTGCTTCCTCTCCGCGTGGCCTTGGAAATGCCACTGCCCCTTGGTTACCTCCGTGTCTTCCTACGTAAAATGGGACGACTAATAGTTTCAATATTTCATAAAGTTTCTGTGAGGGTTAAATAAATCAAAATGTGTAAAGTGCTCCAAGAAGCCTCATTGGTACTAAATATTAGCTTGACTCATTTCACCCTTAGCTGCAGGCAAAAGCTCATGTCTGTTGTTTGTAGTCTCGTAAAATACCCACACGAGCCAAAGGAAGCCTACAGGGAAAATTAATCTGAGTGAGGATCTTCCAGTTTAAGACGCTTTCAGCTGAAGGCAACCAGTCGTGCGAATTTAAGAGTTTTTCAGAGTTTCGCCCTGGTCCTTGCTGCTGTCCGTCCGCCCAAGGGGGACATGCTCATTTGATGCCAGTGATGTGGGAAGCAGACAGAGGGCAACTGGGCGGAGAGGGCATCAGACTGATCAGGCCATTGGAGAGAAGTCCTGGAGCCCGATTTCGGGGGAACGGGACCGATGGGTACCTGCTGCACCGCTGTCTGCCATTGACCAGGAAAAGCGCCTGGGAAGCGTGGTTCTGGGGAAAGCGGTGCTGGTTGTGGACAGGACCAGACACCACGCCACCCCTCCCGGGTCAGCCTCGTAGGAGCTCCGTGAGCCTTCTCACAGCTGCCGCACTGCCGGACACACATCACGACGTCTCGCACGAAGGTGCCCTGGGCCTGCTGTGCGCAGACTTCACCCTAGTGGCAAATCTGCTCTCAGAAAAGGCTGTTCGCCTGGAGTAAAGAAGACTCCTAAGCGGTGCTGAGCATTCCCAGAGAGAGGATAAGCAGTGTCTCCGGAGGCAAACCAGGAAAGCCTTCCATTTCTGTGGGCAACAGGGTAGAGAGGGATGACAATTTTAATAGAAACAATATTTCCATGGAGAGACCCTAAGGAGATTCAGCAGCATTAAAAAAGAGAAGAGATCGAATATAACAACTCTTCTAAAATTTAAATTTCGGTAGATAAATTTAGGAATCATCATTCTTGAGCTTTGTCTCTTAAATGATTTGGCTTTGCCTTTAACACTTCAAATTTCTTCACTTTAGACTATGGCTGTTTCATTTCCTGACTCTTTTCATTTTAAAAATGTGCTGCCTTTGTATTTGAATAATGTCTTTGCTGAGTATTATATTCTTGCGCCACCTTCGTGGGTATTGGGCAACTGTGTTCTGACCCTGCCTTTTTCCTTGGGGAATCAGAAGATGTGGATCTTTCCGCCTATGTAGGTGAGTTACTATTTTCTATATCCTCAAAGTATTATGGCTAAACCAAGACTAAACTTCCTCAAAGTTTTCTAAGTACTGTATAATCACAGATTGAACTTTATTCCTTATTTCTGGGACGCGTTTGTGTAAATCGTGCCGGACACACCTGTGGCTTGTGCATGTGTCTGCTGTTGTTCATCTTGAACAACTCCTCCTCGTGCGAGTCACCTTCTCTAACTCTTCCTGATGGTCTTCGACTTGCCAGCCGTCACTTATGTTGACCGCCTCAAGACTTTTTATCTATTGCGAGTAATTTTGAGTCACACTGAGGTTCGCCATTTGTTATTAATTTTGCAGTAATTTTTTTTGTCCTTAATAATGTTTAAAATATAAAACCTGGGCTTCAGCATTTCAATTCTGAGGTCATATTTAATTTAATTTATGCCATGACTATTTAAAGTATGAAGGAGTTATAAGGCATAATCTTCTATTCATTGGTCTATATGTTCCTAAAACTGGGTTCTTTTAATGAATCTTTTATAATTCCTTATTCCAAAGGGTAAGAAACTGGAGAATAAAAAATAGGAGTGACTGTTTCATTGAAATGAACCCCCTGGGGCTATCTACTTATTTAAGCAGAGTTTATGAAACATGTCTTAATCTACTCAGGGAACTATAACAAAATGCCTTACACTGGATCACTTATTAGCAATACAAATTTATTTTGTCCTGGAGGCTGGGAAGTTCAAGATCAAAGGCCAAAAGATTTGGTGTCTTATGAGTATTCATCTATTACAAAGATTCAATATCTTAATTTATTTACTTAGCTTATTTTAATATTTACTTTTACTTATTTTCACATAATTAATATTTACTTAATTTATTTTAATTATTTATATTTTTACAAAATTGACTCATCTATTCATGTTAAATAACTAGAGGTAAAATGAGCAAGCTCTGTTTATTCCATATGCAACAATTCCAGGAAAAAAGCCCATTTACCCCACTGGGGCAGGCACTTGTCTCTTCTCCCATCAACAAGAAATGTTCAAATTGATTTTGCCTTTATGTCTTGAGGTCTTTGTTCGTCCACCCCGTTTGAAAATGAAAGCCAAAGTAAGTATCTAAGATGGTGTGTGTAGCTTCTCTCCCTTGGTGCACGGGAAGATATGTTTCATTTGGATCCTCCATCATTGAGAGATCTGACTTGGTCCACAGGTCTGCGTGGCTTCCTGACAGGAGTCACTTTTAGTGTAGGAAGTGTGGGAGCAGAAGAGTAGACTGAGGTTCCCAGAGAACAGCAGAATCGTCCCAAATTCTTCTGTAAAGAATATCTTTCCCTTCTATTGCCAACCCTTTCTTCAAGTGTTCTGGGTTGAAATTCTGTCTGTTTTTTATTATTCTTTAATATAATGCTACCTGCTTCTATTTATTCAACATGTGGTAGTATCTTAACACACAAATACTGCCCATAAACTTGATCTAAGGTTGATATTCAAAACATTTAAAATTCAGGTTGCATAGGAAAATGAGGCATGGAGTTGATTTTAGTATCAAATTCTGGCAACTGGTTATGGACAATTTTACGTTTCATTCTGTTTCTGTGGTAAAGGAATCTTGGGAAAGGAAGTATGGAACATGCACATTAGAATTAGCATTATCATAATGTGTGCAGTCTTTCTCCATGTCTTGCTTCAAGTTTGCATTAAATGAGGAAAACAAACAAAGACCCAAGCTCCCAACATGATTAAAGTTAGAGAAGAGTCCATGAAGCCAACCTTCTGGCCCTTTGTGCTATTTTCACCTTTCTCCTTTCTAAACTTTTAAATTCTATGTATTTATGATGGAAAATACAATGTTAGAATAAAGTGACTCTAATGAAATTACCACTTAGTTATGACTAAAACTGAGGGATGATCTGATATGATTAATGATGTGTTGTGAAATCCTCCTTGGAAAAAATTCAAAATACACATTTTAAGAGTAAATAAGTACATATGTCTCAGATCTACCCATAAATCATTAAAATAGTCTCTTTCAGAAGCTCTCAGATGCTCCTTCTTTCATTCTGCCCCCCATACCAGCTGGCAAATATCTTCAGAGAAGTGGTCACAACTGTAGGACAATTCTACATGCACACAAGGGCTTAAGAGACCAAATGAAAGTAACACATTTTCTTGGTCATACTGTGTTTGATCAAAATAGGACCAATTTTTCATTCCTCTCACATGTCAGGATTTTTCTCCTTTCAATTTATATTCTTAGTCAGAATGCGATTATATTTCTGAAGTGTCTCATCAATCAGGTCTAACTCAGGCAGTTAACTGAACAAGTTGGCTCTCACACATTCCTGTTCAGACTGCACAATGCCATGTTGTCTTGCTTGTAGAAGACCAGGATCATGACAATTTTACCAACCAAAGAGCAAAAGAAATGGTAGTGACTCATTAGACTTTGGAAAACTGTCCTCAGTCAAGGTTGAGTGTTCCTTTCTCCTGAACATCCCACTAATGCGGCAAAGGAATCAGTGCACTGGCAATTTCCCCCGTGAATAGTTCTGATTAAACTCCCTGAATCTTTTGTGCTCTTCCACTACTCTTTTGTATTAATGACCTGTTTAAAGATGTTTTGAGAACTCTGCCTGCTGCATTACAGAGAGTCTTTTCAATGAAAAATAGACTTTTTTCTTAGTACTATATGGATAGTTGGGTTTCTGAGAAAAATTTTTTTGTTAACCTCAGGACAGTAGAATCAGGAAGATGATTGCTATCCCTGCTCTGAAAGGGAGATGGAAAAACTCAGAGCAGCGAATGAGGCCCAGATTTGTATTCTAACAGGAGAAGACAGGCAACAAACAGCATAAAGAATAAAATATGTTGCATAACGACTGTAAAAAGCTCTATGGAAAAAAATGAAAATAGAGTATAAAGAGGGCTGTGGTCGCTGACACGGAAGAAGACGTCACAGGAAAGGCGACACGGGTCTAGCCGTGAAAAGGCGCTGGGGCTGAGGTGGATTGAGGGCACGAATGGGCATCCATGATGCAGAAGGGTGGGGTGAGGCCTTGTTTAGGAGAAACAGGAAGCGACTGTGTCGCTGGACAGGAAAGGGAGGATGTGAGTCGGGGGTGATAACCAGGCTTTGCTGGACCATCACAAAGGGGTGGAGGTGGTTTTTATTTTTGTTTTTGAGGAGGGAGGAACACCTTGGAAAGGTTTCAGTACATGACTGCCATCTGAAATGTGTTATAAAGAATCAGATCTGGCTGATCTGTTGAGTAGAAGAAGACCTGGAAGGGCAGAAAGGATGAACTCTTAAAAGACTAGTTAAAATGTAGTGCAGAAAACAATCTAAGAACTGGTGTGGTGATACATGCTTGTCTCCCAGCACTCAGGAGGCTGAGGCAGGAGAATCATAAAACCGGGGCCTACGCGGTTACACAATGAGTTCACAGCCCATCTGGACTACAAAACAAAACAAAGTAAACACACAAAATCACTTAAGAATGCTAGCAGCTTAGACCAGAAGAGCTATTCAGTGTGAGAGTGGTTGGGTGTGGAAAAATTGGGCTTGGGGTGGAGGTGGAGCAGCTGTGCTGTGAACAGCTGGAAGGGTGGAGCTGCTGCAAGCCAGGCTGAAGGATGCTGCCAAGAGACTGGAGATTCACCGCTATGATGGGCAGTTGGCCTTTGCTCCTTTCAAGCATGAGATGTCAGGCAAACCCATCACTGTGCCGTATTCCCTGTGCGTGCAACTGCGTGTTTTCACACCCCCACTGGAACAGAAAGATTGGAAGGTTCTGTTCCATCTAACAAGGTGTCTTTTTTCCATAAGAGCGTTCTAGCTGTTTCCTCTGCCTGCCTTCACTGTGTGCTGCGCTCCGGACATTGCCTTCTACTTGATTAATTCAAAGGCTTGGTTACGGCTCACATGGAAAATGGACATCAGTAATCTTTTCAGGGGTGGGAAGCCATGAAACATGACAGAGAGTTCCTCATGTCCTCTTGTGGCTTTCATAAAGACAAGAGATTCAGAGAGACAGAGAGAGGGGGGGGGGAGAGGGAGAGAGAGGATATTAGTGCATGTTTTTCTCTCCCAGAAAAACAAAAGCAACGGAACCTTCCACTTACAAGTGAAAGCAATGGAGATGAAAGCATTTATCTGTATGAGGACCTTTTCTAGGAAAGAGTGAAGTCAAGCAAGTGGGCTGCAGGTGGCAGGTTCCCGGGTCCCTCCACTGTGGACGGAGGGAGAAGAGACATGGTGGAGCGCTCACAGCTTAGCGAGCTCAAGAAGCATCGCCAGCAAATGTTGCCGGCTGCAGTGGGCAGATGCCGGATGAAATCGCATCGTATAGTTGAAGCAGCACTTCGGTGTCTAATCTCGGGCTTACAGGAGACCTGGGGTTCACACCCCTGATGCCATGTACAGCTCTTCTTGATATCAACGACAGCCGCAGATTAGGAGGCAGGCTGTGATGCAGTGGGTCGCGTCACGTCTGTGACACAGCGTGGCAACGTGCACTTTCTGTGGAGGGGACCCCACCCAAATGTGTCGCCGTAGTAACAAAAGCATCTGGTTCCCACTATCACCATGTTTCACATAAACATTTCCAAAGATCTAGCTCCTTGATAATGGTCTTTGGTAAATTCATTTGAGAAAAGTCTGGCCCCACACCAACATTTCCCTGAACGGCGGCAGCTTTGCATGTGAGACAGCTACTCTGTACCCAGCTTTCCAGAGTCACCGTGATGTTGGGACTGTTCGCATGCAGCTCCTAATAAGCCGACAGGAAATCCCAGGGAAGTGTCTCACCGCTTCACAAATAGCCGGTCAAGAAGCTGGGCCGGGAGGCCACGAGGGCCCAAAGGACAGAGAAGAGGGAGAGCAGACGGAGTGTGGAGAGGAGCGGAGCGTGAGGGCTGCAAATTGGAAGCAGAGGCCTGGATGGGAAAATGCCACTGCAGAAAATCATCTCTTAAATTCTGTTTTTAAAGTCTTGCCTAGAAGCTGTCCGAACTACAGCCAAATAATAAGATTATGTCTGATTCCCAGTCCTCACGCTGCCAGGCTTAGTTAGCATGATGCCTCTAATGTATTTGGTGTGGTTACTTCTTGTTTTGTAGCGGCAGCAGGAATCCTCTCCATTAGGCATAAATTGTTTACAGATTTGTTTTTTTTGGTTGCTGAATTTACATGGAAATTTCAAAGTGAATATTTTTACTTTGTAATATTTTTGGCCCAACGGGCAAATACAGCCCCTTCAACAGAAACAAAAGTCACTTTTTCATGAGCAATGCAAAAGATTCATATGTTATGCTAAGTTTATGTCAGCATAAGAGAAACCCCTTGATAATTTTCCTTTTATAGATACATCGCTGCTTGGTATTAATAATGTTAACAGCTCACAGTACTGATGATAGTGGAACTAACTTCAGGACCATGGGTTATACTTGGAAATTGAATGTGCTGTCTCAAGTTTTTAACACTATCTCCTGCTCATTTCTTCATTTTATCTCCAGAAATATTTATAGTTCAAACATAAATATTTAAATATAAAGAGAAGACAGATTTCTAACTGAAGCATGTGACATTGATGTTAACTTTTCAGCTAAGGATTTTGTTAATTCTTTCACACTGTTTTTTAATGGTATTTTGGGGGAATGTCATTCTAGGGATTTAACCCAACGTTTTGAGCTGGCTAGTTAAGCACTCTACCACCACACTACGTCCCAACCTTCCTTATTTTTTTGCCTTGCTACATTGCCCACCCTGGCCTTGAACGTGCAGTGCTCCTGCCTTAGTCTCCAAGGTAGGTAAGATTTCAGGTATGCACCCCCATGCAGGGTATAAAAATCGTTTTATCCCTTCATTTCCCGAGGATGCTTACTGAATAACTGTCTAGTTAGCAAACATTGCTGTTTTCCAAAGGGTCTTTGCTTTACAATGTTGATGTTACTAATAATTCTAATCATTTTTGGCTTGATAGCTCCGTAAGTGAATGATTAGATAATTTTACGGGTTTTATTCTTGAAAATGAAACCTCAGTCCTGGATTGACGATAGTTGGAGAAGATAAAATCCACACTCCCTAATGGATAAAAGTTTAAGGGTATTTTCTATGTTGTCTCTCTTGGATCTGCGTACACATATTTCTATCACTACCTAACATCAGCTGAAGTATCAGGTGGTAACAATTTCATTTGCTTTTGCAGTTATCTTTACTGCTGTACAGGATGTATTTTGATAGAAAGAAGCAAGATAATTAAAAGAATCTAGAGATCCATACTAACAGGAAGTGTACTGGGGAACTCCTCTCTTCTATGCAAATTGTAATTATCATCTGGAGTGTTCTGGCAGGATTTTGTAATGAAATAGCTTTGAGCATTTCACTCCTCTTTACAAAGATTCTTGGAACTTTAGTCTTCTTGCGCTGTAAATCTGCTGTTTCTTTTTTTGTCAATAGGCACGCGGAAAGCCTTAAAAAGACACATTTATTTCATTTATGAGGAATTAAACCCAGATTTGAAGCTCTTGTCTCACCCACTACTGTTGGTTTTCTTTGGACCAATGCTGTGGAAGCGCTGGGCCCCAGGATACATTGTAACATGTGTTGGCAATCTTGTAAACTAAATTTAGAGTCCCTTAAATTCAATATCGGGATATTTATTGGGAGTAAAGCTTGCCTGGAGCCTTCTCTGTGGGTTGATGCTGAGCCACTTCTACAGTGAATTTTCTTGTCCATCCTTGATGATGTTTAATGCAAAGTTAATACACTTCCTTGGACACGCGCTGAGGACAAGTTGCACTATTAACACCCACCTGCCTTAACCGTGATTTTCAAGTAGGCAACTAGGGCCCACATTTTCTGGGTAGCTTTCATTTATACAAATCAAAATTATCTTAAGACGATAGGAAAAAGAAGAAATCAAAGAGTGGAAGTTTTATTTGTGACACCTTGCTGCACATTGTTTTAAATGTATTTACTGTGCTCTGAATTACTCTCAGAAACGATTCCTACTACTCATAGCATGGAAATAACTCAAACATTGCAAATGTGGAAAATCCTTGTTCAGTACCACTGAGTTTACTCATCCCACTTAAAAAAGACCTGTGGTGTGATTGTGTTTAAAAGCTGGCTAAAAGAAAAAAAGAGCAAATGTTCATCATTTACAGATTCTTGGAAGGTAAATAAGAGTTCTACATGCAGGGGCTGCTCCTGCCAGATCAGGCAGCACTGGATCCTCGTGGGAGCTCGATCCCTGGGCACGGAGATGCGAGGGATCCCGGTCACACACCCTTTGAGCCATTCAAAAACCTCTGCTCCTGCCCTTGGAAATGTTGTCTCCATGAAACAAGCAGATCACTTGTTCCAGAAAGACTAGAGACCCCCTGGTATACATGATCCCATCTGATCCCTTCCATTCTAACATCCTGATGCCAATTGTTTTTCGGTATTCCTGAAATTTTTATGGTAGGCTTTAGCCATTGCTGACTCCCATGCAATGGTGGAAGAAGGGGGACATTGTTTTGTGTTTTCTTTTTGTTGTTATTTTAAAAACTGTATTAAATGATACTGTCCCTCCAGGGAATGTGAAAATGCTCACTATTAGAAAGGACTGTTTGGGATGACCAATTCTTTAAATTGTAATACAGGATTTTGGAATTGGGGAGCTGAGAGGACTTCTGAGAATTTTTGATTTAATTACTTTATGTTGGAGAAACTGAGGTCTAGACCAAAAAGGATTTTGTTTTCAAAGTTGCAGTGGCAGCAATACAACTCAAACCATCAGGACTGAATGAACCTGAGCTCACTTTTCTTTTCATTTGCCCACTCTTGTTCCTGGGTTACTGGCTCACAGGTTATTTTGAGTTTCTGGGATTTCCCTTGGTTGTGACAGAGGTAGTTTGTTGCTTAGTTGTTACAATCAACTGTGAAATCTCAAGTGAATTGAGGCATGAGTCAGGAAATGGCTACTCTTGTATTTAGTGAACAAGATATTGACTGTGCAACCTTATAAAGAAGAGCAAAATCCAGAGAAAGAACGTGCACACTTACAACTCATGCTCCTAACCCTATCACGGTAGATCTAAGCCGAATATGTGCACGAACCACATACATCTGGCCATACACTTTTGATCTCCTATGACTCTAACTAGAATGTCACTCTGCATTTCAGTTAGCTGATGTTTCCAGCAGCTGTTACTACCCTGGACAAATATACTACAAAATTAGTTCCAAGTCAGTTTTCATCACAGTACTTCTCTGCTTAAAACAAACAAGAAAAAGGACTGCCTTCTTCCCCACCCAATACACCCAAAGCTCCTCAGATTAAACTCCTTTTGACAGGAACCAAATGTTTTGCTCTCCCCTCTTTGGTGTCAGCCCAGTCCCTGGTCCAGGAAGCATTAATGATCACTTTTTGTGCTGCACATTTCGCCCTGTGCGTGGGAATGATTGGAAACCCCACTGTATGTCTGAGGAGATAAGTAGCTTTCCCCGGAGCCCCCACTTAGTCAGTAGCAGCCCCTGGACTTAGACTCGGTTCTCCAGATTGTACTTTAACCACCTCACCCCTGCTACCCTGTTGAGTATTTCTGACAGCCTGACTCTCCAGAGTCTGGTGTCAGGCCAGCCCTCCATCCGTGTTCTCTGTCTCTGGCTGAATTCTGATTTCAGGTGTCCCAGTCCTCTCAGTTTGAGCAGTGGGGCTCTAGAAATTCTCTATGCTTTTGCCGAAATCATTTCCTTTGCCTCTGCCATTGGATTTCCCCTTCTTTCCCTTCACCAATTCTTTCATCTTTCTCCAAAGCTTTTCTTTGTTCCTTGGCCTCAGCCTCTCCCTCCAGGGTCTTCCCCTGTCCTGGATGCTACAGCCTGCTTGTGTTTCCAGATCCTCTCTGCCTGTCAGGCCTCCCTGAGCAGCTGAGAGTTTAGATCACCCTGGGAACAAAGTGTTAGGTTTCGTTCTGTCATCCTGGGTAATCTGCACAATACTCTAAGGGCTAATCAAATGGGTGGTGAATATTTAAATGTTTAAAATATGAGTTAGGGTAAAAGTGACCACATTGCCATGAATGTCCCTCAAAAGGCTCACTTTTACTTCAAACACACTTATCCTATCACTCTTGCCACTTTCTGAAGCAGCTCTGGAGTCCTCTTTGGTGAGTGTCTTTACAAGGTGCGATCACAAATATGGTGACCGCCTCTGCTGAGTGCCATCCAACAGAAAGGCGCCCCTAAAATCATGGTGGTGGGTCCTCTTCCACTCCGTCACTGGATCTGGCACCGTGCTATTCCTGACTCTTTCCCTAAATGAAAATGACCATGAAGGGTCAGTGTTTGGAGCTGATTCAGAACACTGAGGCAGCCACGACGGCATGCAAACGACACTTCCAAAAGAGGACTTCCAGGACTTCTTCAGAAAGTGGCAAGGATGGCGGGGTAAGTGAGTTTGAGGGGTTTTGTGGCAATGTGTTTGTTACTATAACTCAAAATTTAAGCGCACTTTATTTTTTGATTGTACCTTCTATAACAGAATTTAGTGATATCTGAGTGTATGTTGATGATAACTCTACCAAAGGTTTTATCTGCACCTCAGAACGGAGGTTCAGGAGAAGAGCACTGCATTTCAAAGCCTGCGACCCGCTGAGTGACTTCTGAAGAGGCTGCGGAGCACAATTCACCTGTGAAGAAAACTAGCCTGAGGATGCAAGACTGAACATTTCAGAGTGAGGCAGCAGAAGCAGAAAAATAATGGGATTAGAGTGGACAGGCAGCTAACAGGGAAGCGGCAGCCTCCTGGAGCCTGCATTAATAGAAGCACACCAGGCAAGACATCCGGGTAACCCTTCTACTGGACTTGGCACAGGCCAGGCTTTCTTAGGAATAACTCACTCACTTCCGAGTTGATCTCTTTCCGTGGAAGTGACAAGGAAAAGGCTGTAATAGTGGGGATTTAGATGGTCTAATAGAAAGGTACTAAAAAAGAAAACAGCCTAAGGTTTATTTGGGCTTCTGTCCTTGGAAAACCACCTAACTTACGGTAACGATTTTGCAAACAATGACTGTCACACCATGCCAGAACTAGTCTTTTCCACAGACAAGCACTTGCAATGACAAGCACTGCTGTAGTTGTGCAAATCTGATGCTCAGAAGCTTGAATCCCAAATCGCAGTGCTGTGCTGCCCCTCTGGGGGTCCCCTTCCACGGTTCCTCCGGGAAATCCTCATTTCTTTTCCTGGGAACAGCTGAGTCAAGCTGGCTGAGGCTCCTGAACCCACTGCGCTTAACGACAAAGACATGGTGTGTGAAACCTGATGCTTTTGATCCGGGGGGAGCCTCTCCGAGTTCCGTGATAGCAAGGAAGAATCTGGTGACTGTGAGAATTTAGGAGTGTCTTCGGTTTCTCGCTTTCTAGTATGACTGTCTGCTCTTACAGTTTTATCACGTACATAGCTGCCTTTGTGCATCTGGCAATATTAGAGTGACTTCACGCTCCCTGCATTGGATGGCTTGTTTTTTGAGGTGGTGTTACTGTGCTTCTTTTACAGAAGTAAAATATCTCCCAATGAGAGAGTGCAATAAATGCTTGATTTCATGATCTTCCTACTGTGTTTCTTAGCCACCGAAATCTTTGACCAGGCTGCTGAATTTGATTTTAAGTGCTCTGATTTTTTAAAAAATAAGACTTGCACAAAATCTTCATCCAACAAATGTGTGTGAAATGATTACATTGAAAGCCAGGAGTCTGGTCAAGAACAAAATACAGACAACTGAGATCTATGCTTTTACCATAGAAAATGCCTGTGCAGTGGGACAGGCGAATGCAGTTTCTCTATCACAGGGTGCTTATCAGGGAAAGTGACGTGGTGCAGTGAGACATCTTTAGGTATCACGTAGTAATACAAATTTGAAAAGCTTTATTATTAGCATCCTTATTACAGGTTGCATTTTTAATGTGTGCCTGTGGTCATCACTTCCTTTTCCTTGAGGTGTTGGGCACTTCCCCAGTAGGCCTAATGGTGCGGTAACTTTACACGAACCCTCCCTACATGGTTATCTCTTGACATACTAATTTTTCACAGGCGAAAACTGCAGTCTGTTAAAAGTAAATGCATTCCTTCTAGGCCCCAATGGCGGACCCAGCCCGGATGACCCCATGACATTTCGCAGGCCCTGAGGAGGTGCCGTCCCCTCTCTGGGAATAATCTAAACATGGATCCCAATGAACAGAGTGGAGGCTGAGATAAGCAGGGCAAAATGTGTTTACAGACATTTTAGATCCTTCAAACTGTATTACTGAAGGCCAAAGACTTACACTCCTGCAGGGTGGGGGCAGGGAGGGAAGCACTCCTGGAAAACCCAGTTAAACTTGTGGTTTTGAGTCCTCGACCACCTTATTAGGGGAGTAAAATGCAAAGCATGTTTGATTTCTGCTGTGTGGATATGAAACTCTTCCTGACAGAGGTGGGATAACAGTGGGTTACACCAAATAAAAATCTCCTTTCACTCTTCCGCATGCTGGGATATTTTAGAGAGATAAGCATAAGTTTAAAATGTTATCATAGAACATGGACTGCACTAGATATTTGCTTTGAATTTTGTTAAATATTGTAAACCAGGTTTTAGATAAAAGACTAAAGTGAATTTTGTGCTAATGCAAGGATGTGGTACGTGACAACCCATGCACCTAGTGAGTGAGGTGTAACATTTTATACCTCTGGTGATCTGCAGTTCTTAACTTCAGCCCCCCACCGCTTTTTGGTTACTTTTGGTGATAGTGCAGGTTCAAAACTGGAGATGTATTTCCTAACATGGAAAAGCAATAGCCATGCACATATAAACATATCTTTGTTTTTAAAAAGTTCATTTTATGCACCTTAGCAGTAAGCCACAAACTGTTCCTAGAATGTAACTACCACTCGGGTAAGGGTTTTTGACTCTTTGGATCATGACTTTGCTCTTATTGCCTGGAACAGGCAGATACTCAGAAAATATTTTTGAATGAATAAAAATGTATTTAAGATGTGTTTATTTATCAGTCTAGGAAAAAGCATGTCTGTCCTAAGGACTTTCTGGGCTGGGCAGTGAGTATAACCTTATTATTCATGTGAGTTCATGAGAGCCTTTCACATAGGGGCATTAAGTATTTGAACCACATAAAGAACATTCCACCCATATTAGGCAAACTTTTTAGTACAACTTGTTTTTCCACGTCAGTTGACCAGAGGTTTAAAATGCTGTCATGTGGGGAAACTACTGTCCAATGTTCAATGGCCTCTCAAGCCATCATTTCCATTATGAATTAATGATCTGGCATTGATATTTTAGTCAGTTGTTCCTGGAGCTTGGAAAAAATGTCCATCTCTGGGAGACAGTATAATAAACAGCAGTGCAGTACACTAAACACTGCATAGGAATTGAAAATGAATGCGTTCCTGCTCTTCAAAGAGGAAATTGGATTGAAGTAAAACTAATACCTAACTCTAAATAAACTGTATACTGTCAGTGCCGTCATGTGGTACAAAATGTGTTAACTAATCCAAATCTAGAGGAAAGCAATCTTATTATTCCAGTTTTACAGATGAAGAAACCAAGGCCCAGAGAGACCTGGTGATTGATCAAGGTTACACTTGTAGTCTGAATCCAATTGTTCTATTTTGTAGCCTGTACTAGTAAGTACAAAGCTTCTCTTTAGGAGACGTTAAGTTCCCCATGTCTTTTTTTTTTTTTATACACTAGAGAGTCTCCACTAAATAAAAAATAACTGAAAATATTGTAAAATGATGTGACATTCCTCAATATTTCGTCAGGTTTTCCTCAAAATGCTCAATGTGTTCGCCTTCACTTTATGTGGAAAGCTCTGATACTAAGTATCAAGATTGAGTTCCTTTGTTGAAGGGCTGCGATGCTGCCCGGCCTGTAGAGGATTTATCTTCAAAAGCCTTAGGTTTTAAGTAGGCAAAGGGCTGTGAATGTCACTTAGCTCCTCTAAGTTTGCAGAGAGCTGTGCACTCTTGCCAAGTCACCAGCTGTCAGCCTATTTCCCAGTCTATAATCTAAAGGGGAATCCCTTTTAGTTAGTTGTCAGGGTTTTGAGAGCTAGAGTGAACGTGCAATGTTTTATATGCTCAAATAGTTTCATTTAATCAAATCGATACCAGGGCAAGGAGGCACTAACAGAAAAAAGTATTGCCAAATCGATGTTTTACAGTCACTACTAAAAACCAGCCCCAAAGTATCAATGATTCAGCCTAAAGACCTTTCCGGCAGAAGGTATATGTTAAGACATCGCAAAAAGTTGAATACTGACTGAGACAAAGCCTTTGAAAATGTAAAAAGCAGAAAAAGGAAATTTATTTCCTTTGAGAATGAACTTTACTCAGCTCACCTTAACTCCTAGAGATGTCTGTCTGATTCCTCACCTTTACCCCGTCTCCACTCGTGCCCATTTCCTGGAGGCCATTGCATGGCCAGCACTGGGCTGCGCCGCTTTCTCCAAGGACGGCATCTGCTCACATCTGCACCTACGGTCCAGTCACTTTCCAGGTGTGACCCGGGAGCACCTGGAATGGGCCTACGCAGCAAGTGAACTGAAGCTTTGATTTCTCAAATTTCAATGGATTTTAGCTTAAAAGTAAGCAGCGTCCCCGGCTGCCGTCACATACTGGAGAGTGCAGCAGTGGGCACTCGGCCACCCTTCACGCTTGGCTTCTCTTTGCGGAAGTCGGTTCACGCTTTGCCTTGCACTGTCTCACCTGACACTTCTCGAGTTATGGGCGCGGTTTCAAGGCTGCTTACCAATGGTAGAGAGGCCTGCTGGTAAGCTCCCTCTCTGGGAAAAGGGAACTCAGGCATTTGAATCTAATTTTTCCTCAAATATCACCCCATGGAAAAATTTAAAACTTAAAATGAAAACATGTAAACTAACTGCCTGCTCCATCCCCTGTCATAGTTGGAGGAAACAAATGCTGTGTAATGGGAAGTGATGGAGCCATTGTACTTAGAACCAGCACTGGAGTGGGAAAGCGCATTCACTTCTGGAATCCAGAGTTGCTAGTGTGATTGAATTTCCTAGCTTTGTCCCCGTTCAAAGCTAATGTTGTTGTGCTCTTCTCACTTAACGTTTACATCTCAGGGAACTGAAGCTAATACAAGTTTCTGGTCGGTGTTGATGTTAGTTAACTCCCCAAAGGCTGTTTGGTAAGAGTTGCTTGGAGGAGGTCGCCGGAATCTCAGGAGTCTTCCGAGTGAGGAAAAGGATGGCACCAGTTGTGCGTCAGACTCAGCGATCTGAACGGCGAGCGCAAGCTGCTGGCTGGGCTGGTGCTGCTCCTCAGCCTGGAGCACAGCCTCATCTCCATTCGTTCCAAGGCAGTGTAGGGATGAATTAGAAAAACGCTCTGGTGTTGTTAAGAGCGTGCACAAATCCCTTCGATATTTTATAGCATTTGCTGAATACCACACACTTTGTCAACACTTCAGTTAAATGCATGTATGCCAAAATTATTGTCAAGAGAAAAAATACTATATTTTAGCTGACATAAAAATAAAGGCACTCTTTATGCTAAATGTCTAATTGGGAAATTATTCTTAGCAGCTGGCTGTTTTTGATCAAAGGGAAACAAAAAGGATAAAAGAATTTGCTTAATCACTTTCAGAGGAAAAGAAACGGAGTCCTCTTCTGGGTGATTTGTTAACACGGAGGCTTATAGGAGGATATGATATAATTCAAGGCATGAGTTAGGTTTCAATTCACACTTGACACCCAAGATCCCACGGCTTTTTTGGGTTTTGTCCTAAGGATTTGGGAGAAGAGATGTCACTTAAACTCTTAGGCGCTATCGGCTTGTTTGGGGCAAGTCTGTCTGGAGGAATCCTCCTGTCTCTGCATTCTTCTGTGCTGCTGTCAGCAACTCAATAGCTTCACCAGTGGTCTTCGAAAAACTTATAATCTAACAAAGGGCTGAAGCTGGGAAGATAAAAACACTCACTGTGTTATCTGTCACTTGTCTGTTTCCCAGCTGTTTATACACCAGAGCTTTCTGTACTGAGTGTTTGAGCTCCTGCGAGTATAGAATGCCTTTCTAGATAGATTAAAAATTAGCTTTAAGGAGACTGAGGGTTTGGGAGTGGGATGGGTGTCTGGGGGCTCAAGAGCTGTCTGAGGTAGGACCAGGAGGGTCTGTGGATCTTGGTTCCAATCCACAATCTCCTACTTGCTCTGCAGCTGGGAGGCCCCTATTCCCCTCCCTGTGTCCTCTTGAGGTTCTCAGTTTTCAGAGGAGAAGGCAATTCCGTGAAAATCAAAGTGCTATCGGTAGTCATCCCATACCATTATCGGCAGAAACTGTACAGTTCAGTAAAGACCAGATTGGGGTACAAGGAGAAAACTAAATATAATTGCATTCAGTAAAACATAGATGCTGAAAATGAAAATATGGGCCTTGCATATACGGAAATAGAAGAATCCAAAAACTACAGATAGAATAAAGGTTATACACTTTTTCATGAAGGAAAAATGAAACAGCAAAAGCTATAAAGACAAAAAATGTTAATTTAAACTGGTATAATTCTTATATTTTATTTATTTACTTATTTATTTTTTGAGACAGGGTCTCACTATGTAGTTGAGACTGACCTGGAACTCACTATGTAGCTCAGGCTGGTCTCAAACTCACAGTGATCCTCCTGCCTCAGCCTCCCAAGCGCTGGGTTTACAGGCATGTGCCACCACACCTGGCACTAATTCTTAGATTTTACATTAAAAACATACGACATTTAAGGAAAGATCACTATTAACAGAAATTCTATAGATCTTCAAGACTGTGCAAAATTACTATTCTAAGTAACATTTCTCTGTAATGATGATAACATACAGATTTTGAAAACAATGCCGTATTTTTACTGTTAATATAGTCTACAGACTATATATATTATATGTAGGCATAATAAATGTGAAAAAGAACCAATTTATAGGTCAGCAGGCCAACTTCCACCCAATGTGTCTCCTTATTTACACTGCTGCTCAGCGTTCATTCAACATCGAGCACCAGGGAATGAGTTTCACCTCTGGTAATTTTATGACTCTGATCGGATTTGCTATAACTTCAGTTCTAAGCAGGAGAATAAAGACTTCAATAACGTCAAATAAAATGGCACGTGTGTGTAAGTGGCCTTGTAACATGCCATTATTGTTTCATCCTCCCATTTAATGATAATTATTCTTTGGAGAACTTTGCATTATGTGGTTTCTGAAGAACTACATGTGATTTAGTGACAATAGCTTTCTTTTACTGATTGCAGATTTAAAGGATTACTAAACCCTTCAGATTTTAAAACAGCTGAATATCCAAGAGGATTTTATTTTCAACTCTTGTTTACTGCCTAAATCATGCATTAATATGATGTTTGGAAACTGAGCTAAATGTTCCAGGGCTGAACTAGAGCCATCTAGAATATGAAATAGAAAAGTGGCGACAAATTGTCTTTGTGTCCTGGAAATGCTGTGTTATGTATAGATGTATTTCATATTCAGTTTGGAAGCCCCGGTCAGGTGAGTTGGGACAAAAGCAAAAGAAGCAAGGGTAGGAGCTCAACGGGACAGGTGCATTTCCGAACTGGAGACAAGGCCAGCTGCCCTCCTAAGTCGGTAAGGTCTTTCCAGCGTAATGAGCGCAAAAGGGGATTGAAGGCGGAAGAGGAGACAGGGCGACTTCCGGTGGTGCGGGCTGGGTTCTAAGCGGTGTGGCTCTTCGCCAGGGACAGGCCCTGAGGTAGAGCCGGGCTGGACGGTGACTGGGGTTTGGAGGGTGTGGCTGTGCTTCTGGGCTCTGCCCACCTCGGTGCCTGGTGCCTCTGCAGCAGGTAGGAAGCATGGTGGGGGGGAGATTTAAAGTGGGCTCTGCTCAAAGAGGGCGGCGGCCGGGTCTCTCCAAGGTGAGTTCTCTGTTTCTCACAGAAGAAACGTCAGCACTGTATTCCTTCCTTCGCTTTCCACGCAGCTTCCTTCACCCTCTTTCTCTTACCAAGCAAATTCATCTCAGTCTCTGTACAAGCAGGAAAATGATTTAACTCACACCACCTTACACATTTCCACACGTGCGTTTTTAAAGCCTGTCAGCTTCCCTCGCCTGTGGCTCAGAATAACCCCATCTTGAAGCTTTTCCCACATTGGCCGCCTGTGGAGGGTACTCAGATTCTTCTTGGTGTCTCTCCTGTTGTGCTTTTGGTTAAGGCTCGCTTCCTGCCAAATCTCGCTCTGTTGCCGACTAAATACACATTTTAAACTATGTCACTCTGCTATTTGCTTCCTTCCTCTTCATATAAAATTTTAGCTTTATCTTTGAAAAATTAAGAATCTCATTCTTCCCAGCTTATCCAATGCTTTTCTTTATCGCCAACTTCCATGGAAGACCCTACTTGTTCCACCGTGTCCAGCGGTGCTGCACTTCGGGCTCTGCCCCAGAGAATGAACAGCCCAGCGGAGCTCCCCAGTGCCCGTCCGCAGCGTCTCCCCACCTCCTGGACCATCTGCGCCCAGGGCCAGCAGGACTCTGGGAGCTGCTCCTTCGCTGCGTCTCCTCCTCTTTTACACTTCTGTGGTTAAGGATTTTCGTCTGTGTATGGCTCTCAACTGTGTCTGGCCCTTTTGAGAAGCCAGTTTCCCACAGGTCTAACTCAGCTTTCTCTTTTTTACTTCACGGTCTCTTCTTATAAGAGATCTTGTGTTCTTTTCACTGCCGTGGGTTTCTATGGGAAGAAATACATGTACACTTTGTAACTCTCACGGCAGGGATTGCGCAGTGTGCCCCACCCGTGTGTTCTGGAGGAGCTGTGACCCCTGCCCTGCCTGTTACCGGCCCATCATCTCTGCCGCCCGCCCTCCCGTGTGCCAGCTCTGTGTCTCTGGGACCAAAGCACACAACTCGGGTGCTCGCTGGTGACGCGAACAGAGATCCAGGCAGCAGGCCTCTCTCCTGACCTTATAGTGCTAGCCAGCAAATTGCAACAATTCTATTTTTCGGGCCTGTCCACCTACGTATCCCAGCTCCTGTCATAACCCCAGTTCATTTGTCCGAGCTTCTTCTGTTTCTTGAAGTGTTTGAGTAATCCTGTGTATTTAATTTGCTTTTCTTTATATTTATTCAGGATCCACATACTTCAATCCATCTTTCACCTCATGACATAATTTTTTAAAAAGATTCAGATATCATCACAAGACTTCTTCATTTATAAATTTAAACTGTATCTGTCTTCTCCTCTAGGATAAAACCCATGTTTCTTAGTGTCCGGAGAACTCTCCAGAATGTGGCCTAGGCCTGTGTTTCCAGTTTCTCCACCATGGTCCCCCGGTGCCCACGCCTGGGGCTCCATCCACCTGCCATGCCAGCTCCAGACCTTCCTGCTAAAACACTGCTCTCTTCACAGAGCATGGTGAAGCATTTCATTAACAGACACCGCAGTTATTTGGTAAGTGTTATTTACTATATTAACGTGTTTGTTTTCTTACACTTGCATATTCAGCTCTAATACCAGCTCTTCTGTGTTATGTACTGTGGTCTCTAGGCCCTTCTCTGCCTGCCTTGTTAAAGAACATGGGCTGGAACTGGAAGAATTGGAGATCAACTCTTGCCAGCTTGGCCACCTTTCCATCCACTTCAATAAGACACAGTGTTTACAATATTGAGCAAAACGCCTGCCACTTACTTAATAGTTAATAAATGTTACTTCTTAGTTTCCTCCTCTCTTCTCCTGTATTCATTCTCTAATGTCTAGCATGATGCGAACAGTAAATTCTCTTTCTTAGATAATTGCTAAATTAAATTAAGGAAAAACTGTAGGAAAACCAGCTCACATATGTCCTCGCGTAAAGCTTCAGGATTTAAGAAACCAAGATATTCACCTGGCAGCTTCTGGAATTGTTATTAGCTTGATTCCCACTGCCACATGACGTCTTTGCACTGCCAGGCTCATACTGGTTAGGTCGGCTTTTCCTACGCTGAGACACAGTGGCCCTCTGTCTACAGCTCAAAGGAGGAGAGGGTTAATGCGGCTGACACGCTTCCGGTGCATGGTCTGCTGGCTCCAGGGCAGGAACCTCGCCCTGGAAGGGTTGTGGCAGAGAAGAGATGCTCACTTTACGGCAGCTGGAAAACACAGGAGGGGACAGAGCCGGCATGACAGGGACAGGGTGGATACAGAACTCAGGGTCAGGCCTCACTCCGACGTTTGCTGTGCTGATGCCCGGCCAGGGGACGGTCCACCCCTCGGGTCCAGGGCCACCATGCACAGTGCTCAGCACACTCTGCGCTCCTCCCACTGCATCCTCACAGGACTCCAGAGCCGGGGGATTCGTCAGGGCCCGAGGAAGGAAAATTACGATGCTGGAACATGAAACTATTATTTGACTCTGAACCACAGTCACCCTAAATTTATCTACACTTGCTATCCTGGCCCCAGTTTTCCCACTTTCTGTTTATCAATTAATGAATTGAAAAAAAATTAGAGCACTGAGATTGAGTATTTGGTGGGACTGGAAGTACAGATCAGGAGAGTAGAAACTTGAGTATTGGAAGATATGACTGATGATAGAATTTGCAGGGATGACAAGTCCAGGATATGATAATGAAGGAAGAGTTGGTCCAATGGGAGGTTGGTCAAAGAAAACATTTTTCTTCTAATGACCCTTTTAAACCCTACTCAATCAATACAATTAAAAAGGTCCTCATGTGTCCTATCTGGAAGATAAACTCACTGGAGTCATATACCACTATAAATCTGTACAACTGAATTCTTATCCGTGGTGTAGACAGCCGTACTCAATGAGTCCACTGTGTGAGAATTGCATCCTTTTATTCTGTGTGCTGGGAAGACACATATATTCCCTTTATTTATATGAGGTGTGATTACATGAATACAAATCAGTTCCCAACTTTAGCAGTGGACTGTTTTTCTTGCTGTACCAAATAATACACATTTAGAAATCCCCAAACATGAAAGCTATTAGGAGAAACTTGTGAATGATAAGAAAATGTACAAACATTTCTTTGTCAACTTCTAAGAAAATGAGGTTTCAGAAACAACATATTTCTTTTTATGCGGTACATTTGCAGTGAAGATTATATGTGCCACTTTCAAAACCAGAGTATGTGGTATGAACAGTTTGTACTCAGGTAAGGCCTCAATTGTTGTATAATTTCCCCCTAAATGAGATGTTAAGCTTAATCCACCAATAGAGTAGCTCATCCATGCTCCAAAGCCCATCTCTAGATAGCAAAGTGGAATACTTACTTAAGCGCTGAAAGCAAAGCTCATGGAGGATAACAGGGCAAAGAGAAGATTAGGAAGGCTTTAACATGTTTGTAGGAAGAAAATAGAGGACAAAGCTCATCTTGAAATTTCAGAACACTGGGAAGATGCCAGTGTATCAAAGTCTGCAACACATGGGGTATTCTTGTTTGTTGGATTAGATATGAAATAATTACTTTTGGATTTTAAGTATTAGTAGAGCCTTAGAGTCTTCCGTGTACTTTACTTAAGTAATGTTTTGCTATCTGTCCCTTCTAACTATGAGATGCCATGTGTCAACTTCAAATTATAGTCCCATTTTACTTCACTTTCCAGGGACATTTCCTCTACTACAAGGCACTGTGCTGATTGTTCTAAGTCCTTGTCATGCGGTGCGTTACCCTGGCCTTCTGTCAGTGGTAAGCTAGTACAGCTGGGAAAGTTTTCATTGTCCACCCTACACCTTCACCCACTCTAGGAAAATGTGATCTGAGCTGACATTTCACTGAGACGAAGCACATTTAGGGTGAAAATGAGAGTACATCAGAGAAATTAAGGAAAAGCCCAGGACTTACCAAGAAGTCTATCGGTGGCACGAGATGGTGATCACTGTACTGTAAACATTTTCCTGCTTGTGGGAAGACTGGAAGGGACACTTTGTAGTCTCTTTTCATGGAGAGACACCTAGCCTGGGCCTTTGTTTAAGAAACAGTGGGTGGCTTTGTTTTGGTTTAGGAAGTGCATGGTAGGAGGTGCTCCACACCTGTGTCTGTGGGAGCAGCCGCTGAGCGTGACCGCGTGTGTCTGCCCACCAGGGAGACACAGGTGCTGTGGGATTTAACGTCCGGTACAGTGTTAGGTCTGTGAATTGGAGAAACAGTCTTTCCCAGATTTCCCCATGAAGCATGTTGATTGCCTTCTACATCTGCACCTTTGTTAGGAAAGCTGGAGAAATGTGTAGCACTGAGGAAAAGCTACTATCCCTGGGGCCTCTTAGGAGGCACCCACCTTGCTGTGGCTCCCTTCCGTGCCATGATGCACAAGGACATCCTTCTCCCAGTTTGTAATGCATGCAGTTGAACGATCACAAATGCATTCTTACTGCTTTTCTCTTAAGGAGATTAATCAGAAACCATTTGCCTAAAAACTAAACAATAGAAAATATCTGACCATATGTAGCCTTTCCTTGTGTGTCCTTGCTTTGAGTGAACACGTGCCCCCACATGTTCTTTCACCCCAAGTCACACTTTTCTGTCGCTTTGCGTGATGCCATTTCACTGATATCAAATAACTGCCTCTCAATTTCACCTCTAACCTTCAAAACTTTCATTCTGTTTGTTACAGTCTTTTGAATGCTGGAAGACATTCAACGAAGCTTTAAATATTTCTAATTATAAAATAATGATATTCATAACAGATAATAAAAACAGAAGTAGAAATAGGAAGAGGAAATACTAAAAGTTCTATCATCAGCAGTTGATCTAATATCTTTTGATCTTTTAATGCACATACATATTATTTGTTTAAAAATAGCCAGATGGGTAAAGATCTGAGTGAAGACCGGGACAGCCAGTGCAGGTAGAGCATCACTGGGACTCTGGCTGGGCTGACGGAGCGTCCACCTCAGGGGTCAGAATGGGTGGGGCTTCAGCCTGGACCCCAAGAGAACCAAGGAACCTGGGGAATCCACAGAGCAGACAGAGCCAGAGGTAAGCTCTGTGCAGGACTTAGGTGAGGGAGATATGTTTTCTTCACGTGCGAAGCCAGTGATAAACACTTGGTGAATTCTGTGTACAACGCAGTCTTCCTTAAGATGATAAACCCACAGTTCTTAAGATCTGTCCATCTCAAGGGGGAAAAAGCGGGCCCTTCCTGCCCTGCACACAGGCACAAGAATCTTAGATTGACAATACAGACACTAAATTTGTGACACTATAATTCATTTCAATAACTATGTTCATGAGTCCTGTTAATAATGTGTAATATCAGTGATAAATATGGATGAAAAAAGCTTGGAATAATAGATGTGTATTTCTAGATTGAGAGATAGCATTTAGTGATGACAGTCATATTTCTGCATTTTAGTTATTATTTTAAAAGGTAGCATGTTAAACATCATGCATGTGATGGTTTTTTTACAATCTCCCAGTTTAGTATTTTTATAATTTTGTTGGAATACTGCTTTTTAAAATGGTACACACACACACACACACACACACACACACACACACACAAAACTATTTACTCCTTTGTCAAATGGGAAACTTTGCAAACTATATCTCCTCCTCATTTTGGAGATTCATGATGCATATCAGCGTTGTAAAAATTGTGAGTCCTGCAAAATACAAATCTGTTTAAACAGTTCCCAAGGGTTTTTGAATATAGGACAGTTTGTTTGCATTATGTAGGATTTAAAATCATATATGGAATAATCTTGTAGCAAATGCTGATCTCGTCCTAAGAACTTACTTCACAGACAAAAACTTACATCTAGGGAAAATTCGTGAAATTTAGAAAGAATACAGCCAGAGTCAAATACAGATTCCTGTCAGCTGGTGCTCTTTTCGTACTCCATGTGACTCTGGCCTGCGGGGCTCTCTCCTGACAGCTAACTCGGTGCTCTTGTCTTCCTGGCACACTGATTCCGTTTTTTCTTCCTCTGGCATTTCTACCCTTTAAAAGTCCCTCTATGCTCTTGGGGAAACTTACCTGCCCACAGCTTCGGGCATCACTGATGGTTAAGATGCCAACCCGACCAGCTTGGGAGCTGCCTATGGGCTTAGTGCCCACTTCTGAGTGTGTCTGAGCGGGTCATGGAGGCCCGATTTGGAATCTGTATCTCACCCCGGTCCGTTCCTCTCTGCTACTGCTCCCCTGCTCTTTCGCCAGACTGCCCCAAAGTAAGCCGTTTTGCTCCACTCTGCCCTCTGCTGTGATGTTCTGCCTTGGAGCCAGGTAACCATGGACTAAATTCCCTGAAACCATGAGCCGAACAGAACAAACCTCTCCTTTTTGTGGTGCCACTGGGTATGTTGTCCAGCAATGGGAAGCTGTCTAAGGCAGTTACTTTTATGTTTTGTCTCCTCCATATCAAGTAAGAGTCCTGACTTCTCACAGAGTGTTGCTGCAGAATCACCAGGAAACTGTTGGATTTACTTATTTGTATATCTTGCCTTTACATGAATCTTAGCATGTTCAAAGTCAGATTTATCTTCCTAGAAAATAAATTGTTCTTTTAAATGTAGCTATTTTTTCTTTTCTTTTTTGTTGTATTGAGGATTGGACCCAGGGCCTCTGTGCTGAGCTGCCTGCCCAGGACTTTGTATTTTTATTGTGAGACAGTGTCCAGTTAAGGTGTCTGAGACTCAAGCATGCAGTCTTCTAGCTTCAGCCTCCCAAAGTGCTGAGATTAGCGGGTGCACAACAACCCTTAGCTTAAACTTCTCTATTTTTGATAACAAAATTCTTCCCATCTTGAAACTTTTCACTTTGCAGTCAGTGTTGAAGTCTTTATGCCTTTTACTGCTTAATTCCATTCATATCCTAATTTCTCAAACTGCTTTTCTCTTAAAGATCATCCCAGTTCAAACTCCCATCCGTCCTCCATTTTAGATTTTTATCCATAGGTGTATCTGTTACACCGGTCTATTTCCATTTACTCATAATATAAATTTAACCCTTAGATTATTCACTGTAAAGCAAGCTTTACCTTGTTATTTACCCATTGAAGAGTCCTTAATGGGTTTCTACTTCCCATTTCCCTGTTTATTGGTGAGTGTTTTAAAAGCAGGCCATCAGCTGGGTATGTGTGGCACAACTCTGCAATCTCAGCCCTCTGGGAGGCTGAGGCAGAAGGATCAAAATGAAAGCCCAGGCTGGGCATCTTAGTGCCTAGAGGGACCCTGTCTCGAAATTTAAAAAAAGTGATGGGGCTATATAGCTCAGTGCAAAGGTCCTGGGCTCAGCCTTCCATGTCACACACACACACACACACACACACACACACACACACACACACACACACACTCACACACTACCTGGCAATGCATTATCTACCCAGTACAGCTGACCCCGGGCCTCGCTTGTGCTGCCCTCCCATTTGCAAGCGGCGAAAACCCGGAGAAGTTGGCAGACTGTGGTCCATTCACTTCCCCCACAGCTGTGCTTCCCAAAAGGAGCAGGAATGCTGGGTGAGAGGCCACTGAGTTACTGAATCGGAATTCCTTCCAGCCCTGTGCAGGTCAGGGAGCAGGATAGGGAAAGAAAAGGAAAGCATAAGAAAATGCAGTGTACACGAGTTCTAAATCGGCATCTGGTGAGAACAAGCATCCCGGCCGGGCCTCTGTGGAACCTGACTGGACCTCCGGAGCAGCCTGGGCCATGGCCGCCATTCCGCTCCCCGGGACACACCAAGCCTCGGGACGCACTCAGTCCTTAAACGGCCGCTGAGTGTCTTGTGCCGGACTCCAAAGCCTGGCCTGTTTCTCAGCTACTGTCCAACAAGTCAGAGGTCCTTGAGCGAGCGGCTGGTGGGCTGTGACCCTTGCTTCTAACTTAGTGTGAACCCCTTCCTGTCTTACGGCCACTCGGGACAAGCTTTTGCCTAGAAGTCCCCCGGAAGTTGTACTTCCTGCAATCCTGAATCTCCGTGCCATTTCCTCGGTTCCATGACACCCTGGGCCTCGCTTCTCACACACCGGGCTTGACTTGTCTCGAAAATCACCCCTGGCGTGGTTTCCCATGCTTTTCCCTCACAAAGCAGTCTTGCTCCAAGAACATTATCGTCATTTCCTCATGTTAGCTCCCTACAGGTCGCCAGCTCCTTAAAATAGCCCGAATTTTCTAAGTTGGAGGAGGAGAAATGGACACTGACCCAGGCTCCTGCTGCTACACACAGCCCCCTGAGCCGTGCTCAAGTTCTCCCATTCAGGACTGCATCCCTCTCCACACTTCTCCGGAAAGCGGGCTTCGGCTCCGGAATCTCTGCTCATCGGCTCTGTAACGGCAGCATCTCTGCAGAGCTTCGCGGTCACCTGGACGCGTGGAGAGGCTTTGCAGCTGAAGGACAGGGAGCAGATGGGACCGCGCAGAGGCACGGGCTGAGACACGGTCAGGGACTTTGTCTTATGTGGAAGCTCAGCAAAGAGCCAGCCTAGGCTCTTCCTGTGGCCAAGAGCCCAAGTCCAGGCACTTGAGGGACCCAGCTGACCCTCCTGAGACAGGGCCACTCACCTGGTCCATCTGAGAGCTGAGGATGGGTGACCAGACCCCGTGGACCCTGCGCATGTGAGGGGCAGTTCGGTCTGGGATGATGGCTAGTTTTATGCTCTCATTTAAAGAAGTTATCTCAATTTGATTTTATTTTTTGCTATTATATTTTCAAAAAACTTCAATGAGTGCTTGATAAGAACCAGATTTCTTCTTTACACAGTGGAGACAGAGAGGAAGAAGCACAGATATCACTCCCTTGCTGACACAGATAGCCAAAATTGATGGTGGGAGTGAAGAGACCATTTGACTCCATTTTGTGGATTTTCTGGAAAGATGTACTTCTAAATAAATCACTTTATGGGGATTTGAGCAAAATTGTCAGACCCTGGGCTTCATGAATTTAAAACAGAGCACTTGTGAAGTTATTTACTAACAGGATTTCAGGTGAAGGCGGTGGTGCTCTCAACCTTTTATCCTAAATACTCCCTTTCCCTGAGCTTCCTGAGCTTCTCCGGACTTCGGCCCTTTCTTGTGCTTATTTCTCTTCAGTTCCTCCTCTTCGCAGAGCATTCAAGAAATATTCACTTTGCTTTGTATTTTCTATGTTTCATGATTGCAGGACTCTAGGGAAAGTAGAAAACTGCTCACAGAGAGAAAGAGAGAGCTGGAGCTAGAGAGAGAGAGAGGGAGGGAGGAATAGTTTTACTGTTCCTAGTATTGACACAAAACCACAGCGTAAAGGAGCAGTTTATCTGGCTCAGAATTTCTGGGGGTTTAGACCCTGGCAGCAGGAACATCATGGTGGACAGCATAACGGGGCAAGGCTGCTCAGTTCATGGCATCCAGGAAGCAGAGCAGGGACCAGGGCGGAAGAGGAAAGGATGAAGGACCAGGAAAGGACCCCAAGATGGTGCGTCCGTGACCTGCCCGAACACCCGGAGAGAAGTGTGCTTCCCTGAGCTCCTTGGTTTCCCTCAGGCTGCTCGCTTTGCTACTCCACCCTTTGCTACTTCCTCCTGAGGAGGAACAATCGTCCCACAGTTCTTTTCACCATGCTTTCATTAAAAAAAATGCTGTAGAGATAAAAGTAAGTTTTCATCTGAAAGCCATAAGAAAAGGAAGCTGCAAACTAGATATGCATTTTCAAGTTGTCCACTTAGGAGGAGAGCGCAGGCAGCCCCTGGTCTGAGACTGGCTTGCTGCCTTCTCCCCGTGCAGGGTGTGAAGTCGCTACCACGCTAAGTGCCACCTTTGGGCCTAGGAGTGAAGCGGCCTTTGGACGGCTGGCGGTGCTGAGTCCAGCGCATGGGGCTGTGAGGCCACTGACGCTCTCTTCGGTGCCTGGTTCCTGGCAGCAAGGAGGGGGAGGCAGCTCTGCTGCCCTTCTGGAGGGCCGGTGTGAGCAGCTGGAAGCCTGTGACATAGTACAGCGAAATGAAGCAGATGGGGGCAAGGCTGGTGGTGAGCGGAGGGCACGGATGGATTTCTAAGCTGCTGCCGCTGACCTTTTACCCGAGGCCAGCCATGGTCTGCCCCAGGGATGGACCCCTCCGCCCTGAGCTAAGCACTCGTGTCAAGTGGTATTACCACAGACATTTCACACCGGTGATTCTCAATTTGATAAGGAGAGTTGCAGGAGTTCTCTTCATAAATGCAGATGCTCAGCTGCAAATCCGTTACTGTGGCCTGTTACTGTGTTGCAGCAGATCCACAGGTGATTCTGCTGAGAGGTACCTGCCGAACTAAAGAAAAGCCTAGGAACTGCACACAGCTCTCCAGGCCTTTACATGTGCAGTGGGAGCACTGAGATTTGCCACAAGCTCTGCGGTAAAGTGGGTTTTCTCGACAGTTGCTTCACTTTGCCCTGTTCTTGTTTTTATAAAGTTTTATTTGGCTCTCGAGGACCAACTACGTTTTCCGACAGCCATATTTCCAAAGTGGCCAATGAAATCAGTGGCCGCAGATTTGGGAGTTTTCTGAGTCTTCTCAGTGAGGGCTGGGGTATGTGTGTGGATTTTCTACACGCTAAACTACTGTTTCCTAGACTTGGTTTATCAAGTAAATATTTTGCAAAGAGTGAAAATTTCTGTCCGATTTTGTGACCACAAAACATACTCTGTAGAGGGTGTGCTTGGACCCCACAGCTTCCTCCTCCACTCGCTGTTACTCTCCCTTCCTCAGTCCTTTCCAGTGACTTCCGACCCGACCGGCAACAGTTACTCTAGCCCTGAATACGAGTCTGCCAGGAGGACATTGCCACTGTGGAGATTTGTGTAAATACGCATCTTTACCATCCTAAGTGGACATGGTCTTTTTCAAGTAGACTATTGGTAAACCTTTGAAGTAATACCTAATTTGATGAACGTTAAACTCCAAAAAAAAAAAAAAATCATAAAACCTAACCACCGCTAGCTCCTCAGTGGGAGTCCGAATTCTAATTTATGCAAAAGCTTTGCGAGAGTCAAACATTCCCATCAGTGTGCAGTTATTGTACCCTGGTTTCCTGGAGGTGTCCACACCGGTCGGGGCACAGGGGATGTGGCGCTCGGACCTCTTCCCTGGCACTGATGTTGGTTGGAGCAAACTGCAGAGCTCAGTTATCCTGGGGGCCGAAAGCCCAGCATCAGTCCCATGATGAAAACAGACAGAAACACCGGGTCTGCTTTCCCACCAAACTCTGGCTTCCCCACCTCCCCAGGTCCCTCCCAGTAATTGTCCTCTTTCTCTCATTAATTCTTCAACTACTTTTCCTTTACTCTTCTTACCACCCTATTACTTTTTGTATCTAAATAATTATGACTTAATTCCTTGTCATGATCCAAAAAGTTGTGACCGAATTCTAATTTATGCAAAAGCTTTGCGAGAGTCAAACATTCCCATCAGTGTGCAGTTATTGTACCCTGGTTTCCTGGAGGTGTCCACCTCGGTCGGGGCACAGGGGATGTGGCGCTCGGACCTCTTCCCTGGCACTGATGTTGGTTGGAGCAAACTGCAGAGCTCAGTTATCCTGGGGGCCGAAAGCCCAGCATCAGTCCCATGATGAAAACAGACAGAAACACCGGGTCTGCTTTCCCACCAAACTCTGGCTTCCCCACCTCCCCAGGTCCCTCCCAGTAATTGTCCTCTTTCTCTCATTAATTCTTCAACTACTTTTCCTTTACTCTTCTTACCACCCTATTACTTTTTGTATCTAAATAATTATGACTTAATTCCTTGTCATGATCCAAAAAGTTGTGCAGGTCCAATGACCAAAAACTTGACCATGCATTTGTCAGTTCTGCTCGGTGGACGAGGTTTCCTAAAACAAAACTCTAACTTTTGAACTTAATTAGCTCAAATGTTCTAAACATAAGAAACATCTCATTTCTACCAAGCCCCCTCACACTTTGCTATATGGTAATTGACGTATCACTTATTCAGGTATCCTTTTACTCTACCCTAATCTGTATAAATTTTTCTCAAGTGAGAGCATGTAGGTTTAAAAACTACAGAGCATGTAGGTTTGAAAAACTATAATACAAACCAGTGCTGTTTTAAGATATATTTAGACATTTTTCTTGGACAATATTTAGAGTCTTCTTTGAGATTCCAGATACTTTTCCAACTACCAACTCCGATAAGAGAGCCTCCGTGCCGCCCCAGTGGATGAGTTTTATTGCCCACCAGGGCTTCCCTCCTTTCATCTCTGTAAGGTGAATAAATCGCTTTCTAGGCAGCATTTGGTCTTAGACTTCTTCTCTCCAGACACAAATCTGCTTTTGCTCTTTGTGGCCATATTATAGCAGCCCCTTGATATTTTCCAGAGGAGTTGGCTTTGAGCGTGGCCTCAGTGGACTCAATGTGAGGAATCTAAATGGAAATCAAGAAAAGCAAGGTCGTTGGCATCTCATTGGTTCATTGCTTGGGGAGCCATTTTCTTAACATACAGCCTTGAGTTTGTAGCATGCTTTAGAGGAATTTTAGATTGATCATCTTAAGAGAATCTTTCCTACTGGAAAAGACATAACTACTTCTACCAACTAACTGTTATTTACAAAGAAGGAAAACATTGTTTGTGAGAGTTATCCAAACAGGACTAGGGGAGAATCACAGGCAGAGTCTCCTGAATCAGGACCAGTCTAGGAGGTGGGCGCCCAGAACAGGGAAGGAGGAACAGAAGTAAGTAACCAAAGGAGGGAAGAGCACCCCTGTGTCTTAGCCTGAGGTGAATAGAGTCTTTTTTGACAACAGAATTGTGTGGATAATAAGTAAAAAAGAAACATTTAAGACATGAAATTATAAAATAATATAAGAAATGCATAATGAAATTTTATTCAGTGCTCTTCTCCTCAGTGTACATACCTCAGCCTGAGAATAACAGTTTTCTAATACTTCTCCTTTTTCTTCTTCTCTACCTCTATTTTCATCACTTTCTTTTTCCTTCTTACTTTTCCATAAAGTTTATGAAGTGAAGTCATCAAGACAGAAGTTTAAAGTTGCTATGTCGATTAAGAATTAATGTTTTAAGCTAAAATGAGAAGCATCAGATTGATAACTAACTTTCCAATATCCATGTTCATGTTGAAACAGGGTTAGATACATGAGCAGGAACAGATTCGATGAGGCGGTGAGCGTACTATTTGGCAAACCCGGCATTGGGGATAACCTCTTTCCCTTCTCAGCAGAAGGTACTGAGTGCTGTTTACATAATTTACTGACCACAGCTGGGTGATTCTATTCACCACGTGTAGAGAGGGATTTGGAAGTACACAAAGTAGGCATACATTTTGGGGTTAGAAAGAAAGCTCTATGTCAGAATTCAAAGATTCATAGACTTAAAGAATCTCATGTTTGGAATATTTAAAAGCTCCTACTTCAACCTATTCCTTAGTGCTTAAATCAGCCCAGATTCCAACATCTACCATGTGCTGCTCTGCGCTGTTGTGTGCAGTGTAGACTGTGTTCACGTTGAATATTGCTGGGAGGCATCGGTTGTTGACAAAGAAATTGTAGCTCAAGGAAGTGAAGTAATTTTCCCAAAGATACATAGCTAGCTATGAAGGGGTAGATTCATGATTTAAATGTACTTTATGTTGCCACCAGGCTTACAATGAAAAATCTGAGATGACTTTACCTTTTCATCTGGAAAATTCTGGTTCTTCATTAATATGTGCCCTGGCCATAGCTGGTAGATATTTGTGTCATGACACTGAAGTGTTAAGAGTGAGCTCCACGGATCCCTTCTCATACTGAGAAGTTGAGGACTTGTATTTGCAGACTCAAATTCACTTTTCTTCCCTCCCACGGAAGACAAAGAGCCATCCATCTTGTAGAAGAGAACATTACCTGAATGAAGAGAAATATCCACTTACTTTTAAAATATGTACAGCCTGGAACGCAGCCTTTATTCCTCATCAAATGAAGTGAAAGGGAAATAAGTCTCTCCGGGTCTTAGCAGTTTATGGGGCTCAAGTACCTAAAGTTCCCTGACAGTTAAGCTTGGGTGCCAGGTACTTGCTAAGTACAGCAGAACAGGAGGAGAACACAGGCATGTCTGGCACAGTTATTAGAATTTAGTATTAATTTATGGGACTTCTCAGACTGCAAATCTTGGTTCTTCCCACTGTAAAGCATGCGCGTGCTTAACCTTCATTGAGACAGCACATGTGGATGGCTGGGAACTGCCCTCGGCATCTTACATATGTGTCTCACTTGTGCTGTTTCCGGCCGTGTTTCACAGATAAGGACTTCATTTCAGGGAGAACCTAAGTGCTCTCTTAGGCTCACAGATCTGGTAAATAGGCGCTGGAACTCAACCTGAGCAGGCAGTGGAATGTGCCCACCTTCAGAAGAAGCTGCTTGTGTAAGGTTAGTGGTTTCCCCACTGGTCTTCAGCTGAGACAAAATCTCAAAGGAGATATATTATCCAAAAGGAAGACAGTTCTGGATGGGGCTACCTTGAACACAGCAATCCAGGTCTTTCCCCGAATGCCAGGTCTCTCCAGAGTAGCATGTGGTGTTTTCCTCCTTGTCATTCTGCAAAATTCCAACCCAAAACCCCCCATCTACATGACTAAGAGCAATGTGAGAGTCAGAGAGCAGCCTTGCTTCCAGGGGCAGGGGAGGCTGATGGTGCTACAGAGCCCTCTGATGGACCCTTGAGAGGTGCTCCTCAGAGACTGTGGGACACAGCAGTGTAATTTAGGTCTACACTAAGTCTTCTTAACTGACTTCTATAATGCGGAAAAACTTTTGAGATCAAAACTTCAATGACAGACTCTTTAATGATAAATGTAATGATAATGTCACACTGATAGGGGCAAGGACTCTGGCCTGTGATTGGAGTTTGAATTTTGATTTTGGTGGTTGGAAATGGACAGTTGTTTAAAAACCCACTTTTAAATATGCATCAAATATCAGCCTTCAATTAAAGTTGTTTGTGATCATTGCTATGTACTTTTAGGTATTTCTTTATCAGTCCTTTACATATTGGTATTTTAACTACTAGAACGAGCTAAGGATAAAAAGAAAGATGAAATAGTAAGAGTAAAATTTTGCCCCATGATTTATAATACAATAGGAATTGTGAAGCTTGAAAGTATTATAAAATATATAGATTTTTTGTGTAAATTTGGAAAAGCAGAGTTGTATGTGTGACAGGTACTTATGCACCCTCTCTGGGTTCTTAAGTCCCTGAAGAAGGAAAATATAAGTAGTTTCCATTGACTAAGATGACTGTATGGTAGTATGGAACGGCACACAGCAGGGACGGCATTTCTTCTCAAGATGACTGCGGGCAGATGGCTGGTGCACAGCCCAAAGGCTGCATTAAACGGAAGGTGCTCTCTCAGTAGCCTTCTGCTCATTTTTCTCCCATACCCCAAATCTAAGATTTCCTTTGATGGAATGCCATTTTTTTTTCAAAGAAGAGATAACATAGCAAAGCCAAGACTAATTAAGATCAAGAGCTGTGGCTTCCAACACTAGCCCTGTCATTGAGCAGCTATGTGACCTCGGTCAGTTTCCTTGCATTTCTAATTGTGCATTTATTTCACCTACCGGACAGGAATATGAATAATATTCACCTCATTGGCTTGTGAGGATTACGTGAGCAATGCACTTAAAAGCATTTAACACATGACTACCATTAGTCAAGCTTATAAAATTCCTGGAGGCAAGGATTTATGTCACTGCTTATGAAATAATTCTTGCATAGAAAATGAGATGTTTTGTGCAATGCGTGGTTCGTGCAATTTGATCAATTCTGTGTGAGACAAAGACTTAGGCCAGGGCCTTCCCAATTTCTCCTTGGGCTTCCAGCTCGCACAGAGCTGAAGAGGTGGCCTTCAGGTAGACTCTCAGGCACAGAAAGTCAAATGCCCACGTTATAAGCAGGCAAGAAGGAAATGTTGCTTATTTTCACTACATTAAATTATTTTTGTTGTTGTATAGGTCACTACTGTATTCAATCTATCTTGAAAAATTTTTGAATAAAATACATTTTTGCAATTTAGTACTATGTGTACACATTCAACATTTGTAATTTATGATTTTAATTATGAAAGATAAAACTTTCAAAGCAATGCCATAAATATAGACTAAATGTACTTCCCCAAAACCTAACTCATTCAGTCAAAATGGAAACAACATATCAAACTGTTTGCTTTTAAATATCTGATTTATTCCCTTTGTATTGATCCTTTCAATAGTTATATGATCATAATAAAATATTAAAAAAGAAATTTTCCCACATTGTTAAAATTTTAAGCCAAAACTACCATAATGCTTTCCTGCATGGGTAGAACTCACAGAAAAATGACTTGCAGAAGTGGCTTCATTTGAAAGTGATTATCCACCTGATTTGGTATCATATTAAGAAGCTAGAGATCTGTTGGTTCTCAGTGCAAATTACAATTAAAAATCTCTTATTTATAATTAATAATTGCATATTTACAATAAAATTGAAAGTAATTTTACTACCAGTCATTCTGTATTAAAAGATCTCTTCTTCTGAATGATTCTTCAAATAATTTGATAAGTAGAAAATGAAATGCTATTCTGCAAGTGAGAGTAACGCTGACCTGTTAGGAGGTAAATACATTCGTTCAGCATCTCACTCGTCCACTACAAACCCTGGTCCTAAACTCTTTCAAACAGGTTGTTTCCACCTACTGCAGAATCATTCGACCTTAGAGTACACCCCTGTCCCTGGACTGACGGTCTGGAGTCACATATCAGGGCTCTGGGGTGCAGAGGACTTGTCTAGCTACAGGGAGAAACTAGTGCGAAGACTCAGGAGTGACAGCAGTTCTGGAAGACTGAGATCTCTACGGAAATCTGTCAGTCATCACCTAACTTCGTTAAAAATAAGGCATGTGTTTCTTTTTAAAATTCAATTAATTAACTCACTCTTATTTTGACACGACCGCTACGCCCGTGAAGACAGCCTGTGATAAAGCACATTACGGTCAGAATTCAGTATTTACCACGTTCTTTTCAAACCAAAGCTCTTTCCCGGCGACGCCAGCAGAGGCCGCCAGGAGAGGGCGCCGCGCGGGAAAGTGTCCGGGCCGGCGCTGCGTGAGCCGAG
>NW_022900937.1:1447410-1470739 GCF_012274545.1 Fukomys damarensis
GTCGGAGCGGAGCGCCTCTCCCCGCCGCGCGCTGCCGGGCGACTGGGCTTCCCCAGCAGCGGAGTAAGGGCTGCGCCCGTTCTGCGAGGAGCTGCGCGGCCACTGGTGTCCAAGACGACGTTGTCGATGATACGTGAAATGGCGCCTGCCCACTGCGCAGCAAGAACGGAGCGTGAGGCCCAATGGCATCGCGGGGCTTGAACAAGCGCGTGTGTGCTCACGCGCATGTGTGCATGTGGGTGCGCGCGCATGCGTTGTTGGGTAAGAAATGGGGCGAAGGGAACGCTGGGACGGCCCTCCTGGCCTTGCAGCTCAGAATGCAGCTGAGTTTTATTACAGCTTTTTACATTTGTATTTTTATTTTAAATGAAGTCAGAGATTAGGCAAGTGTTTGTCCATTTACTTAATCAAATAAGAAGTAAACGAGGTCACCTGTTTCTGCACCCCTAAAGCGGACACAGATTGGGTCAGTTGTGCACATAGTTATTTTTTCTAAAGTCACTCGTATATTAAAAAGTGGAGTATTTGCCAAAAAGTCTTCCTTAACTTGTGATGCATCCTGCTGCCAACTGAAAATTGTCCATTTTCTGCGGCAGAGCATCTAAAACTGAATTAACATTCACTTTAATTTCAAGTAAGTACTCTAATTCTTTACTTTCCTACCTGGATTTGTCCTAAGACCTCCTATTAATGAATGGAAACTTGTTGGCCTTTACACCCTCAGCCAAACACAAGCCATAGTCTCAAACAAAACCGTGAAAATTGTTTGACTGTTACAACCCATCGGCTGGTTTGGGGGAGTGATTATTAATATGTGGAATAGTCGAGCTTTGGAGTCATGGTGACAGCAGGCAAGCTTCTAGGAACAGCCGTGACTGTGGTACACATGGCGAGGACACGCGCTGTCTGCCGCGTGGGCCGCTGTTCTGTAAGGAAGTGGGTTCGTTCTCACTTCTGCCGGTGTGCGTCTCTGACTCTCCGGGAGGGAGGTTCGTGTGGGAGGCACAACGTGCAGAGCTCAGTTTGTGTTGTCTGTTGTAACTGTGAAATAGAATCTGGGATCCGCGTGTCATCTGGCTGCCCTTGGTGAAGTCTGCACACTCACACACACACTCACACACACACAGAGCTGTTGGGCTGCATGAAGTCTTCATTTTGAATATTGTGTCTGTAGTACCACCATACACTATTTATACGTAGTTCTGAGACAGAAATTTGGGAAAATTACAAAGTTATTATGATGACTCTCTCACCAATTAAATGTTGTTTTGTATTTATAATCACGTAATCAATTATCCCAGAAAGAACATTTCCAAACAAACACAATACAAACATAATGTGAAAATAAATAAAATCACAGTGAGTCTCTCTGCGTCATTTTGATCCAGGCTTTGAGGTCTGATACAGGAGACAAAATGCTAAACCTTAATAAGTGGGCACAATTCTAGGCATAGCAGAAGCAAATCTCACTGATGGGTTAGAATATATTCTTGTCATTGAATGTTTCATGAGAATGAATGTGTTCTTCCCACTGTGGAGCAATTATAACTAGAAACTTACAGTTTTTGAAAATCACTTTTTCATTCTAATAGTTCACGTACAAAGCAATGTTCAAAATTTATTTATTTTCATTTTAAAATTTGATTCTTTTTTCATCCCGAGGAGTTGGTGTGTGTGTGTGTGTGTGTGTGTGTGTGTGTGTGTGTAACTCACCTCTGTTCCTTTTACTTCCTCTGTCCTTGTCCCTTTCTGTGGGCCACATCTCTAAAGTCTTCTGCCTCTTAAAATGATGGTGAGGTCTTCTCACCATGATGGTTTAATTCCAAACTTCTGCCTTCACTAATTACTTGTCTCTAAAAGACATTGATACCATAGTGAGAAAGCACAGGGCCTACCCCAAATTAATATTTAATGTCATATCTAAAATCACATTTTATTCAGAGACAAAAAACCCTATGCCTTTACTTAGAGTTCAGACACGTGTTACTATAAAAGGTCATTTTGATTAGTTCCAACTGATTTTCAGGAGATTTTATAGGTAAGGTTTGTCCAGATTAGCTATCACAAAGGTAAGATTTGGCATGCCTATGCACATGTGAATTTTTTCTTTCGAATTGCTACCATAAAGCAAGATGACTCGGCAGCCCTCCTGCTGTAACTAATCCCTGCGGTCTGCCAGAGTCACCCGGGCTCTGCTTCCTGCCTGAACCCGCCAACGCGAACTGAAGACAGATCAAAAACAAAATGAAAAGTCGGCCAAAATCCTTCCCATGATTTTTTAGTAATGCCAAAACTTGTTGTCGAATGCTTTGGACTTCAAAGCGTCTCCTGCCTCTGTACCCTCACCGTGTGTCAGATCCTGCCCTTTCACTGTCTTTATCAAAAGGGAGCACAGGTCTGTCCAGCGAGCTTTTCACGTAACCCACACACTCCAGCCACGGACAGGCTGCGGTCTGGAAAACTACAGCAAATCAGACCCTCTCTCCTTGGAGGAAGAGTCACCTACAGCAACATGGGAAAAAGAAGGGACCCCCGTCCCCGGAAAGTGCTTGTAAAATAATCTGCTTAAAATATGAGACTTTTCTTCTTCATTTTATTTTAAAGATAAAAGGAACAGGGACTGCAGATAATTCCTATGGATCAAAGCAGACTGGTTCAGTTATCTGTTGGAAGGATTTCCTTGCATCTTTTACAAAAGACTTTTGGTTAACTCCTTTTAGGTTTCTGCTTTGCAACTCTAAGCTCATTGCTATTTATAATATTTTAACAGGGATTAGTGAAGTGAGGTAAAGTGATAAACCTCCACATTTAAATATCTTTTTCTGGCAAATTTTAGTTAAAATATCACAAACTAGATTTACACAAACAGAATGAACTGATTGGGTATCGTCTGCTGCAGACTTCACATCCCAGCTCTGGGGAGCACTTTTTCTGAGGAAGGAGACATTTCACAGTTGAAAACCCAGGCGATGGGCTCCTTTAGGCTAACTTGCCTCAAACACCGTGACCGCACCACTAGTATGATTAGAAGTTTTAGAAAGTTGAACCAACAACTGTTCAAGGATTATATGATTCCACCACCTTATAGTTCTAAATCATCCAGAAGCCATGAGCTCAACCAAGACACTCTTCAGGGCAACGTGTTAATTCTGAAGCCCTATCGTTCCTGACAGGTGGGGGGGTATAGCACCACACTCTGTGTAAGCCGAATTTCAGTTCTATAACAGATATAAATGTATCACACAAAAACCTCATTCTATATGCATTTTTCTCTCTCAGATGTTCCTTGTTCAAAGAGTCTTTGAATCATTGAGTTTCACTTAAATTTTCCAATCTAGCCACATACAAGCGTTACCGAAATCACCTAATACCTAATGGAAAGTTAAGCAGTATTTTCTCTACCGTAGGAAGCTGAACCTGTTATATAGGAATTCTTTCTCAGAGTAGTTTGGTTTGGGTGTTTTGTTTCCCATAAAAGAACACGATCTTTTGCCTGACTGGTTGATTTTTATCTTGAGAATTACAGCAGATGTGTAGTTTGTGAGTGTGACCAGGATCTCGTAATGACACAGAGCTGCTCACGTCCGCTGGCTGGCTGTGGATCCACGCCTCTGTGTGCATGGCCTGACAGGATACCTGCTCATATAGCTGTCTGCCAAGCCAGCCCATGGGGTCGGAGGACAGCAGGGAAGTGAGAGACCAACATGCCCCATGCTGGCCTGACACACAGGTCCTGCTCAGGAGGTGCGAGTTGGAGAAGTGACCGAGGAGGAAAGTCTCAGTGTAAAGGCAAAGGCATTGTTTATGCCGGGCTTCTGAGAAGCCACCACACCAGCTGGCCAGCCGAGGGGTCCGAGCTTCTCACAGTGCGTAGAGGAAAGGTACAAAGGAAGCTGTTTTTTGCTCCCCCAGCAGATGCATGGAAGCCGAGTGTGAGTGTGGGGAATGGAAAGAGTTCTCCTTGCACACCAAACTTGTGCCAACTTGGAACGCTTCACAATAGCCTCTTAACATTAAATGTTCAAACACTGGAAACATTTCATCTCCACACTGAAACAAACAAACAAACAAACAAAACAACCAGCCTGGCACCCTTCCAGCGAGAAGTTGGTGGCGGGAGTAAATCAAGAGCTGTCTGTGTTCCCCGATCTCAGCCTCTACATACAAAGGTGGGAAACTGCCCTAGTTTTGTAAATAGTGGTTTGTTATTCAGTCACCCGTGCGTTTATGTAAACTTTAAAGAGTTCATTTTCAATAAAGAAGTCTTCACGTGCATCTTTCTGGCCCACGCGTGTGGTAAGGGTGCCACCACGTGTGTGGACGCCCAGGTGCAGGTGCAGGGCAGGCGGCAGTCAGCGGTCACCCTCTGGTGCCAGCCCACAGGCTGAGCTCTCACAAGGCCCGGTCTCGCTCATGTTCCCGGCTCCCATGGCCTGGCGCATAGACACCTTTCCTGCCTGGTACTGATGTTCGCCTCACCTGGGAGCACCACCTGTGGCCATGACCCTCCCTCTCGTGCTGTCTGCCTTTGCCCACCCAGGGGTCAGGGACTCCCAAGGCCGATCCCGGGCCGGCATCTGTCAGGGCGTGGTGGGCCCCGGCCCATGGAGAGCCGACCCAGCTTAGTGACTTCTCCCACCATGTGGAGATGATAATGTTTCACTTCTCAGAAAACTTGAAGGAAGACCTATTATTTGAGAGAGAATATCACTTGTCCAGGGAAAACAAATCAATAGTAGTTCTCTAGTTTCAGCGCTCACAGTAAGTGCACGTCTCCCAGCTTTATTCACAAGGCATCCCTTTAGTAACTCAGTTTGGGGGCTCGCTAAGATTCAGCAGGGCAGTCAGAATCCGTAAGAACATGGAAGAATCAGGGTTTTCACACAGAGGTCACGTGCACTGTTTGCTTACATTGCATTAATTAATAATGGAGGAACAGCGCTGGAAATACGTACACCATATTGATGACCACAAAGGTCTGTGTTACAGCTTCTGTGGCTGGGCTGGGAGCTTCTGCATGTGAAAAATGCCTGGCTCCAACTTGCTGTCCCTGCTCCCGACTGTGAACTGCCACACATCTACAGTAGAAAATAACACCTTCCTTCAGGAGGAACAGACTCAAGCCTGGCGTAAGAAAACTGACATCTGACTTTCACGGCACTGACCAGAACGTATCCCTGTCAGCAGCATTCACCAGGCCTCACCTCACCCCCACAGGGCGCCCTTCCTGGTGGGTTAATGAACTATTCAGGATACTATTTTACACCCCATTCTGTGAACCCCTTTCTTTTCAGTATGAATTTCTGGGCAGAAAATTCTGACGTTCTTCCAGGTTTCTGGCTCTTAAGATGAACTATATTTTTGTGCTGCAATTATTGTTAATTCCATACTCTGTGAAGAAAAATGATTCAATGTCAATTTTTGGTCCCCCAAACCAGAGTCTCCTGGCGAATCAGGTACAGCATTTTTCAGCCTCCATCCTGCAGAGTGGCAAAGCAGAGAGTTTCTTGCAAAGCTGACCTATTTGCCATCCACATTATAACTTCCCCGCACTGCATGGCCAAACCCCCAAGGTTTCCCAGTGTGCGGCCAGTCTGTATGAATGCAGCACATTCCTCTCCAGGCGGAGCTCCCTACTCCTCTCCCTTCCTGCCCGACAATATGTTGCCATGCTATAAAAGCCCTAATGCCCATTTTCAACGATTAGCTGTACATCAGCATCACCACCACAAATCCACAAGTTTCACATCAAGCATTAAATGGGATGAATATTGATCTGCTAAAGAGGATTTATTTATTTCTAGCTCTATCCAAAGATCAACTGCGAGCAGCTTTTGGGGGATCTGCGAGGCTCTCACAGCACAAAGCTCCTGCATACATGACACTGGACTTGACATTTCAGTTCTGGAAGAAAACCAAACAGTAAATTCAGTGCAATAATCCTAGATAAATGAGATGATCACTGGGAAAGCTGAGATAGTTAAGTGGTCTATCAGAGAAGTCCAACGGATGGTATTGAACAGTTGCTACATAGAATCCCACTCGTGTCAATATGGCCCAAAGCACCGTCATATCAGGAGCCGGTATCCCCACGTCTGAACAATCTCCACCGCTTCCTGGACTTGTCTCCGTGCACCGTTTCCCACCCACAAGACCATAAATAGCGCACAGTGGGATGAGCTGGTCACCTAACCATGGCTCTGGGTATCCGCGAGCTTCGCCGTAATGCAGCATGGCACACGGGAAAGGCTACAAATGGAAGTGGGCTGTGATCTGGGAGGCCAGGCAGCTCTGCCTTTTACTGGAAGGACACAGGATGGCAGGGAGGGTCTGTGTAACTAAAGCCAGTCAGTTTTCTAGAACAGGGAAGTTCAAATTCTGTCACAAATTCTGAAAGACTGGAGAGCCCGACTCCCCTCCCTCAATTAGAAACCGCTGCTCTCCTCTGTAAGATCTAGTACTGTAGCAATCTTAAATCACTCTGCATATCGCCCAACCAAGCAAACATTCGGCTTCTGTGTAAATTCAGTGCTGCTGACAGACACACTTGAACTTTAACACAACCAAAAATTTACATCTTACCCACGTGTGAGATCCTTTGTTCCCTTGAAACTTTTATTGTCAGAAACTGGAAAGATGCATTCATTCAACCTATTTGATAGCTTGAGTCTATCTAAATAATCATTTGCTTATCTTTTTATCTCAGCATCACAAATACAAAAATAAATTCAAGAAACTTTTTGTGCCTATAAATATAAAAAAGTGCTTGTATTGATTCGTTTTCTTAGGGAAATTCGTTTGGAAATGTATCAAGCTAAATTGTACTATACATACACATGGTTTATAGTGACGCCGATGTAGCCAAAGGGTCACGTGTGCCTCATTTTTATATCACGTTATTCATATTAAACCTGCTCGTGGGCATTGCCTTATAAGCGCTAGCGCGGCAAAGTCCGTTTGTCTCAGCATGGTTTCAGGGTCAGAGAAGGCGGCTTCTTGTCCAGCCGTGGAAAAGGCTCCAGCTCTGCGGCCCTGCAGGGCGACTGCTCTTCTCCACCAAGTGGCCCCTGGAAACCCCTTTTCCTGGTCTGGGCCGCATAGGCGCCTTCTCGGAGGGAGTGCACCCCACATGAACGAGAGTGGAACATGGGGCAGAACTTAACCAAGCCGTTTCCTCACCAGAACTGGAAACAGCTCAGATTTCCTTCTATCCACTGCTGCACAATAATGCATTGCTGCCTGATTGTTTACAGTTGTTTTAATTATTAAGCTTGCCAAACTATAGAGAGGATCCAAAGGGAAACATTTGCAGTAAGATGGAAGGTTTTGCAGTTTTGGAATACTGAAAGCAGTAGCTCAGTTTGTAATTTACTGTTCTGGAAAAAAATACTTCTATATTAATTATAATGTTTCTGGGAACTGAAGTATTACATTTTGTTTTGGATATTTGAAACTTTTGGTAGCAGATGTCCTCAGAAGAAGTACCACTTAACTTAATTAGGGTTTGTTCACAGACCTGAGGGTCCAGATTGCCAAGGCCAATGACATTTATCAGTACAAACAGTGTCCGTTGAGAAAGAGAAAATGGCATAAACATTGCACACACGTTCTCCTCACTCTGGTGTCCCTGTTCATTTTAATTCATGTCAGTCACCAAGAAAATAGGGATCATATGCCGCTTTTTAACAGATACAATACTATCGTGAATGTGGACTGCGCAGAGGAAATTGTTGAGGGGTGGTTTAGAAGAATTTTCAATTACTTAGTTTGAAGATCTTTAAAAAAAAAATCGAGAAACCTGAAATACAAATTAATTAAAGAGCAACATAAAAGATAGGCAATAAGAACCAGGGGGGGGCAGATCTTTTGCAAAAGGCAAGGGGACCAAGAGAAGGAGGGCGGAGGGGAGGGCAGTCTTCACAGCTGCAAACACATACAATAAAAATACAAATGAAAAAATGGACAGTTACTTGCTTTCATTTTCGTCGCATCTTCCTTGAGGGCTTATGAGATCCCCCCTCCCACTGACCCAGAGTTTCCTCCTGGGAGATGAATTTCCTGCATTTCTGACCTCTTTGGGAAAATTCTCAGGGGGACATGGGGTAGGACACAAACTGTGACCCTCACTTGCAGAATTTCTCAAGCCGTCGATCCTGGGGACTAGAAAAGTCTCGAGGGTTTCAGTGCAGTGAGGACACTGGAGGAGAAGACGCTGCGCCCTGTGCCACCCTGACGCCCCTATTTCCAACAGGGTCTGTGCCCGGCCCACCCACTCCGTGGCTCCTCTGGCCTGACTTCTCCCAGTTCACACCTTGCTTTCGATATCTCTTCTCTCGGGAAATTTTGTGGCACAAAACTCGTCACACTTTAAATTTGAGGCTTCATCTCAACTAGTTTGTCTGTGCTGTTCTTAAAATTATCAGCAGGCACATGTGGGTGTCCAAAACTGCTTCCAGTGTTCAACTGAATTGATAATTCCCCACCCAGCTTTTCTTAAGCATGACTCCGACCAAATCCATCTTGTGATGACTATTGCTCAGTTACTGAAGAGGGAATCTGGTATTTATAAAGCTGAGGAAACCCATTATTCATGGGTGACTTCAAATTCGAAAATACATAGATTTATTTGAGGCTACACCCTGGAGAGTCTGGTCATCTTGCTTTTGTGTCTGCACATCTACGGCAGGGTCACCAGCGCTGAGAACACAGAACATTTGAGTCACTCATCCTGGGCGTAACACAGTTATGTAACAATAACACCTTTCTCCAGAACCTCGTAGAAAACCTGCCCCCCCCAAGACTGCCTAGGTGCACGGCTCAGATAGAGGAGAGGAAGGACAGCCCACCCCTTCCTTAACAAATGGGATCAGACGCCCCGTTTCCTCTGGGTTGGCTTGGCAGGCTGGTGTCCATTCGGCTCTGTTGCAGGTGAATCAGGCCATTTAGGTAAAGTCGTGTGTCTGTCTCGACTGCTGCTGCTCGGGACACACACAAAAAAGGTGCTAACAGCGAGGTTTCCGGCTGCTGCCCTGAGAGCCAGACTCGAAATTCGAGCTGAATTACTTAATCAGACGTCTCATTGTGAGGAGTGAGGAAGCGCTGCGCTGTGGTGGCTCATTTCAGAGAGGGCTCTGCTTAGATCTCTGCTCCAGGTTTTCCAATTTCCTACCGAGAGTAAATTGGTTTTGCTCACATTATTGCTCTTTCTCACGTTTCAGTTGGTCTTACCAGAGAAAATGGCTCGGTGCTGTACCTACGATTGGGAAAATCTCAATCCCTGACTTAGACAACAGGTTTTATTTCTTCTTATCCATTATTCCGGGTGCTTTTTTCTTCTTTTTATAAACAGACTAGAACAAAGGACCGTTGTTCTTAACATGCACTGCATGTGTGAATAACATATATGGGGATATAACCGGAGGGGCTTCCTTTTCCAGTTACACATTATACCACTGCCTAACCAAAGAGCCGGCAGCATAAAATGATGGAATAAACCTCCCGAACAGTAGCTGATTTGTATGCGACAATGACTATAAGGGTAACTCTTCAGCAAACCTGAATCTCATATATAATGCATAGCAGTTAATAAATCATAGTAAAATCAGATGGCGTAGAGCCAACAATGCCTAACTAGTAATGGAAAGGGGTGGGAAGATTTATAGAGAGACAGATTCCGTCTGGGTTTTGCTTTTAAGACGCTCGCCAATTGCGGTGGAGTATCTTACCCGCTTCTAGCCGACTCGGGTGTTCTGCTGGTCCGTTCCGTCTTTGTCCCTGCCCCTGGAGGGGCTTTTGCAGAAAGAGGGTGCCCTATTCTTCTGCCACCAGGTGGAGTGTGTTCTACGTAACATTTAAGGTTTTACACTTCACACCTTACAGGTGCTATGGGAGACAATGTTCTCTTTGAACCCATACTTATTTAAAATGTAAATTTTTAGCAAGTCATTTTCTTCATCCAAATACACATGAGTAGAGAAACCTCAAAGCCTCTGCTCACAAAACCAACGTTTGCTTTCCATGGCATTCCACGTCTCTTGTCAGAGAAGCAGAGCTATGTTTTCTGTTTAAAGTATCAGAACAAAGCATTCTCAGGCGCGCTGCAAGCCTCACCGTCGCTGTTTTACACGCCGCAATGTGCATTGCAGAAAAGCGGAATCTGCAGATTTGTCACACGTCAAGGCAGGAGTACCGAGGGCAACATGTACCATGCAGATCTGAGGGAAGCATTCGCTTCAAATCTGTTTCTGGTTATTAGTAGGTCTTGGCCAATTTCCGGCGCTGACATGGACTATTGAGACGTGTGGCAAACATATCACCCCAGAGGTAGGAGTACTTGAACCTACTGAGTTATGATCCTTTACAAATTCTTAGTATTAAAGGCGATGAAGATAAATTGCGGGAGTAAGGGATGGACAGCAGAATCATTGATTCCTCTTCTCCGTTGTCTACGTAGCTGTCAGTCTTACACAGACTCGATTTTGTATTTTAGATTAAAGCTCTACATTTTACACTTACTGCTGCATTTTGATGAAGTGTGGAAGTGAAAGCCCCTTCCTGAATATTGTGATATCAATGTGGACATTTTCACTAAAAATAATGTTTATTCGAGTGCCTTTTAAGTTATGTGCATTAGAGTTAAAATGAATGAGACCATGCCGCAGCCCAGTTTCTCTCCCTTTCCTGTCTGGTGGATCAGGGGCATCTGCCTTCAAGTATGGTGGCCACAAGATGGCAGTAATTCCTCATGTAACGGGCAGAGACTCTGTCCTGGGTAGTGAAGTGGCGCCTAATTCCAGCTAAGAGAGGCGGGAAAATAGAGAAGAACCTCCGTGGGTTAAGGGTTAAAATAAAATGGCACAAGGTTAGAAATGATAGGACAGGCCTAAAGTAGAGTGAGGTTCGTTTGATCCTGGTGTCTTTAGATTTTCAGAAGGCAGATATTGCAGGTGAAATAGTGTCACTCACCAGAATGGTCCTCTAGAAGGCAATATTGTGAAATGACGACTTCAGATTGATCGGGGCTGTGACTCTTCATTTCATTTCCCAGTGGAGCGACTCCGTGGGCTTGTTTTGGGAGGCGTCGCCCCGGCTCTAGGAGACAGTGACTCACTGGTCAGGGGCAGGGGCTGGACAGCCAGGCACAGGCGGCTTCCTGTAGAAACATTTTTCTCTTCCCTGAAATAAAACGTTAATTAAAAATGCCCCAGACAGCGCTGTACCACGCAGTGCCCCGCAGGCCACCCTACCTGGGAGAGAGGGACTTCTGGGGGCAGTGATGAGCACAAAACGAATGTGTCGCAGTCCTTGCGGTCCTGCCACTCTTCCACAAATGGCAGCAACTGGCGAGGCGACTTTCTCCGTCTAAGTGTAGCCAACGTGGGTAAGTGATTTAGAAACTGGACATTTAGAAATAGACTCCAGTTGGACACTGGGTATTATTGTCACTCTACAGACTTCTAAAAATCACACGCTCTGTCCACTCCTTCAGTGCGTGACAAGCTAGGACGAGCAATGGCTCAGAGAGCTGTCAGAGAGACTTCAACGGCTACACAGTGCTGAGACTTTGGGCAACACTGTGCAAAACTAGGTTTCTAATGAGTTAGAATGAAATGTACATTCCGTTAAGTTTTAGAAATTTGATGGAAAGGAACTTTATTCACTTTTGTTCAAAAGTGCAAAATCTATTTCAACTCCATTTTGCTTGGATAATTTCTAGCTTCCTGTTGCAAATTTTAATTTTGATTATAATATTTCTGGATTGTGACAGATTTTCTTTTGTGTCTACACATGAAAAATAGAGTCAGGAAACTTCTTCTGTGTACTTCAGCCTTAAAGGTTATTACCAGCTGGAGTAATGTGTATTTGAAATTGCTAAGACATTTGCTTTTAAACGTTGTTATCACAAAAGTTAACTAAAGGAATTATGGGAGGTAATGGATGTGTTAGGAACTTGATTGCAGTAATCATTTCAGAGAATACATGCGTCAAATCTCCATTCTGCACACCCTAAGTGTCTGCGATTTCATTCACTTGTATCTCCATGAATCTAAAGAAGTTATTACTGACAATAATTAATGACAAGAAAGAGGTGTTTTAAAATAGATCCTTATTATTTTGACTCAATTTGTTTGTATCATATGTCTGTCATCAGAAATCTAGTGACTGGAAAAATATATATATGTATTTCTGTTTTCCCCATCCTGAATTATCCAAAAATGGGTGCTTTTGAGAACAATTAATAAATTTAATTGAAATCCTCATTTTGAATATATTGGCAGAAGCTGAATTTAGTACTTATAAACACGATATTTTATAAATGTTAAAATATTTCTATGCACATTAAAACTATTAGAATATTACTTAGAACTCTTATTTCGATCTGCGGTCAAAGCAGACACACATTTTCCTGGCAGGGGATTAAGGAGCTAGGGACACATTTCTTCATGGAAATCATATTAGGACTGTTTGAAAGGGGAGTCCTTACTGAGAGAGAAGAGGAGGAAGGGAAACTATTTCCTTCACATGTCAGTTTGTAAGCTTGGATTTTTTAAAGATGTAAAATATTTTAGAGTATAACTTCTACAATTTGAGAAATTCTACAAAATTAAACATCCCCTATGAAATGGTCACTTCTAAGTCAAGAAATTTTCAAAAAGGAAAAAATGAAGACTCAGAATCTAGGTTTTTTTCCCCCAAAACCATTTCCAATTATAATAATCAAAGAGGTATAATTATAGAATTATCTGCTGCTAACAAGTTAGCTTTGAACTAGTTTGTTTTATGAAAAAATCTCTATCTTTCCTTTAAATTATTAGGGTGTGGTGTGAAATTGCTGAATCAAAACAGTCACCGAGCCTTAACAACAAAATACATCAATAAAGCCAAGAGGCTATAAAGAAAGTGAAAAGACCTTAAAAAAATAAGGTTAGATGCTTGATGTGGGAGATTGCCAGTATTTCCAAATAAACTAAAAATCATTCCAAATATATGAACCTTAACTGCTGTGGCATTAAGAAAAGCTGCATTGTGATAACTACTTAGGCACTGGTCCATGTGCAGTATTTGAAGCAACTATTATTTGGATAAAATAGTAATAAAGAGAATATTCTTACAACCAATGCTTGGGGTTTTTTGAAAGATCATATACTTTTGTGAATGCTATAAATGACTAGACTTGTAGTTTTAATGTGCTTATTTGGAACGGTTACACTGAAGGTGGAGTTTGGAGTTGTCTTGGAAAGTATTAACTTTTGTCTCACTCTTGTTGAGAAAACCAGTAGCATTTAGTTATAGGAAATGGCAATGTGTTCCTTAGACTTATTGTAACCACACCAAATAAAAATTTAAATGATAGGACTGAAATAATGATCTGGTCAAAAGAAGATGTGATTATCCCATTTCAGGTCTTAACCTTCTGTTCTACAAGGAGCTGAGTATTTAAATTGCAATATTATTTTTCCTTAAATCAAATGCCCGACTGACCGTCTTGTTTCTCCATTTACTGGTAAGAGGTAGCGATAGAGCAGATATTTAACAAGAACCTGTCAGCCACTCACTGGATTTTCTGTAGCTCTTAACTATTGGTTCAGTGGCAACCTACAAAGGCAGAACTTATGGACTCGCTGTGAAAATGCGTTTAGGAGAATATTGTTAATTCAGTTCTGGATAGCAAGGATGAAGGCTTCCTTCATTTCGTTTGATCATTGTACTTGCTTTGGTTATAGTCAAGACAGAATCAGACAAAAGTATCTTATTTTAATGTTATTCTACTATGCAAAACTCAGGGACATAATTGTAATATGGCCATTACAAAGGGTCTAAACCAGCTGAAACGAAAGATGAGAAGTAATCACATGTCTGAAACACTTGCTATTTTATGCAATGAGTATACATCACAATGTTCAGGAATATTTTCAAATTTGAGTAGTTACACCATTGGCATTCTGAATTCTATTCTTTGATTAGCAATCTTAAGAGGAGATTTTATGTTTGCAATACACAGTTGATCTCGGAGCTATCTACGATGGCTCCATCCTGAATCCATAGCCACTTGGCCGTAGAAAGCCCATGCCCAAGGTCATACAGGCCTCAGAAGATGCCCTATGCTCATTTGTTCCAGGGAAGAAGCTTTTTCCAAAAATGAATATTTACCAAAACATTCATTCTAATGTGTGGTTCTCAGTTCTCTAAAAAAACTAAAATATACTTCTTTGGCCTTGAAATTTAACAAGACCAAGAGAAAATAGAAAAAGCTCAGCTAAGGAACACATTTCATATTGGGCATGATCTTCCAAAATCATAATATTCTGGATGTGATGCACATAGCTGTAATCCTAGCACTCAGAGGCTGAGGCAGGAGGGTTGCAGCAAATTTGAGGACAGGCTGGACCACATAGTGCAAGGCCAGCATGAATTACAGAGCAAGATCCCGCCTCCAAAATAAATTCATTAAACAGATTAGGAAAACAGAATATCATAATACTACAGAAAACATAGAAAATTTTTTATGTGGAATTATTTTTAAAGCCTGAAAAACATTATTAACTTATTTGATTTTAGGTTTGCTTGTTTTTTGGTTCTGAGTATTGAACCTATGGGCATTGCACTGAGCTACATCCCCAGCCCCCCTTTTTTGCCCTGAGACAGCCTCTTGCTAGTCCTTAAATTTCCCAAGCAAGGCTCAAACTTGTGGTTTTCCTGTCTCTCTCTCCCAGAGTGTGGGATAGCAGGCATCACACTCTGCTTCTATTTTAATAGTGAGACAGTCAACCTTCCTTTATAGAATTGTGTCCATAGAACGTAAGCTGGCCCTAAAATATATGCTGATACCTTCACCCACACTGAAATAAGCACTGGTGACACGTTCTTACTTATGTGAAAAGTATCAAGAAATTGTCATGCAAATGGAGCGGTGAAGTACAAACTATGTTGATAAACCACACAAAATTATTCTTATTCTTTGATTCATTTATGTTGTTTCACTTTTCCTAGTTCTCTATGTTTCTGTGTCAAAACAAAGCCACACTGGGTGAGTCTGCACCCAGGTGTGTACAGAGTGAGGAACAATAGGGATTCGATTCCGCCTGTGTAGATTTTGGATCTTGTGTGTGTGATGAATTATTCTGAGCTTATAGAATAAACTCAATAAAATAAAGTATTTTATAGGAGGACACTTATTTGAAGGATTTAATCATAAACTAAAATTTTAAATGATTTCCATCTTTTATTTATTCATTTCCTCTTCTTTCCTTCCTCATTATTGTTCAAATTAAGAGGCATTGAGTGTGAAATTCAGAGCAGATAACAGATGATCAAGGAGGCATTGTGGACACGAGGTGTAGCAGCTCCCTTTCCCACCTGTTCGCTCCGCACGCGCTTATCAAGCACGTTCTCTGCACCCTCCTGGGAATGTGGAATATTCTGTTGACGGAACACGAAAGGTTGCTGACCCCGTAGAATGTACGTCCTGAGGAGGAAGGACAAGCCATAAACATGACCGATAAGTGAGTGCTGTAGTATGATCCCTGATGAGAAAAGCTAAGGTGAAACAGGAAAAATAGAGGGCCGGGAGTTAGCTCTGTGGTGCGGCCGCCTGCCCGCAAGCACAAGGTCCTGAGTTCGATCCCCAGTACTGAAAAGAAAAGGTGCGGGGGAAGAAAAATAGAAAAGAATAAGAGGCTTTGGGAATGTGGGCATGAGAGTGTAGTAAGGCATATTAAATATCAGGGTAGACGCTTGTAGGCCAGGAATAGTGTGAAATAGTTAACAAAATTGTACATGTAATAATTAAAAATGTAGTAACTAACATGGGGGCGAAGGCCAGGGTACCGGGAGATTGTGCAGGGCCTCCTCCCTACGAACTGGCCCTGAACCTGCAGCTGTAAGGGTGTCTTCAGGCGCCCCGAGTCCCCTTGTCTGGCATTCCGGTCTTCCGCCTGGCGTTGGAGAGCTCGGCACAAAGAAATGGCCCTGGAGCTATCACTATCACCGAGGCCTTGCTCAAAAGGGTGAACCGAGCAGCTTTACCTCTGTGACACAAAAGGGAAGGTGACTGAAACCCCGGAGCTTCCCATACGGTGTCCCGAGGACCACGTAATGCAGTCTGGACAGCTTTGAGGCTCGGGTTTGCGTTGGATTATTTCCAGGCAAATGTGGGAGAAGTCTTGTGTTTGCCAGATAAAGGCTGCTTTATCCCTGTTCTCACTGGGCTGACATGGAGGGAGGAAGGATTTGTAGGCCCTACACGGGTTCCCAAAGAAAAAGTCAGGACGGAAGGAAACCGGTGAACTCAAGGAATCGTTGGGAACGTTAATCACGCTGTGCTCCCCAACTCTGGCTTTTGTCAGGTGGAGACTGATGAATACGCCGAGCATCAGCTCAGCTGAGCTGTGACCCAGGCTAGTTCTCCAGCTGCCCCTCCGCAGGGAAAGGTGCTCAGAGACATGGAAACTCAGGATGGCACGAGAGGCTGCACGCACCCACTTCCTTGGGGACGCTGGTTGGTCTCCCACGGTCACAGTGCAGCCCCTCCCTGCATAGATGAAATCTTTGGAAAGGAAATGAGGCAGCAAACACAGAAACAGGAAGAAAGGCAGGCTTTCCCCCGCTAAATAAGTGAGGGAACCACCCAGAAGTGCAGGAAAAGGGTTCAGGAATGGCTTAGACTTTCACAGGATTGTACTACAGATATTCTCGGGAGTTAGGTCCTCAAAATACAGAGAACAAAGCGTGCAGAGCCGGCCCCTGTGCAAGGAGATTCCCTAACCGCCCCCCACAGAGCAGCCCGATAGCAAATGCTCAGCCTCCTCCGCCTCCTCCTTTTTCGTCTTCTGTTATCAATTTCTCCTCATTTTTGTCTCATTTCTGGTAGAAGGCAGTAGAGAAGCTGAATGACCTCTCGGGTCCCGCAGCTAAGGAAGCACCAGAGGCACAGGGAGGTGGCCGTGCGTGTGAGGCCCCAGCTCGAGCTGCACCGAGCACCTCAGCACCGAGCACCTGCTGCCCCTCCTCTGTGCCCCAATCCTCTCCTAACTTTCCACACCCTCTGGTACTGGCTGCTTTGTGCAATGTGGCCACCACTCACGTGCTCTCTGGCTTTGAATGTGTATGAGTCCACTTCCTTGTGCCTGCATTTTCTCTTTTGTAGAATCTGAATAAAAACAGACTCTAAGTAATAAGAGTTGTAAGAATTAAGTGAAATAACGACTTTACATGGGATACTTAAAAATATTAAATGCTATTATAATTACTATTATTATTGGTTTTTATCATATTTTATCTATATGAAATTCAAAGCACTTATCTAAATATATCTCAAATGCAGTGCTATATCTGGGCAGTTTTGAGGAGATGGGGTGATCAAGACATAATCCTTCACATTGAAAACCTCTTAGCCATGCATGAAAGTTCCAATAGAATATACTAATTATTTTAGTAGAGAAGAGTCTTAAGGCTCTTGGACGAACAGAGAAGGAACTCCTAAAAGACCCAGTTCCATCCATGCCATCTTGTTCATCTGCCTTTATCTATTCTTTGACGATTCTTCAAGGTTTCACCCTTTTACCATCTCTCTTCTAGCGCCTCTGTGTGGGTCTCTTCTCTGTTGGGATTCTGTCTTCCTGATGCTCATAACCCTCCTGCTTTCCCCGAGCACATCCATGGCCCTCCCTTCTCATGCTCCAGGTCCTTGTGTGAGGGCTTTCTCCTCTGCAAGCAGCCAGTGCTGGCCATTTCTTTATGTGCACCACAACCGGTCATAGGATTTCTACTGTTCTCACAAAGTAAGCAGCAATGTCTTGTTCTCTTTTTGTGTTTTACAAAAGAGAAAACTACTTAAAAATTGAGTTCATGCCTTTTTGTCCCTGTATACTTAAAATATGCCAGAGCCTGTACACTGCAGGCTTCCAGTAACATTTCAAAACAAACCAAAAGTTAAAATTACTCTTCCCTGAAAGAGTAATTTATAAATGAACTTTGCTTATTTTATCTCTTTACCCACACATTCAGAACTCTCATTTATTGACAGCGGACCCTCATTTTATTAGCTCTGAGTAAGATATTAACAATTCATAGCTTTTCTTCTTGGAGAATGTAGGCACCCAAGGAAAATCCAAGCCTGAACTGTGTTCCAGCCTCAGGAACCTAACCACCAGTGCTTCCAGTGGGAAAATATCAGTGCACTTACAACTTTAACAATTTTAAATCCTTATGTAACTGTCTCAGATATTGCCATTTAATAGAAACCATTTCATACACCAGTTATCAACATTATGTCAAATACTGCAACCTGCCTAATGGGTAGATTTGTGTGTAACTTTGGTGACACTATGCTGTGAATGTGAATTATGTTTGACTTCTACACTATAATAAACAAATAATAGGAATTAAATACTAACTTTGTTATAATTTTCAGACCACTTCTCATTGTCAACTTCCCTGATGAATTGTAGGTGTTTCAGGTTTTCTTGTGCCCACTTATTTTGCTTCAGCTCTTCTGAGCAGCCCTGTGTCTCCAATGTCCCAGCCCCTCGTGGGAAGGTCTTTGCTTACAACCACAGCTGTGCCCTCCCTGGGAACTGCAAGAGCCCACAGCGGACCACCTTGCTCAAGGTTGTGTTCCACTCCCAAAGGCCAACTGGTGGAAAGTCATGGGCAGCTGGCAAATATAAAAATTGGGCACATTTGCTTCAGTTTGAGCTAACACTGAAGCTTCCCCAGATCCAGAGGTGCAGAACTGCTGGGAATGTCTGTTGTGAGTGCACGTGACTCAGTTTCTTCCTTTGATCAAGACTGATTCTCTCCTTTTCTTTCCAGGGTGTCTAGGGGAAGATTCAGCAAGCAACCTCTGCAATTTCTGTACCTCAAGATCTGTCCATCAGAAAAACTAAAAAAGACATTTCTTAAGAAACTCAAATATATATACAAAGAGCAAGCAAGATAGAAGATAGATAAATGGAAAGTAGAGAGAGATCTTTTTCAAATGGATGGGGGAAAACAGGTGGAAAGGAGGGGGAGGCAAAGGAAGAACAGGGTATAAAATGAGAATTGAAGGGAAAAATGATGAAAATTGAGCTTTCGCAAATGGAAAAGGGACCAAGAGTTAGAGGGAGCAGGGTGGGAGGGGATGGGTAGGAAACAAAAAAGAAAATAAAAGAGAGAATTCAGATGTGTTACGTACATGTGCCAACTCTCCATGACAAATCTTACCATTATGCACTGCAAACCTGGACTAATAAAATGAATAGAGACCCCAGAGTGGAATTTTTGAGGTAGTTACTTATCAGGCAATTGGCATTAAGAACCTCCATAGTGAGGGTAGGTAACCACGAATCTCTATAAGAGTGAAATCGTTACCATCTCCATGGAGGGTGAGTTCAGACAGGACACGAGGAGCACAGTACATGGGCCGGCTCATGGCCGCAGAGCGGTGTGGGAAACGGTGCTCTGGTGATTCCCATGGCACATGAGTGGGTGTTTCAGAGCACTGAGAAAAACACCGAAAGGTTTGTGCTAATTCACCACTAATTTCTCTCATGTGAGAAACCCCAACTATAAGTACAGGACAAAATAAGAGGTGGACATGGGAAGCTGGGTAGATGTTTCTCAGATAGCAATGGGATCAAGAGATGGAGGGGAGGGAGGAAGAAGGGAAATGTGAGGAAGACAGGAATCAAGATGATATGCACAAACTCCACGCAAGAAGTATAACCATCATGTACTGCAAACACTGACCAATAAAAAATCCAAAAAGTGTCGAAAGCCAGAAGATCCCTTGTCAGGATTGAAGGAACCTTTCATTAATTATAGCTGAGGGCAGAGAAAACAAAGGACCAAGCTCAGCAGTGGCGTTTCAGAAAAGACTGAATTCTTAGCCCAAAAATGCTTAGCCGGGAAGTCTGCTCTAGTGGGGTAGGGATGGGATGCTGAGACTGGATGTTGAATTGTAGCTAGGTGCAGTTGGGCACTTTGAAGTCCCCAGTTCCCTTAAGTATGTGGGGCCTCCAAACACACAGATTTCCCTTGTTAGGAGACTGCTACCAGGGAGGAGTTCTCACAAGAAGGTAGATGCCTTAAAAGACTGCACTTTCTCCCTCGGGACTGACATCTCCACCAAAGCAACAAGTAGGACCGGATCCCCAGCTGGAGGTTGAGGGCCTGGTGGTAGAAAATAGGGCTCAGTTTGTGGCTAACATGTACCAACAGGAATTAATCCAGAGCTGTGCATCAGACTTACCCTTGAGGCCACTGGGTCAAGGAGGCAGAGATATAAAGTTTCATAAGGGAGAATTTGTCAATACGGAAACACTCCTGTGCTGCAGAGCACAACATGTTGCAAGAACTCCCTATACACTGGTAACAAGTAGTTAAAATAGCTGTCGGAGGCTTATGCGGGGGGCAAGGTCCTATAACAAATGAAGCAGAAGTGGAGACACTATTCTCGTGAAAGGAGGAGGTTAGGATCAATAGGCTCATAGCAGTGGGCCTGGGACACCGGATGTACCATGTGTGGTTAGCAGTCCTATGTCAATCTGACTGGACTAAGAAACCATTAGCAGACTGGCACAGTATGACTGTGTCCGGGGAAGTGTTTCCAGAGACGATTGGCCTGTGGGCCAGTAAACTGGGTGGTCACTGACCCTGACTGTGGGGTATCATCTAGTAGGCGTAGATCCTGGATGAAATAAAAAGGAAAGAAGGGCCACTTTGGTGTATGCTTGTGAGCACCATTCTCTGTGAGCAGATGAGCCTGTTGCTGTTGTTGCCCATGGACATTGTATTCCTGTTTCTTCAGGTTCCAACACAGATGTGAACCTGGGACTCTCCAGGAAGTGGCTAGACCTAGGTTCCTTTATTCCTTTAGACCTTTTATTCCCCTTGTTCCACAGCTTCCAGATTCTTGGACTGAGTGGCTACTGGATGTTCTGGCTGTCCAACCCTTAGATGGTCCTCTGGACTCTGCTACTTCTGAGCCTAACTCTAACCAATGCACCAGCTCAGCCCGGGAAACCACAAGCTGAAGGTGTTGCGTGGAGGGATCTGCCCCAGTTTGGGTATGGGTGGGGGTCAAATGGTTTATTTCCAGATGATGGTTCCCTTGAGAAGGAGCCCTGGTGGAGGACATGAGCCCATTCACTGTTGTCAATACCCTGAGAAGTGACCCTGCTGCCTCTCAGCAGTCTCCTTGGCTGGATTAGTGATGGGGAACAAGTTGCTCTCAAAGCCAGTGTACTCCTGTGCTTGGCCTCTTCTGCACGTGCTGCTCCTGCTCACACGTTTCCTCTCCTTGGTGTCACCTACCATTGGTGACACAGCATGAAGCCTTTGACAGGATGGCTGCCCAGTCTTGGGCTTTCCACCTCCAGAATTGTGTACTAAATATACTTCTTTTCTTCATGAGTTACTCAGCCTCAGGTGTTTTGTTATAGCAATGCAAAACAGAGATGGGTCCATACGACTCTACTTCCCTGGTGAGAACACTGGCAGCATCATCGATGAGCTCAGTGGCATCTGTCCTTGGCAGACCAGGACTAACAACAGGAGATTAGATTTGATCCAGAACTAAATTTTTTAACAGCAATAAAGAAAATAATTTCAAATTTCAGCATAACAGAATCCATGACAATGCTATAACAGATGGGAGTGAGTAACCATGTGATACAAAATGGGCATTATTTTCACAGTAAGTGGCAAGGTGGAAGTGGTTATCAGAGAGCAAAAAGAAGGTCAACACAGTGTGAAATAAATATTAGAATAAGTTGTTAATTTTTCTGGATATTTAATGGGTTGACTTCCAGTGAAACGGCCTCTGACTTTTCCTTTAGTTCTCAACCAATAGCTGCCTTTAGAAAATCTGATATGAAATGTGCTCAATTATTTTCTTTCATATATGATACCCCTTACCCCTAATGGTGGAAATGTTTCACTATCATCTATTTTATTTTGTGGCTTAGTACACATTGTAAAAATCAGGCTTGTTCATGAAGTTGTCGTACAAAGTAACCAGCTGCTGACACTTGCTCATGACCCAGCTCGGGGAGATCTTCATTCCAAGTGCACATTTAATCATGTGAACTCTTTGTTTGTGTCAGTTGTATCATCTATTGCTCTGCATAAACCACTACACTTATCATCAATGTTTTCTTAACCTCCAAAGGCAAAAACTGAATCTCTTCTTTACCATTGAAAATTCCATAACTTTGGATCTAGTGCTTAAATGTGTGATTGCAATACAGTAATTGGTTGGCCACAAACCCATTTTCACGAGGACTAGAATTGCTCCTAGCCCACTTGCCCCATTACTGTTGACACCAGCATTTACTCAGATCTTTCACATTGTAGGTGTGGGGGCTGTGTTTTGTCCTGCTACCATTTTTTCTGATTTTCACCATTCTTTGTAAGTCATGAGGTCAGAGATAGAGTATTATTCTGAATCACAGCATCTAACCTCCAGCTCCGCAGAAAGAGGATACTTAATAAATAGCTGTCAAATGAATCAATAAAGCTTCATTATCATAATCATTGAAAATGCAGTGCATATTTTATCTTTGTATCTTGTACACCACAAATCAATTATGGAAGTAAGTACCAATCTTGTTTATTGAGTTAATGGTGATTTGCAATAAATAATCACAGTATCCCATGTATGCCTGAGTATAAAGAGTTTTATTTCCTCTCTCTAATTAGCCATATTTTTTCACAATTTCTCTTATACCCTGTTTTGGACACAGTCAAATATCCTGATCCCAAGAAGGGTGTGTTCTCAGTTCTCTTACTTACATATCTAAGCATGCACCAAGTCCAGTGAACTTCCTGCAGGCTTCCTGAATCTCTTTTCTCTATTTCTGGAGCCACCGTCCCTTTTTAAGCACTTCACTTTTGTTCACTTTAGAGACTATCAATACAGACCAAGTCATGTTGGTCTGATGAGGGGGTGGCTTCTGGGAGAAAATTTTGACCAAGGAGTAGGCTGACCTGGTTCCAAAGTCAGACTGTTCTCAATGGCTGTGTTATTGTAGGCAAATATCTTCAGCTTTCATTTTTAAAATTCTCAATTAAAATAGTTGTATAAATTTATGGTGTACAATGTGAAACTATCATACACACACACACACCAACATATATATAGAGGGGGTGGCTTCTGGGAGAAAATTTTGACCAAGGAGTAGGCTGACCTGGTTCCAAAGTCAGACTGTTCTCAATGGCTGTGTTATTGTAGGCAAATATCTTCAGCTTTCATTTTTAAAATTCTCAATTAAAATAGTTGTATAAATTTATGGTGTACAATGTGAAACTATCATACACACACACACACCAACATATATATATATAT
>NW_022900937.1:1470907-1522176 GCF_012274545.1 Fukomys damarensis
ATATATATATACACACACACACACATACACACAATTGTTACCCTCTAAGACTCTATTTCTTGCTCATAGAAAAGAAATGTTGTGATTTTCTTATATAACTTTTCTTATGTAATAATCACATTAAGTACAATTTAACAATTACTCTATTATTAATAAATATTGAATGAAATTATAGTGTCATATGGGAAACTCTTAAGCAATGTTCACCCTTCCCTCCACTTTTCCTATATTCTCCCCAATGCAGAAATCCCACTAGAAGCCAAATTCATTCATGCCATTCCCCTGTTGAGCTCTGTTACTAACTCCCTGGAAGACGAGGATGAGCTGCATGTACCTTATTATGCTATTCAAGGCCCATACGAACCTGAAATCAGGCTCTCTCATGGACCTGGCATTTCAGCCAGCCACACACATCTGCAGTGCTTACAGTATGCCACACCACGCTGTTTTTATGTATTTCTATTTTTGCATTAATTATTGTCTGTGGTAGTTACTGATGTGCACATCCGTATCCACTATTAATCTACATCCTTGCTGTAATTTCCAACATGACGGCAAGTATTGAAATGTTGCTCACCAACACTAAGACCTTTTCATTTATTCTTCCTGTTTACATATTCTTTGAGGTTCTGCTCTATTTAGGTATAAGATGGGGAGGCAGATGAAGAAGACAGGGTCTAAACTCGTGCAGGTTTTGACAATGCTGAGGAACGAAGTGTGGCCAAGTAAACTGATACACAGGTGAGGAATTTAAGCTCACATTTGCTGAGGTGGAGAACTAGGCTTCAAATTAGATCTTTGCTCTTAAGCTACAAGTATTTCCATTTCACCAGGCAGATTTTAGGGATAACAATACAAAGGACAGCATTATATAACTTTTACTGAACTTTTCTAATATCTCACATTGGTAAAACTTAGGTATAATAGTTGCTATTACTCATTTCATATGCTGAGATATCATATCAGAAATGATATTTACTTGTGAGTTGTAGGACATGTAGGACATTTTTTTTGTTTTGTTTTGTTTTTGGTACCTGGGATAGAACTCGGAACTTTGCCCTTGCAAGGCAGGCAGTGGAACCACTGAGCTAAATCCCTGGCCCTGTAGGACATGTTTGGTGGAAGATTGAGGCATGCCACTGAGCAAAGATGATATCTTGATAGTTTAAGAATGTAAGAACCATGATATTAATATTTGAAAGGAAATGCTGAGAATTTAATTTTATGAATGTAATTTTAAGAAAAATAATGTAACCCAGGATAAATTAGTCAACTCATCAGAAATTAATTAAATATGCACTATGTGCTGTACACTCACCTACAAACTACTAATGAGACCCATTCCTATCCTAGGTGAGTTACATGTCAGTCCTTATGTAGGCTCGTAGTGTGTTACTCCCAGAGTAACAAAGATGACATCTCAGAGCACTGGTCACTTGCCATTGAACCTGGAGGATGAGTATGTTTGCAACAGGCCAAAGAAAGAATGGTGTCAGGATAATTTATTAATTTATAAAAACAAGCCTGGGCCAAAGTTTGTGACATTGTCCTCATTGTCCCATCATTTGTCATCATTGTCTGAAGAATAAAATAGTGTACTATCTATATCTTTAGTGATTTTGTATGTATTTTATCCAGTTATGCACTAGGAAGTACTTTTGAACTTTATTTATGTACTTTTAAATGTCCATATATTTTGGTAAATGTTGTGTGTGCTCTTTGAAAAGGACTTGCAAATTTTAAAACTGCTTTTGAAGTTCTGTCTTTTTTAATATAAAAATTAAATGTTGCAATTTTTTTTTTTTTTTGCAAATGTAAGAGTTCAAAATTTTTGCCTTAGATGGAAAGATGATTTCTGGAAAGCATATGTGACTGTTTATAACACTAGTTCAATCACTGATGAGTTTTATGAACCCAAAGTAATTTTAAATTTTCATAATTTAAAAAGTAATTTTGCTGATAGAATTTAAAATTTTCAATTCACTGTACCTACTTTGTCACTATTTCACCATTTTGAATTGAGACTAAAATATACTGAGGTAGCTTTAGTTAATTTTTGCAAATAATTCATGGAAATAATTCACTGCTATTTTTCTCACTCCTACTAGTATTTTTCTTGAATACTATTTAATCTTGTCTAGAGTAGACAGAAATCACTCATATGTAAAACTTCCTGTGTTAAAATTAATATTTTCAGTCTATTCAAACTAGATGATATAATTTCAACAATCAGAACTGATACCATGGTTAAAATATGTAGAAGTGCACTGAAAATTCAGAGAAAAGGGTACAATCAGGCTCAGAAAAATGAAAAAAAAGTGTTAGAAATCCATACTTTAAGAAATGGATTTGTAGATGCAGGGGAGTTAAAACTGATGGATTATACATGCAGACAATAGAATATCATCTGGCACTGAAAGTAAAGGAGCTATTAAGCCATGAAAAGAAAGGGAAGACCTTAAATTCAAAGTGCCATGTCAGAGAAATTACTTTGAAAGTCTACAGCCATCACTATGGAACCATTTTACAGGAGGTCAGTCGTTGCCAGGCCTGGGAGGATTGGACTAGGCAGAGCACAGCGAACTTCCAGGGCTGTGAGACCACAGCTACAAGAGTCGACAGCAATCTGTACACATTGGACACAAGGATGCGTGCAAGGCACAGAATGCACAAGTCCACCCCGGATTCAGACCAACACAAGGACGGGTCAGAGTAGACACATCGATTGCAACCAATGCACCACTCTGGGGAGATCCTGATGGTGAGGCGGGAGCTCTGCATCGGTGGGAACCAGAGGCAGACGGGAAATCTGTTCTTCCCACTCAATGTCGCTAAGGCGAACACTGCTTTAAAAAAATGCAGTGTATGAAAGTGACAGCTATAGCAGTGGTAATAAAATCCATAAATCAACAGCTTTAAAGACACAGACCAAAAATTATGTGGCTATCATAGTACAAAATCATCACACATAAAGAAAAACATAGACATATTTTAAATTTTTTGACTGCAGATTCATTTATTTCACAAAGTTTATCATTTCAGACAATGTATTTTCAAGCAAACTGTAAACAAATCTTTTGGAATGAGATAGTCCTATGTATTGGGAGTAAGGTTAGACTGATTTGCTAGTTTCAGGTATTAAAGATATATTAAAAAATCTTACTCTGAGCCTGAAGGAAATAACTGAAAACTTTAAAGGCCTTTAAAAACCAAAACATTTTAGTCACACTTACATTGTTTAGGAAATAATATATTTTCAGCTATGTAACTTGCATAACAAACCATCAGAATTTTCCAAGTATTATCACAGGTTACTAATCCTCACAATAGCTGTTCAAAGTATACAGCACTGTTCTTCATTTCTTTATTCCACGAATGAAAATATTGAGGTGCCAGGAGGAGGCCTAAGTGGCATGGCCACGTCCAGAGTCAGGCTGCTGTGCTTTTCTTACGATCTTCCATGTGTAATCATATCTGCCGTTACTTGTTTTAAAAATGATCTAATACGTGAAAATTCTACAAATTAAGGATCTCTAGCGCATTAGAGCCAGATCTTCTTGGATGCCTCCCAACGGGAGTCTGTTTCATGTTGGATTCTGCTCTAGTTTCCAGGAATATTATCTTTTCATAAAAGGAGTCGCCACATTATTTTCCCGGACACTGTCGTTGCCAAGAGCGTTTTCAAACGGATTTCTATCACAAATGTTAAAGATCCACACCTAGTGCTTCAGTGAAAGGTAAAATTAGAAAATGATGCAAGCTGTAACATTTTCTCTACTGGATTAGCTGCTCATTATCTAGGATTCCTTATAAACTGCAATAAAATGTATGACTAGAAGTATATGCTTTGAACTTATTTTATAAGCAATCAAAGAGTTAAAAAGTGAAGAATCACAGCTATGGATTAACACGTAGGTAAAAGAAATGGTGAATTTTAAGAGAAGAATTTATTAATCGGTGGTCAAAGTAGATTGCACTTCTTTCATGTTTACAAATTTTCCATTTTTCAAAATATTAGTATTTCAAAAATCTTTAAATAATGTATGTAATTATATTTATTGTTTTTGTTGTTTCCAGAATAGAAACACTGCCTCCAGTTTTATTTTCCATAGGACTTGTCATTCTCTTATTCCCGCCCCAATTAGGGGTCACGCGTCCTGGGTTAGGAACAACCAAGTCAGCCAAGGCGGGACCCACGCCCCGGGCCCCTCTCGGAGCCGCAGACCGTGCTGACGGGATGCAGGTCAGCTCTGAGCACTAACTGCAGGGTTGCTGAGTTTCATGGAGGGTGACGCCCGGTGCTGTTGCTGCTGCGGCCTGAGGTCCAGCGGACTGACCCGAGCCGCCTGGGGCCACAGCCTGGACCCGGCCATGCAGGCCCTTCAGGCTTTGATAGTTTAATTTGGCGGATGTCTCCGACCTGTTGTTTTCTCACATTATCTAGAGAGGCGGAGTTTCTTAGGGATAAACTATAATACATTTTACCATAGTCAAGAATTTTTAAAAATTGTATTTGAGAAGAAAAAGCTATTTTTTGTAGCAGTTCTTTCATCCAAAATAGCATGAATGCTCCCAAAAGATGGGGGAAAGATCGGGCTGGGTTCAGGTCTGTGTAGACAGCGCTCACAGCGCGGAGCCTCCCGTGAAAAGAGAAACCGCTTGCTTATGTGGCCACCCTCTCCCAAGAAGCCAGGGCTCCTCAGGTCTCGAGTCTCCACGTCTGCAGCCCCAAGTGAGTGGCTAGTGTCGTTATTACCCTTTGTGCGAGGAAAGCTTCCAAATCAGGAGAGAGTTAGGAAATGTGGGTGACTCATTCTGTGGCGTTTTTATTTCCTTTTTTTAGTTTATTGGTACATTTTAGGTACACAGTACAGTTACATTCATTACTGGGATCTTATACTTCTACATGGCAGGTCTTGGTTCTCATTTTTTCCCCTTGTCCCTGCCCTCCCTTTACCCCCTCCTCCCTTCCCCCTTTACAAACACTTTATTTCCATTTTTTCATTTTCTCATATTTTTTTCTTTTCCCTTATTACCTTTCCCCTACCCTTCTCACTTTCCCTACACCTTTAGTTTCTAAGCACAAGATAACAACAGTGATTTCCCGCATTCCGTGGAGTGTGTTGTGCCCAATGAAACTCTAAGTGTATCGGACGACTTTACTGCATGAGCATAGTATCAGACTGCTGAATTGCATGCATTTTAGATTTGGCCTTGTTTATCTCTCTCTCTCTCTCTCTCTCTCTCTCTCTCTCTCTCTCTCTCACACACACACACAGTTTAAATTAAATTGGGAGGATATTCTTAAAGAGTCAAGGTTGTTTGCGTATTTATTCCGATAACTGCAAACACAGCAAGGACACACATCAAGCCCTGTATTCTAGTTACTGCTAACTGTCATCTGGCTTATTTATGACTACATTTCAGAGAGCTTGCACTGTGACTGTCCTCACTTTTTGTGCATGGAAAGCGGAAGCTAAGAGAGTGAAGGAGTGATGTACCCGACACAGGAAGAGCAGGGTGCTGCTCAGGCTGCTTGGCCGGACGTCCCACGTGCTCTGGGTACTCGTGTTAGTTCACGAGGGCTCCTGTGCACAGTTTGTACCTTTGGGTATGGTGACTTGTTATCCAACAACACTAAAAGGCACACAGGAGAGCGTCTGTACGAAGACGGCAGTCACTTTCCCCATCTGTCCTTACTCTTTCTCCCTTCTCCCCTAGCCTCGATTGTCAGATGTTTCTCTTTCCTCTTGCTTCAATACCCATATACATGTGATTACTTATTAGTTATTCAATCAGTTTCATATCACCTATTGGATTGATATTTTCACAGTTGATGACTTGCTCCTTGTTTAATTTTCCAACTTTCTGACATTTTTATTACTCGCGAGGTTAGTAATCACCGTGTATATACAATTTGTTTACTTTCCTACACTGCTGTGAATGCTGCGTCTGATGAATCCGGCAGATACCTACCTCGTAATAAGTACTGAATGTGCTGAACTCTACAGATTCAACATTTTTTCCCTGAGGAACTTCCTTCCCTGGCCCTCCCTGCTCTCTCGTTTGCTGTGAAGTTCTGCTCTGCCTTTCTAATCCCTGGGCCTCTCCCTCTGTCTCCACCACTGGATTCTTTGCTTTCTCTGTCTGACGTTTCTTTTTGGTGTTGCCTCCCTGTGCCGCTGAAGTATATCCTAAGTAGTTTCCTAAGAAATAATGTTTGGGCAGTAAAGCCTATAAATCTTTGCAAGTTTGAAAATGTCACCATCAGGTGATGGCCTAGCCAGTATTCTATTTATTGCTGTGCGACATACTTTTGCAGGTCAGACGTCTGGGCAGGAGCAGTGGGGATGCCGAGCTCAGCTCCTGAGGTCTAAGACTTGAGCTGGGGAGTTTCAGTGTCTGAGAAGGAGGCACACAGATGCGCTGGATCGTCTGGGGCTGCACCAGGCTCTGGCCCTAGACTATAGACCAGGGACGTGTGTGTGACTGCTCCGTGGGCTGTGGCCTTTCTGATTGCACAGGGACCTCAAGATTTTGAATCATGTCTTAAAACTGCCATCAGACAGAGGATTCTAGGTTTAAAAATCACCCCCTCTGCCTTTGGAATGTAAAGCCTCCAGCAGAAACACACAATCTAAAAACTAATGATTTCAGTTTTATATTTTTATCACCATTTTCTGCTTTTTTTTTTTTTTGGTCTCTGCTTAATTTCCACAATGTCTGTTTGGTATAGATGGCTCTTTTGACTTGATCTTCTAATTCTTGGGTCTTTCTCCTGCTGTCACATCTTTTTGTTGTTTTTTTCCACCCTGTGGATCTCAACTTTGTGACATAACTCTTTGCTATCTCCTGAATGCTTGTTTCCCCCAAATCCATGTACTAGACTCTAATTCCTAATGTGATAAAATTAAAAGGTGGGGCTTTTGAATGTAGGTAATACCCTTGTGAAAGATACCCCAGGACACTGGCTAGTGCTTTCTGCCCTGTGAGGACAAAGCTATAAGTCATGACCTGTGGGGGAGAGGGTACTTACCAGATACTACATCTCTGGGCTCTGTGAGCTTGAACTTCTCCATCTCTAAAATTGGAAGAAATATTTTTTTCTTGCATATATATAAGCTTTCCAATTTATGGTACTTTGGTTATAGCAGCCTGAATAGACTAAGATGTTCTTCAATTATTTTTTAAAAGGTTCTTTTTTTTTTTTTTTTGAGTTTTTTGAGTCAGGGTCTCACAATGTAGTTGAGACTGACCTGGAACTCACTTTGTAGCCCACGCTCACCTCGAACTCACAGTGGTCCTCCTGCCTCAGCCTCCCAAGTGCTGGGATTACAGGCGTGCACCACCACACCTGGTCAAAAATTCTATTTTTAATACATGTCTGCTCCTTCTTATCTGAATAATTTTGTGTATAGCATTCTATGTCTACATTGTCAATCAGCACCTTTTAATTGTTTGACTACATACACAATGATGTTTATAACTGATTTTGTATGTTACTTGCATTAGCTTCATTTAATCTAAAATTTTTTTCCTCTTTTTGTCTCTATTTGGTTTTGAAGAATTTCCTGATAATCCATGGCCTTTGAAAAGGTGACGTAAGAGACGGTGAAAACACTTGTGCTTGTGGTTATGATAATGAGGGAAGATACTTCAGTCTAGAAACATTCTAGGGAAGAAGTTCTAGTATTTATAAAGGAAGATGCCAAATAATAATATCACCTGATTCTCCAGTGAAGCCCCTTTCCTCTAGCGGGTTGGAAGCCCATGATATATGTCAGTGTATTGCAAGCATATGGAGTGAGAGTTCTGGAAAGATTTTATCACTAAATTTTTGTCTCTGCTGGAAAATATTTTCTGTCATTTAGTCAGAAATTTGTAATATACACTCTTCAAAATGTAATCATCAGATAAATAGATAGGAAAAGATAATTTCATTTCTCATTTCTGCTTGTGACTTATTATTTCACATATGCATGCAAAATGTAATTTGTAACCACATATTGAAAATTGATATGAGACCTAACACATATTTATGTGACATAATTGAGAGTGAGGAAATTTAATCGTGAATCAACTGACTATAATTTACCTATTTATAAAACAAGTCTGGTGTTTTGTGCTTTTCCACTTGATGCTATTTGGGGAGCATACTGAAATAATTCCACACTCAGGGTATTATTTTCTGCATATCTGAGAAGAAAAGAAATGGGAAAATGTGTGAGGGAAAATACTTAATAAGGAGAGAAATGAAATATCAAATTTTGTTCTTTTTCTCTTTTCACTGATTCAGTTTTGTTATTGGCTCCACCAACCAAACTTTGTACTGGATTAACTAAATGGTTAATTTACAGATATTTCATTTACAGCTATGTCTTCAGCTTTGACTGCCAGTTTTATGTTCAATATGGTAATTTTCATTTTTCTTCTATATAAATGATTGTCATTGCATATCCTTTAAAAAGGGGATTCTGCAACCACTTAGTCTAAACTACGAGTTATTTCCTTCCTTCCTATGCCAGATGTCTCAAAAACAAAACTTAGTTTCCCACAATTAACTCTACTATCAATTCTTAATCTCTTGCATCTCAGGTCTACTTCACCTGCATCCCGAAGGTCACCAACACTTCGGATTGCCGAATCACCCTCTTTCTCTTCTATTATTAAGCTTTTAGCACACTGACATTGCTTTGAAAACTCCAAACTTTTCTGAGACCTAAACCCCATTACCTCAAAATGTGACTACTTGGAGATAAGACATTTAAAGAAGTAATTAAAATGAGGCTGTTAGGATGGACCCTAATCCAATCGATCTGGTGTCTTTATAAGAAGAAATTTGGACACACAAACACACACACACACACACACACCATGTAAAAAGAAATAGAAATACAGTAGAAACCTTTCCTGAATTCTGGAGCAGAGTTTACCTGGTTTCCCAACAATAACACACCCCAGTCTAAAGGTGGGAGGTGAAATGGGGAATGGACCCTTTTCATAAAGAAGGCTTCTATAGCATAGATTTGTTTTGGTGCATTATACTATCACAGGGTAGTAACAAGAGGAAGTTACTCAAACAAGTTTAAAGGAAATGAGACAGGAAGCAATGAAGATGTAGCCATTTGTGAAATATTCCTTGTTGAAATCTTTAAAGTGAGTTGTTCAATATCTTGTCTCCTTTAACTCTTTGCAAATATGAACTTCTGAAGTTATACTGTTAAAGGTCAAGTCATAGCATATGTAACTATAGTTTCTTAAAACTGTATAAGATACATTCTACAACCATTAAGAAAAATGCGTTCCTTGGGCACTCTGATGCATTATATTCCCAGCTGATGTAAATGCTTTATTTATATTTAGTTTTAAAAATTTTCAGTACTCCTTTGAGACAGGTTAAGAGATTTTTCTTAAGACAATGATAAAATCCCAAATCTGCACCCTTGGTAGTCTGGTTTCTGAGTCAATAGCCATCATGCTCTGAAAATTTCAAGCATAGTATGTCATTTAAAAGGAAGTACATCTGAAATTTAAAATGTGTGTAGGTAGGCAGGGGTGATGGGGCTTTCTCTAATTAATGTAAGGGTAGCTGTGAGAGTAACACAGCTAGTACACATAAGCACAAGCACCTGTGCAAGCACCAGGAGCTCGTTTAGTGAGATGCACTGTATAAAGACAAGGCAGCGATTCTTAATCGAGGTGCATGGTTATAACACTTGGGACATGGCTCTTTAGAGATAGCCAGGCTTCTCTGAAAGACTGACAAAAAGGGGACCGAGGAATCATTGCTACGCCCAGCATTTGTATCCTCATGAAAGTTTTAATTTCATGCAAGGACACAAATTGCCTCCTTTGGGTTTGCATGCAGTGACGATCGTTCCTCTCTGAGTGACTCGCATGGTCCCAGTGGTGCATGGCAGTGGGGATCCAGGCTGCAGGAAAGGCACTCCCAGCGCCTGTGCATATCCACTTTCATATGTGTGCAAAGGAACCAAGCCCACTAACGTCACACAGTGAGGGCATCTAAGCAGCAATTTTAGAGGAACATTCCAACTTTTAAGAATGAGCCAAGTTCTGTGATAAGCAAATGTCATGTACCTGAAATAAATTAGTTTCTTAACACCTAACTGTAAATATAAGGCATAAATCCTCCCACTCATGACTTCTAAAAGGAACATTATGTCTTCATTCACTGGCATAAAATAACCATGAGGAAGAACCTGCGGAGATACAGAAGAGCGATCCAAGGATTCTGAGCAGCAGACAAGTAGCTGAGGATACAAGGTGTCCCCCCAGTCTGCTGTGTGCACAGAAGACTCTTCTTTTCCCTGGATGTCATCTAAGTAACTGAGAAAGTACATGGTAGCGGTGGCCAGTTTGTGGTTATATTTACTTTACAGTATGGTTCTCAAAGGTAGAACAATTCAGGACTCAGAATACACAAAGCTGTAACAGAAGCAAAAATCCGTATTTTGTGAAAAGGAGCTTATAATCCAGTGGTCTGGGAGGCTGAGGCATGGAGTTCATGAATTGGAACACAGCCTGGGCAACTTGGTGACTTGAGAACCCCTCTTTAAAAGATTTAAGAAGCCATGTGCATGTTCAGCTGTAGTCCTAGAAACCCTTACATGTTATAGAAGAGGAGAGTGACACATACTGACACATTTTTTTTTGAAAATTTGAAACATGAGGACAGTGAAGTGAGGAGATTCTTCTTGACCCCGAACACAAAGAAGTGCATCAGAGTGACTACTTGTGTCCCGATCAGATGCAGGTGGGTTAAACAATAGATGTTCACTGCACCTGTTCTGGAGGAGGGAAGTGAAAGGCCCAGGTGCACACATGGCTGGTGTCTGGTGAAGCCTTGACCTGGTTTGCAGATGGCTGCCTTCCTACTCCGTCCTCATGCCGGGACAGAGAAATCAGCTGCTGCACGCATCCTGCAAGGGCATCGATTCCGTTCGCAAGAGTCCTGCTCTCACGGTCGATATTTACCTCCCGCAGCTTCATCTCTTATATCAGTGTAGACAGTTAAGTTAGATAGATGCTAATACGCAGCCAGAGAGGGACTGGGTCCTTACGGAAGTCATCACAAAAAATAGAGAAGCCAGACGTACGAGTGACATCTTTCAGAAGGGAGGGAGGTCTTAGGATGGAGATGTAACAGCCAGGCTGATGAAATGGACAACAACTTGACTTTACAGTGAACCCCCAAAATTCATGAGGGTTAAGTTCTTAGAGCACATGAGAGTTTCGCATATGGTCAGAAAAGTGCCTATAAATGCCTATTTTAATAGAGCATAGCCCAAATGTACTATGTCCCACATTTGTATGATGTAATTTAATAAAATGCTGTATTAATAAAGCCTTAGAAGGCGCAGGGTGTCTCTGCCGCACCTCTGGGCTCTTAGGGCTTTAAGAAGAACAGAGTCGGAACCCTGGAGACTACAGCGGTCCAGCAGCTGGTTATACGCTGGGATGCGGGGGCCACTGCGGAGAGAGGTTAGAGGACTGAATAACGCTCCCGGGTTGGCTACTTGCAAGCTGCCTGCCAAAAAATTATTGCGGAGAATATTTGCAATTTCCTCAAAATGGCAGGGGTTTCCGTGAACTATTATTAGTTAGGTTCTACGGAAAAATCCGTGGGGCTAAACTGCGTGCTGAAATCAGCAACTTCTGGTCCGGTGGCCCAGACAGGCATCAGACCCAGAGGTGCGGACCAGAACACCTGCGCACGCCCTCCCTCCTTTCCAAGACCTTCTCTCATCTGCTCACCACCCTTGCTCGGTTCCCGATAGGATCAACGTAAGCTAAGCAACTACACTTGCAGTCCTGTAGGTTGAGTGTAGTTTGACCCACATTGTACCCGAGTTGTGATCTTTTGTATAAACTGCCCCTGATAAATGCCTTAGTGACCACCTACTCAGGATCCCTCCTCGAAATCCAGAAGAGCCACTCTCCCTTTTCCAATAAAACTCTCCTAACTTCCCCCTTTGGTCTGTGACTTCATTCCTCCATGTTACGGCACCATGAACTCGATATATTTGGTACCGGTAGGTTAGGAGTTACGTTTTTCCCGTATTGTTATCCTCACACAAAGGGTTAAGATTTCAGCATATAAATTTGAGGGGACACAAACGTTCAGCTCTTGGCATTCTGAGTCTGGCAAAGTGAAGTACATGTGCATAAGGTGGGTAGTAAACTTCCTCCTTCCTCATCTTCCTTACCTTGATGGTCCTCAACTTTTGAGTCCCTACTTGTACAACCACTAAAACAGTAGTGCAGGATAACTTCCCACAGCATTCCTACAATGTTCTCAGCTGTTTGCCTCGGCCATTTCTTTTATTAGTTTGGTGAGCATTGGTCTTGAGTTAGAAGAGAGGGATGAGAATAAGAGAATGACCAAAACATATTTCTTATCTTTTTGGTGGTAACAATTTCCTGGGAGGTGTAAAGATTAAAAAAATGATCGCATAAAATACATAGAAGCACCTGACTATGAGAAGCGATTAAAAAGACACAGTTGTATGATAACAGCGTGAGCAGGGCAGGATGGCAGATCAGAGAAGGTAGTGCTGATGTTGGAGGATGGGTACGAAGTGTATGGCAAAGACGGGCAAAATGTGGCAGGCAGATGAAACAGCACAGAGAAGTTGTTCCCCAAACAGGGGGCCAGTGTTGCATCAGGTGGGCACAGAACCATGTTGAGAGCTGTGGCGAGAAGAGGTTCTGGACCAATTTGATTTTTACTTCCAATGGAGCAACTTGAGAAGTTTTAAACAAAGGCACGAAAAAGCCCTACTGCTATTTTGAAGATATCTATTTAGATCCTGTGATGGAGGAGGAGTAAAACATAAAATGGTTTCGGTTTGGTTGAAAAATGAAGGAAACTGGTGGTTTGGGAGGAAATGAAGAATTGGAAAAGAGATGGTAAAGTCTTGAACTGGGAAGGCGCGGAGACACAGGAGCTATGAGCACATTTCAAGTGTCTCCTCTGTGGAACCAGTGGGTGTTTCCCACATATTAGATGTCCGTGGACAGAGGCTGTCATGCGTGACTGCTAAGGTTTTTTGCAGCTGTGCGGGTAAGGACTCATCACAGATTCATGGAGCACTGCAAGAGAAGCTGCTTGGGCTGAGATTAATGCTGGATTGTAGCTACTTAGTGAGAAGAAAATGGGCAAAACTTCTGGTGTTTAATTCCTTCAGTGGATATTTCTTCAACAAATCCACTCTCCATAAAACCATGTGGTAGGTGTTTTGGCTGATGAAAAGATGTTCAACACATAGCTACAGTCCTTCAAGATTTTCCAGAAAATACAACAGGCACTAGTTTTTTGGCTATGGTGGGCTTGTTTTCATGTAAGTACCAGGACAAACTTTGAAATTTAGACAGCAATCATCAGTTTTCTCATCTATAAAAAAAATATAACATACATAAAGTATGGCCAATGGGCCGTAGCACTGTCTTGTGTTGGTGTCTGTTAAAAATACAGCATCTCAAGCCTAACCTCAGAGAAAGTTCCCTGAGTGATTACTCTGGGTATTAAATTTGGAGAATTGCTGCTTTCCATCACCCGCAACTTCCTGAATTCTGAACTTTCAACTTTGTCGCACCCTTTTTTCAAAGGAATATCTGTGTGAGCATGTTGAGTCACCCATGACAATCACATTCATGGGAGGGGCTGAAGCATTACTGGTATAATCAATAAGCAATACTGGAAAGAAGATGGCTATAGGAGGGCTGGTATTACCGAACTACGAAAGAGAAGCACTCTATTCCCACCTCATTTGGTTAAAATGTGCTAACAATAAAAATATATATTTGAATTAATCTAATGGCTTCAGATTTCCATCCTCTTTGGGACTAAAGTTTTTTTTTTCCAGCTTTTATTGAGTTTATTGGTACATTTTAGGGATACAGTACAGTTACATTCATTGTTGGGGTCTTGTACCTCTACATGACAAGTCTTGGTTCTCATTTTGGGACTAAACTTTTAATCTTTGGCAAATTGGAAATATATATATATATATATATATTTTTTTTTTTGCCAATAATGTACAATGGGTACTAGGATGACATAAATACTGTAATAACTGATAAATAGTATATGTCTTTTAATTCTCTAAGTAGATATCAGTAAAGTGTACTATTAATTATTTTTAATTATGAAGACTTATTGATGTTAATTTTATTTACAAATGCAAATTGACCGACTTGTGTTTTGTAGCAATAAAGATGCAAATTAGAGAATGTTACAGTGTGATGAAAGTATAGGTCAAAATCATGTTATTGAGTGAATAATTTCCTTTATCAACAGGGTATTAAGTGTTTGGGCTAAATCAAATGAACAATTATATTTTAGAATTATAAGGGTAAAGATGTTTTTTTGAGCAATATAGATGAAGTATATCTTTACTTTTTTTTTTTTTGTACCAGGGATCGAACTTGGGTCCTCGCGCTTGCAAGGCAGGTGGTGGAACTACTGAGCTAAATCCCCAGCCCTGTATTTACTTCTAATTATATGGATTTTAGGAAACTGATAAGGGCCTAAATTGAAAAATCATGTCATTCAATGGACCATTATTTTCATTAGAAAGGAATTTTCACATTATACAAAGAATAAATTGAGTGTTGTTAGATGCTATTCTCATTTCTTGCTTTTAAGACATTTAATTTAGATATAATAAACATATATGTAAGTATTTTTAAAACATATATGCCATGAGAAGTGAGAAATAAGTAGTATAAGAGTCTTAGATTATCCACCTATTCATTCCTTGGTAAATAACAGAGCTAATTTGTACATATTTATATTTTTCCTAATTTAATTTGAAATTTATTTATAGGCATAGGAGTTGCTTACCCACATAAATGGTAAGTTACAAAAGAATTTTTTTCTCTTCTTTTTGTTTTTAGCAGAACACATCTTTAATTAAGATGGCATAGGCACCAATTAATACACTAACTATACCTAAACAAATAGTCTTTCTTAATTTAGCCTTAATTAAAAAAATATTTTTAGAAGTTTTTTTTTGTATTCTGGAATAACTTTTGAGTAATTTCTCTTTAATCTTAAGTCTCTCAAAAGACTTTATTTACTGGCAAGTTTTATATATGCTATCACTAGAGAAAAATTCTAAATGTAGTCTTTTCTTGTTTAATTCTATTCACTTACAAAAAACTAAACAATATATTAATAACTCATTCCACAGAGTCCAGCGTTATTTAACACATCTTTGTGAAGTTATGTTTTCTACTTTTTTCTTTTCTTGAAAAAGTTGGAGAAACTTTAATCAATGCTGATGTGTCCATGCATGCCCAACACTGCTCTCCTTTATTAATATATTAAAAAATCTTATAATCCTTCCAATGGATTGTGGGCTCAGGATGTCTTTGTTTACACCTGAACTCTCCTTGGCAACCACAGAGCAATTCTACAAGACTCCAGATGAATGAAGATACCAGAGATTACGTGAATAATTCCTTGTTATCATACATAAACATATGTATATATATTTATATGTCTCAGCTCCATCCCTGCCTCCCTGTCCCCCTTTTCCTCCCCATTATCCTGTATATGCTAAATCCAACTTCTCCAAAGCAGGGGATGACACACACTTTCATTTTCTAAGATAAATGTTTAAAATATGTCAGCTCCATAAAATGCTAAGTTGCATTGTTTTGAACTCTGCAAGAAAACTTGTGAGTATACATGGAAGTGGAAGAAGGGATGGAGGTCAGAAATGGTGTGGGAGAGATGCTGGGGAGCTGAGATACACAATAAAAGTGGGATAAAATAGGGTTAAGATTTGGAAATAAGTCTGAATATTTTAAGGATTTGTGGGAAAAGGTCAGTATGAAAAGCCATCTCCCCAATGAATGGAATTATCACACCAGTGAGAACTTTTGTGGAATATATATTTTATCTTATTGTAAAAACATGCTTGCAAAAATAAGTATCTCTTCCCAAATACTTCCATTGTTTCACTTTTGAAATGAAATTCAAATTTTAAAAATGGTCTTCTCATACTTTTTTGTGTAATGGTCTCAGTGAAGACTGAGATGAATTTTGAAAACCCTTAAATATAAGGAAGTGAGCAGAAATACTCTCTTCCATATATGTTTTACTTAGTGTGCTTTTATAATTTCATGCCTAATTTGAAGTGAATATTTTCTCACTAGTAAAAGTTTATGCTTTAATTTGATAGCTAGCAGTGCAACATTTTCTTTAAGAGATCATTAAGTCATAAATATATATAAACTGACAAATAATTGAAAATTTGAAATTTATTTTATTCGGTTATATATCCAAACTAACTCCAAAATATTGTATGGACCTTTTTTGACGACTACACTTAAATGATTCCACACTGTGACCATATTCACTATATGTAAGTGTTTATGGCTGTATATGAACAAATGATGCTTATATCAAAAAACTATATTTAACTATAGTATTAGTAAGTAAATTCGAGCACAAACTGCACTATATATGTAAGGATATTTGACGTTTAAGGAAAATTCTAATATTTTTAAATTGTTCATGTAGAATCTTTGAATAGGCCATAAATAGAAAATACATTGTAGTTACCTCTAAAATTGCATCTCTAAAGCAGAGGAATAATAAATTATGAAAAGTGCACTTCTGTTGGCATGCATATGTTTCTATTTTGTGTTAGAAGCTGTGGAGCAATTCAGAATGCTTATCCTTTAAAAAAGCATCTAACTATAAAAGAAGTTAAGCAAACCCCTGGGTTAGAATATGGATAGCCAAGAGGGAATCTTGGGAAAATTACTCAGTTTTCTGTCATTCAAGGTTTCCTGTAGAAGATTTCCTTATGCTGAGAAACATACCATTGAATTGGATGTGAGTAACATATAAATAGGTCAAGCGCATGAGATATATGTAATGGAGAAAATCTAGCAGATTCTGACTTAAAAATTGTATATTATATATCAAAATTTCATAGTCCATTTCATCTCATTTTTACTATTTTATGAAGAATTCTTCTGTATCTTATGTGCTGCTACATGTGAGAAAAGATTCTCTGCCTGCTGTATTTTACTTGGAAATTCTTTTAGAAAGGATGAATTATATGTTTATCTTTTATAAATAAATTATGCAAAAAACAAAGTGGAGAAAACTTTAAGAATCAACCATCCCATTGCAACTTATGGTTCTGAGGTTGAAGATGATAAATGTGAAATTAAGTTATATTAATCTGCAGATTTCCAAGGACCTGAAAGTTTCCTGAGACTATCTTCAGATTGAATCCAACTCCAGGTCATCGTGGTACAGCAGTCCACCTTTACCCACAGTTTCACCCCCTGCCATTAGTGCTGGTCCCAACAATGTTAAATTAAAAATTACAGCCATAAACAATTCATAAGATACCCCAAAGATAAGAGCAAAACAAAAGATAGATAGTAGGAAGTAGGGAGACAGGTTATTTTGCAAAGAGATGGAGAAGGCCATGAGAGGAGAATTAAGATGGTGTTATGGATACTTCTGGGCATCCCACCAGGAATGCGATCATTGTGTAATGCAGACATGGACTGATAAAAAAGAAAAAAAAGTTTTAAATTGAGAGATCTTTCCGAGTAGCATGATAAAATCCCATTCCATCCCCTTTGTGCTGCCCAGGACTTGACTCCCCCTGGCTGGACTGTTCGCACTGTATGCCCAGGGTCCATTACTTGGCAGCTATTCCAGTACCAGAGTGACTGCCGTAGTACCAACTGTGTGGGCTTTCAGATGATTTGCATTTTACTTCAGAACGGTTCCAAAGCACAAAAGTAATGATGCTGAGTAGTAATGATGCCACCCAGATATGCCAAAGAGTCACACTAAGTTGCTCTCTTTAAATCAAAAGATGAAAGAATAATAAAGATTTTTTAGAAAGCGTACAATAGAGCATATTTACATAGCTTTTATTAGGACACATTGTTATTCCATTTATTATGAATTGTTAATCCTGACTGTGTCTAATTTATAAATTAAGCTTTAACGTAGGTGTACGTGCAGGACAAACTCAGTGTGCTGGGGTCTGCCCATTCCTTATACCGTCAGGAAAAGCTTCTGCTTCTCCAAGTGAGTTTCATTTTGTTCCCATCGTGAGGCCTTCACCTCGGCACTCTCCTGCTGTCCCCCGGTGTGTCCCGTGCAGTACATTTTCTACTGTCTTGCTTGGAATTCGAAACAGACTTGGAAACCATGATAACGCTGTGAAGTGATAGCCTTAAGGAAATGTTGAATAAGATATGTGTAACAAAATGTGACTTAAATCCTGTGTTCATACGTAAATACCTGAAGCATTCATAGCAGCAGCAAGAGTAGAGATAAGGCAGGAGAAAATTGAGTACATTTATTTACTTTATTTTTAAATTGTGTGAGGGAGTAGTTTGTCAGAAATGATTTCATTATCATAAAAAACAGAATCATAAAAATAAAGAAAATATGTTCAAGACACTTTATGACCTAGTTTCAAGGAGTTTTAAGCATATATGTACAGTCTGGCTACTTTTCAGTTGCTTTAAAACCCATGATCCAGTTTTCAACATTCCTTGGGTGGGGACAGGGACGGGGTGGAGATGCCTGGGTTTACAGTCTGCTGGGTATCTGGATTTTTCTAACACATCCAGACAAGCTTTCAAAATCAGCTCACATTCGTTTATCGAATCACTATCACTTATTCTCTCTATTAAAACCTCTTTGCTAAGTCCCCAAATCCTAGGCAAGAATTTTCCTTGGTAGTATGACGCATATTATGTTTTCAACTTTCCAGAAATAAACACTGTTTTAAATGTTGTTACATCCTTGGATTAATAAAATCTTTTAAGTTATCATAATAAACAATTTTAAAAAATTGTACATTTGATGTGCAAGTAATATACCATAATAAAAACAGAACAGCACAATGAAACAGGAAAAGCTATGAATAATGAGGGTGGTCTTACTTTTTCCATTCTAAAGGAGCACTTCTCTTAAAATAACTTAAGCCAAAAACCCACGAATGTATGTCTTGACTTGTTCAAGCAATACAATGGTAGTAAAGAGAGAAAGTGATCACGAAGTTAGTTCCTGAAGTCTATCTAATGAATTCTCTTTTAACCTGCGACCAAACAACCTCATACCATGATTCCAGTGGCAGGAACGTCACTTTAATGCTCCCAACTGTGAGTTTGGAGAGCAGTCTGTAATTAAGGGTCAGGTGCTTGAGAATCACTGTTAAATTTAAACAACTCCCATCATTCAGAACATGGTGGTATGGAAGCCATTTATACAAATAACCGCTAACTGCCCTTAATTGGTGTGCAAGTGTGTAATTTATACTGTTTTCCTCTGGACCTGCTCAACCAAAGCACTCATTTCCTGTCCAGTAATGGCATTTGGTGAGAGATTTAGGACATTTTTTTAAACATATCCTGCCACCGATATTGAACGTATTGGTTGGTATTTCATATCCAAACCCCATCCTGTGTTGAAGAACGAGAGAGGCAAATCAATACTCTGGTTTTGTGGATGAAGTCTCCATTTCCAGCTTTAAGTATAGCAACATACAATGACTTTTGAAACTTGTAGGGAATAGAGAAATTGTTCAGTGAGCAGACACTTTCATCTTGCCTCATAAAGTGCTTTCTTTGTCTCTCTTGCCCTTCCTTTCTCCTAGCAGAAAAGATTTAGGTAAGGGTTTCCTTATCTTTGTCACATCCACATTCATTCCACATGCAAATAATTATTCCATAGAAACCTGCTTTCTTTTAGTCACTTTTTTATTCCCTTTACTTATAAATTATTCTTTTTCATTTTTGTTACCTTTTACAAAAATAATTTCCAGTAAAAGTTTACAAGGACTTTTGGTGGGAAATTTATAAATTAAAGCATTATGGGCCAGGTGCATACTAGAGACAGTGCCATTCTTAGACTACTAAAGAATGGTTGAATGTTACTCTGAGAAAAACAGGTTCCTCCTATAAAAGTTGGGCTGTCAGTTTCCTTACAAGACTGAAACTCAAATAAGAAAAATAAGTAGCAGATGTGAGTTGGAACTACCAACATACTGACTTAAAGAAAAGAATAAAAAAGAAACACTAAGAATAAATTGAATTTTTAACATTTAGAAATAAAGACCAACAATTGGATTATTAAGTAAAAAAGCTATAGCAGTATTGAAAATTTCCCATTTCTTCACTTCCATGCTTGTCTCTAGAGAAACATTAGCTCTCGCTTGTTAAAGAAGTAATTTTGAGATTTAAGAGATATTTATGTTTTTAATCAGCTAAAGCTTCAGATTTACCACACCCTGGGAAAAAAAAAGTTGTTCCTAATTTTCCCATCAGCTTGAAAGTATTAGGATGATGCCATTATTTTAGTGGAAACATCACCTGCTGTTTAAATACAATTTTGGTAAACCACTCCCATGAGTATGGATCTAACTAGTTAATTAGCAAATGAAGTCACATTGTTTGCTATGGTTGCACGTCACTTCACCAGACATTCCCCTGCCCTTCAGTTAATTAGTATTTTCTCCCTGTTTTCCTTTCCCAACTGCAGAGACATTACTGGTCATAATAAGAGTTACATCTCTATGTCAATATATTAAGTATCTGAAGAAGAAAATGTAACAAATAAAACATGCAGACTAAGATTAAGGAATTGTATGAAACATGTGTAAAATCATATTGTGTACCACACACACCATATGTTAAAATTTATACAAAAGGCTAAGGATATAATTTCCACTTCTGAAGTGATTACATTTCTGCCACTCCCCTTATCAGTACACGTCATTTACTGTCATAATAGAATATTTATCCAGAGACATAACTGTAAAATCTTACAAGAGGAAAGTGGTATGCAATTTGTTTCTATCTACCTAAATGTATCAGGAGCAGATTTCATTACAGAAGGAAACACTAAGTTATACATGCGAGATTGCAAGAAAACTATTCCTGGCATGTATCACTTAAGAGAGCACCACGCGGCAGCTCCAGAACTCTCCGGAGACTAACCTGGAGGTCGCCTACCCCGTGACTGTAAAGTACACAGCACAGGGACCAAGGTCAGAGGGAAACAGGGCCCGAGGTGGGGGTTACAGCAGCCCCAGCCCAGGGCCCGAATTGTAACCCCGCGAGCCCCCCCCCATCTGAAATGTGCTTGCAGCCAAAGATGAAGTCATTGTGGGCTCTCGCTTTACAGGGGCTGACATTTGCCCAGGCGGGAAGCCACAAATGAAGAATCACACCTTGGTGACGGCTCGTGCGCGGGGTTACGCCTTGATGGTGTCGACCACTCACCAGGTGGCTTCAGGTCGGAGTGCGAGGCCACAGAGGAGCCGGTAGTCCAGGACACGTTCAGGGGGGCGAGGGTGTGTGACATCTGGTTAGGTCACGGTGACAGTCGGGGGTTTCAGGCTCCTGGTCCAAGGGACTCCGCAGCTCTTCTGCACTCTCCTGTCGCCAGGCCCTCGTGTTAGTCACTGTTGGACGGTGCTGGAGGCCGGGCCTTCGGAAGGTGGAGCTCCAGGAAAACGGTTTGCACTTTCATTAATAAAGCAGGCCCTGGAGAGCCCCACACCCGCCTCGGGGGGCACAGCAGGAAGGGGCGCCCTGACCTTGGAGTTCCCAGGCTCTGAAACAAGAAGGGAGAGATTTCCGTCATTCCTGAGCTGCCCTGGACATGGCATCTTGTCATGGTGGCCTGCACTGGTAAGACACAGTCCCACTACACATTGCCCACGAGGGTTTCTACTCCTCAAAGTTGGATTAGGCCTCTCCTGCTTGCCTCTGGGCCGCAGGGTGGAAACCCCACCACACAAGGCGCTCGGACTGCACTGGAAGCACTTGGCGTCAGTGGCAGATTGGTCTTTTTTGGTACCTGGGATCGAACTCAGGACCTTGGGCTTGCAAGGCAGTCGTGGTGCCCCGGAGCTAAATCCCCGCTCAGATGTCGTTTCTCCCAGAGGTAGTAAAGCACAGGGACTGCAGCTTTCACTGATTTATGGTTCCTGAAGTTTATAAAGACATATCTGAATTCCAGTACTTGGAAATCAAAGCATCTTACCTGTAGCGATTTTTGAAAAGTAACTGCTCATATATAGATACAATGTCGAAACAAATTTAAAAAGTTTATATGTAAGATAAATCTAGTGTTAACATTTCCTGTAGTTTTGGAAAAAATACTGTATATTTAAGTAATTGCACATTAACTTGCCCATAATTAGTAAAATAAATCTTCATTTGTCTTACTCTTTTCTTAAGTGAACTAGTACTCAAAAGACCCTCATATTTTCTGAGTTTAATGTGAGGCCAGTTCGAGTCAAAGTTAAAATTAAAATAAATATTGAGAAACAGAACGGGGCAAATAGCAGTCCCAGATTTAGTGTGCGACAGCTCGTAACACAACGCATCAGCGTGGTTTACGGCTTTTCTCGCCTCCGCTTGGTGGAGAATGCGGATAATTTTCCCACTTAGGTACTCAAGTTGGATCCTGTTTTCTTTATTCGTTCCTTTCAAAATGTGTTGATGGTTATTCCTTTGTCAACACAGGGGACTGAACATGAATGTTTACCTTCTCTGTCTCCAAGTACACCATCAAAAGATAATAAATTATGAAAAGGATATTAGCCACAGAGAGACAGAATAGTAGATCATGACCACATAACTTTTAAGAGATTTCGGGAAAATGGAAAGTTGACACAAGAGCTGGATTTGACTGCAGGGAGCAAAGGAGACACCTGCCTCAGGGCTGCAGGGCCTGCGCTGGGAGGAAGCCCGAGCTCGCAAGGCTGGGAGAGGCCTGCTGCAAAGGAGGACCAGGAGTTAGGTCGGCAGACAGCACCACCGCCTTCACTCCCCTCTCACCCTGGCCTGCGAGAGCCGCTCCCCACCCGCAGTGACCTCCCGCACTCCCACAGTGCCAGACACTCGCCCTCTGGCTCTCTGAAGATCTAGGACGCAGATGCAGCTGGAGGCCCGGCCAGGCCCAGCTGACAGCGGGAGGATTAGGGAGGCTCGAGGCCTGCCTAATGAGACTCTCCAGGCGCCTCCCACCAGTTCCCAAGCCGCGTGCAGGCGTCCGGCCAGGGGCCAAGGCAGTAGGAGAGGCTGCTCCAGAGAATCCAGCTCTCAGAGATGGTCTCTGGGAAGACAGAGGCTGGGGCAGCCGGAGTGCAGCTCTGCCAGACCCTGTACCGGAGTACAGGCATCAGCAGCTTCCCTGCCGAGTGTAAACAGCCAGTCAGCTCCTGATGCTTACAGGAGGCCTCCCCCAGTCCTTCAGAGTAAGGAGACCACAGGGACGGACTAGAGGCAGGGGTCTGGACAGCGGGTGGGATGATGGAGGCAGAGGTAGAGATGAAGAGAGTCGAGACACAGAGAAAACTAGGAGAATGATATACTCAGAGATCTTACAGAAGCGATATTATAAATATTAAATGATTTTTAAAATGAACACATGAGAAATAAAGTTGTACTAACAGGAGAAAAGAAAACAGTCTATAAGATGAAGCACCTTCCCCCCAATTTTTAGAAATTAAAATGCAAAATTAAGAAGAAATTTGGAAAGATCTGGAAGATAAGTTAGAAGAAATGTAATAAAACAGAATAACATACAGATGATCAGGAAATAATCTATCAAGAAAACGTTCGAAGATGGAACCATGTGGCTCGATGTCTGAGTACTAAGAGATGTAGAAAACAATGACACCGAAGAAACAGTGAAATGATCTACAGCCAGGAGAATGGCCCGGGGTTGTCACAGAAACTGCTGCATGTTGGGCCTGGGAGGAAAGTGTCTAAATCAGAGTGGGAGAAAACAGGGGTCTGTGTAGGTTAAAGGAAAATGCAAGTTGGTGCGTAAGTCTTATCAGTAGCATTGGAGAAATCATTGCAAGTGATCAGAGCGTATGAGGAAGAAAGTAACTTGCACCTAGAAGACCAATAAATAAAGAAAAAAGTGAGCAGAGTGAAATAGTCACAGGAGAAGTGACATATAATTCGTGGTATACTGCTGGACTCCACATTCAGTAGTAGCAGTCTTTCAAACTTTAAGCAAATGTTATGAACTAAGTAAGCTTTGGGCAAAATAGAGGGAAAGTAGCAGAAGGACATGATAAGGGTTGTAACTTTTACAGTGTAATATACCATAATGAGAACTCAATGAATCCAGTCTAGGATTAGTGGATCCATTTCCCCGCAGACCTGTGTGCGCGTGCACACACACACACACACACACTGTAAGAGTTGCCAGCATAGCAAATGCATAGTTAACTAGGCATCTTCCCAAGGCCCAGAAGAGGCCTTTGTTGTTGTTCTCAGTGACGAACTGTCTATGATGAGGACCAGTGGCCAAATCTGATGTCCTGTTTTTTTTTTTAATCTTTATTAAGTTTATTGGTACATTGTAGGTGTATAATACATTCATCATTGAGATCTTGTACCTGTATGTGACTTATCTTGGTTCTTATATTTCCCCATTCCCCAGCCCTCCTTTTAGCCCTCCCACCCTTCCCAGTTTACAAAGACTGTTTCCAAGTTTTCCTTTTCACATATTTTTTCTTTTCCCTTTTCCCAACCTTTCCCCCACTTCCTCTACTCTTTTAGACCTTTTCTTCCTATTACACAATATCATTTATACATTTTAATCCTTATTTCACTGTAAGTTTTTCATACAAGACAAAATATTTGGTATTTACATATGTGTGACTTATTAATTTCACTTAAGAGTATGGCTTCAATGTGTGTCCACTTAGCTATAAATCTCTCTAGTTTCTCATTCTTCATGGCTGAGTAGTACTCCATTTTATATAAAAAACATATCTTCTTTAACTAATATCCTGTTCTTGGGCAATTGGGCTGTTTCCAAGTTTTAGCTATTACAAACTGTGCCTCTATAAACGTGGGTGAGGACATATCACTGTGTATGATTCTATTAATTCTTTTGGGAAGATACCCTGCAGAGGGATGGCTGGGTCAAATGGGACTTCTAATCCCAGTTGTTTGAGGTATCTCTATATTGATTTCCACAGTGGTTGCACCAGTCTGCACTCCCACCAACAATGGAGAAGGGTTCCTTTCTCCCCACAACCCCACCAGCATTTGCTATTGGTTGACTTCTTGATAGCAGCCATTCTTACAGGGGTGAGATGGAGTCTCAGTATTGTTTTCATCTACATCTCTTGAATGACTAGTGATGTTGAACATTTTTTCATGTGTTTATTTGCTGCTTTTACTTCTTTGTCTATATCTGTTCATTTCAGATGTCTAGTTTTGAATTGGGTCTTTACATTGAGGGGATCTTATTTTGTTTAGTTCTTTATATATTCTAGATAGTAGACCTTTGTCTGAGGAACAGCTAGTAAATTTTTTTTTTCCCACATTGTGGGTTATCTCTTAGCTCTGCTTGTAATTTCTCTGGCAGTGCAGAAACTTTTTAAAAAGATGAGATTCCAATTGTTCATTCTTTGTCCTAGTTCAGGTGTTAATGAGGATTTGTTCATAAAGTCTTTTCCATGCTGATATCATCAAGAGTTCTACCTAACTTATCTTCCAGCAAGTTTAGTGTTTCTGTTTTAAGGCTTATATCTTTATTCCACTTTGATTTTAGTTTAGTGCATGGTGAAAGATATGGGTCTAGTTTTAGTCTTTGACAAGTTGAAATCCAGTTTTTCCAACACCATCTATTAAACATGCTATCTTCCCTTCAGTGAGGGTGTTTGGCTCCTTTGTCAAACATGAACTAGCCAAGTATGTCAGAAGTTGTTTCTGCATCTTGCAATCTATTCCATTGATCCTCAAGTCTATTTCTTTGCCAGCACCATGCTTTTTCTATCACAGTGGCTTTGTAGTATAGTTTCAAGTTGGGGATTGTGATACCCTCTGCCATGTCTCTGTTGCCTAGAATTGCTTTTGCTGTTCTAGGTATCTTTTGATTCCAAATGAATTTTTGGACTGTTTTCTCTAGTTCTGTGAAATATAATGTTGGGATTTCAATAGAAATAGCATTGAATCTGTATAGCAGTTTTGGAAGTATGACCATTTTCACTATGTTGATTCTTCCTACCCAGGAACAAGAGATGTCTTTCCATTTTCTTATATCCTTTTTAATCTCTTTTTTTCAGTGTTATAGTTCTCAACGTTGAGGTCTTTTGTTTCCTTAGTTAGACTGATTCCTAGATATTTCATTTTTTTGGATGCTATTGTGAAAGGGACTGTTTCCCTAATTTCATTCTCAGTGAGTGTGTTATTTGTGTATAAGAAGGCTTTTTGAGTATTTACCTTGTATTCAGCTACTTTACTGAATCTGTCAATTAAGTCTAGATGTCTTGTGGCACAGTTTTTTCGATTCTTTTATGTATAGTATTATACTATCAGCAAAAAATGACAGTTTCATGTCTTCCTTTCTTATCTTTATTGTTTTTATTTCTTTCTCTTGTCTAATTGCTATGGCTAATGTTTCTAAACCTACATTGAGCAGGAGTGGTGACAGTGGACATTCATGTGTTGTTCCTGATTTTAGTGTGAAGGTTTTCAATTTTTGATCATTGAGTATGATGTTGGCTGTTGGCTTTTCATAGATAATCTTTATCAAGTTGAAATAAAGACCATCTATTCCAATTCTGTAGGGTTTTTATCATGAATGGGTGTTGGATTTTGTTGAATGCTTTTTCTGCATCTGCTGAGATGATCATAAAGCTTTTGTTCTTGACTCTGTTAATATAGTGTATTACATTTATTGATTTACATATGTTTAAGCATCCTTGCATCCCTAGGATAAATCCAACTTGGTCAGGGTGTATAATCTTCTTGATGACCCTCTGTGTTCTGTTTGCCAGTATCTCATTAAGGATTTGTGTAACTATGTTTATTAGGGAGATCAGCCTATAGTTCTCTTTTTTGGTTAGGTCTTTCCCTGGTTTTAGAATCAAAGCAACACTTGCTTCCAGGAATGAATTTGGAAGTATTGCTTGTTTTTCAATTTCACTGAAAAGTTTAAAGAGTAGTGGCAGTAGTTTTTCTCTAAATGTCTTGTAGAATTCAGCAGTGAAGCCATCAGGACCTGGGCTTTTCTTTGTTGGTAAATTTTAAATTACATTTTCAATTTCACTGATTGTAATTGGGGTGTTTAGACTTTTTATATCTTCTTCATTCAACTTTGGTAATTCATATCTATATCTATATCTGTATCTATCTATCTATCTATATGTATATCTAGAAATATGTCCATTTCTTCTGTGTTTTCCATTTTATTAGAGTATAAATTTTTGATGTAGGTACTGATGATCCTTTGGATTTCTCTTGGATCTGTTGTGACTTCACTTTTTCCATTCCCAATTGCATGAATTTGAGCCATCAGTTGGAGACTGGATAAAGAAGATGTGGTTTTTCTATAAAATGAAATACTATTCAGCCTAAAGAATGAGAAATCAGATTCATTCATAGGAAAATGGATACATATCGAGGATATACTCCTAAGTGAAATAAATAAGTCACACATGTGTAAATACCAAATAGTTTCTCTGGTGTGAAAAACTATAATAGTACATAAGATCCTAATGATATAATTGACAAAGTGAAATAGGAATAAAAGGACTAAAGTTATAGGGAAAGTGGGAAGGGTAGGGGAAAGGTAATAAGGGAAAAGAAAAAAATATGAGAAAATGAAAAAATGGAAATAAAGTGTTTGTAAATGAGGAAGGTAGGAGGGGGTGAAGGGAGGGCAGGGACAAGGGGAGAAAATGAGAACCAAGACCTGTCATGTAAAGGTACAAGATCCCAATGATAAATGTAACTGTATTGCATACCTAAAATGTACCAATACACTCAATGAGAGGAAAAAAATAAGGTTGGCTAAGGATTTATCAATTTTATTTATTCTTTTAAAAAAACAACTCTTTGATTTTTTTGTATTGTTCTCTTAGTTTCTATTACATTGATTTCTGTTCTGATCTTTATCATTTCCTCCTTTGTATGAACTTCAGGTTTCTCTCTCTCTTCCTTTTCTAGGAGCTTAAGATTCATCATTAGGCTATTCATTTGAGCTCACTCTGTTTTCCTAGTGTGGGCATTCACTGCTATGAATTTCCCACATAAAACTGCTTTCACTGTATCACATAGATTCCTGTATGTTGTACTGGCATTGTCATTAAATTGTAAAAACTGTCTAATTTCTTCTCTAGTCTCCTCTGTGAACCACTGGTTGTTCAGGAGAGTGTTATTGAATTTCCATGCATGTATGAAGTTTTTATGGTTGCTTATGCTATTGATATCCAGTTTAATTGCAGTATATTCTGATAATATACATGGGACAACTTCAATTCTTTTGCATTTGCTTAAACATGTTCTATGATCTAGCATGTGGTCAATTTTGGAAAATGACCTGTGTGCAGCTGAAAAGAAAGTGTATTCTGTTTTTGTTTGGAGCCATTATTAAGGAGAAGTTATTCTCAGAGCAAGATATACTCTGCAGTAGCTTCACCCTCACTTCAAATCAGAATATACATCCTGAAATTCCCATGCTCCCACTGTTAAAAGAGCCCTGGAACAATGCTTGCCACAGATTCAACTCCAGCATAGCACAGCTTTGTCGTGCTCTTTGTAAACTGAACAAAATCTGAATAATCACAAATAAAACTTTAAAAGCCATGTTGCCTCTGTGAGGGCTTTCCTCTGTCTGCTTTCTTAGAAGTTTTGCATATTCCTATTCTGATACTTATCACATTGATTATATTGATTGTGGTAGGAATTCTCACTTTTGTATTTTCAAAATCTGCAGCATTAGGGCCAGGGATTTAGCTCAGCGGTTCGGTGGCTTGCCTTGCAAGCGCAAAGGCCCAAGTTCAATCCTGGTACAAACAAAACAAAACAAAAACAAAAACAAAAACAACCCTGCAACATTAGATTAACCATAATAAGAACTTGCAAATAAATGTATGAGAAATGAGATATAGCACTTTTACATAAGTCATAAAAAGGCTTTGTAAATATCCAATATATTAAATAACTATAAATCTAATCTCATATACAAAGAATAATTCATTGGACTAATATAAAAATTAGAAATTCTAATCTTGCAATATCCTTTACTGTTAAGTCAGTTAAAACATTTCCTTCATTATAGACTCATCTCATTGTTGAGGATAATGCTTGTCTTACAAAATAAATGTTATATTGAAGGTCAAACGATAAGGATGTTATTTAAAATTCTAATATATATTATACAGAAATGCAAAATTTAACTTTTCATTGCCATAGATGTTTGGCTAATAGTGTATACTTGGCCAGTAAGTAAGCATGATAATGAACCCAAAATCTATGAACAACCTCATGAGTAAAGGAAGACTCTAACATTATTTTGGCATAGAGAATTATACTGGCAAGGTAAAACATACTTTAGAATTGTTAGTCTTGGAAAAATATGAATAAAGTGTCTCTCTCTCTAGACTTACTATAAATATCAAATAAATTCATTATTCGGTAGGTTATTAAGTAATTAAAGTTACATAATTTAGATAAGCAGTTTACTGCTTATCACAAAACATGTACTCATGTATCATAAAGTACTTTGTTCAGTTTGTTTCAGTGTGCTACATTTATATACATCATATATTGATCTATAAAGGTACATAAACCCACTTGTACATTATACCTTCTGGTAATTGTTATTGTGAATACCTTGAATGCTGTTGGCTTCCCATATTTTCTGTGGGCAGAAAATTGGAACTGAGAAATTATAGCAACATGTTATATGTTATTCTGAAGTATTTATCATATAATAGAACCACATCTACTAAATGCTGCTCAATTTTAGTGGTTGAATTTAAACTAAATTCTTTATTTCTTACCTCAAAAATGTGTGGTTGTATGCCATTTCATTGACATATAACAAGACATATAATAATATATAGCACCAGATATTTTAAGTTCAGAAAGATTTATCATTTAGTTTAAAATGCACTTGTTTTGCAACTAGAGATGAAGAGCAGAATACACTTATCTTTGATGTGAATAAAAGTGTCAGCACATTACATTTTAAGAACACCTCATAGAAACATGATGGAAATGGCCTTCACTCAGTTAAGCATATATATGTGTGCACGTGTGTGTGTGTGTGTGTGTGTGTGTTTGTTTGTATTTTTCTCATGAGTTAATAATTATCTTTGACCTAAGAGAAATTCAACTCCAAAGTAAAGTTGAGAATTTATACATAAAATTTGTTGAACAAAATGACTAATTTAAAGTGTATTATTTTCTTTATATATATATATGTATATATATTATATTATACATACATTCTAGGTATATAGTACAGTTAATTTACCATTGGGATCTTGTACCTTTACACAACAGATCTTGGTTCTTATTTTTTTCCATTCCCCTGCCCTCTGATGACCCCCTCTATCCTTCCCTATTTACAAAGACTGTGTTTTCATTTTTTCCTTTTCTCTTATTTTCCCCCCTTCTTACTGTTCCCATACCCCTCTCACTTCCCCTACTCCTTTAGAACTTTTCTTCTTCCTATTTCACATTATCAGTTACACATTTTGATTCTTATTTATACTTTTAGTTTATCACACCACAGAAATTATTTGGTATTTACACACATGGGTCCTACTAGCTACATAAAGTATACTATTTTCATATCATCAAACTTTTTCTCTATAGGATTTAATTTTCTCTTTGGAAAAGTAAGGCATGCGGGAGTGTGGGGAAAGGTTGCAAGGCTTAGAAAACTTTGTTTCCCGTGTTCACTCTTCCCCATAGTGCACATGGTTTTTCTCACGTAGCAGATAGTAAAGTAAATGTGAACAGATGGGACCATGCACCAAGAAGTAACAACTCCACAAATCCCTGAACGGTTGCCATGGTGTTTTTTTCTGCATCTAACCAGCCTGTGTACACTGGGTATGGAACTGAAGCTCAAGTAAAGATAGTCTTAGTTGGAATAAATCCGACTTGGTCATGATGGATGATCTTCTTAATAATCCTCTGTATTCTGTTTGCTAGTATCTTATTAAGGATTTTTGCATCTGTATTCATTAAGGAGATTGGTCTGTAGTTCTCCTTTTTGGTTGTATCTTTCTCTGGTTTGGGAATCAGAGTGATACTTGCTTCCAGGAATGAATTTGGAAGTATAGCTTCTCTTTCAATTTCATTGAAAAGTTTGAAGAGTAATGGTAGTAGTTCTTCTCTAAATGTCTTGTAAAATTCAGCAGTGAATCCATCAGGGCCTGGGCTTTTCTTTGTTGGTAAGTTTTTAATTACATTTTCAATTTCACTGATTGTGATTGGGGTGTTTAAAATGTTTTTATCTTCTTCGTTCAACTTTGGTAATTCATAAGTATCTAGAAATCTGTCCATTTCTTCTGTGTTTTCCATTTTATTAGAGTACAGGTTCTCAAAGTAGGTGTTCATGATCCTCTGGATTTCTTTCGGATCTGTTGTGACTTCGCCTTTTTCATTCCTAATTGCATGGATCTGAGCCTTTTCTTTCCTTTTTTTGATAAGATTAGCTAAGGGTTTGTCAATTTTATTTATTCTTTCAAAAAACCAGCTCTTTGTTTCATTTATTTTTTGTATCGTTTTCTTAATTTCAATTGCATTGATTTCTGCTCGGATCTTTATAATTTCCTCTCTTGTTCGAGCTTTGGGTTTTTCTTGCTCTTGTTTTTCTAGGAGTCTAAGTTTCATCGTTAAGTTGTTTATTTGAGCCCACTCTGTTTTCCTAGTGTGGGCATTCAATGTTATGAATTTTCCACGTAGAACTGCTTTCATTGTGTCCCAAAGATTCCTGTATGTTGTATTGGTATTCTCATTTATTTGTAAAAACTGTCTAATTTCTTCTTTAATTTCCTCTGTAATCCATTGATTGTTTAGGAGAGGTAAGGGGAAAAAAATGAGAATCAAGACTTGCCATGTAAAGGTACATGATCCCAACAATGAATGTAACTGTACTGTATCCCTAAATGTACCAATAAACTCAATAAAAAAAAAGAATAATGATGGTAAGCACACTGTGTATATATGAAAAGAAAAAAAAAAGATAGTCTTAGCTGGCTTTTCAAACTTCAGAAAGCGTACATTCAGCATCTTGAAACATTTTGAAACTGCAAGGCAGTGCTAAATAAACTACAACTAATGCCCTGGCAAAGAAGTCCCTGTGTGTGCTGAAACCTTCAAAACTGATCTTTAAAATCAATAGGAAAAATTAAAAAATTTCTACCATCCCACAAATGTTTGTAAAAAAAAAAGTACCAAAACATTAAAAACTATCTCGCTGCAATTTATAAGTGTAAAAATAATAATACAAATAACATTCATTTAGTACAGTATAGTTCAGAATGCTAGAAATAGTGAGAAGAAAAAGGTTTTCTTTGTAAGCAGCCCGAGAGTGTGCCAAGTGTTGCCTGCTCACCTGCTCCTCACAGAGCTTGGATTACAGACTGGGCTTTTCTGTAACTGTTGGGCAACTGTCATTGCTTTTTGACTTTGGTTCTGCTTTCAACATCTTTCCTTCACCTTCTGACACCAGGCAGGATCTCTTGAGAGTTCCTTTATTGCAAGGCTATTTCTTTTATACCAACAGCACTTTCCTGATTTACATTGATAAATTCACCTTTGCTAAGTATTTCTGGGGCTGCACCTGCATCTCCAGTGTCAAATGTCAACATTTCCACTGCCAGCTAGTTGGCTGGGCTCCATTTGTGTTTATCTCGAATTTCTTTTCCACTGTCTTTGCTTTTTTCTCTCCTTCTTGAACTTGTCTTTGCTGCCACCTGCTCCTTCTCTGCCTATCCTTCTTATAAAATGGCCCTGGGCTTTCCCTGAGGTGAGATGGCAGCACACCTTGCTGTCTGAGAGAAAACAGAATAACAGATGTGTGACCAAGCCCTGTGAACTCTGAAAACAGTGACATACTTGGTCGCGGCGCAGTGCTGGGCGTCTGTTTCACAGTGAGTTTTGAACCAAGTTCCAGCACCCACCTTTGTGCTTAGTGGGATTGTCCTCCTTTAGCACACTGTGGTAGCTAAAATTTGCACTGTGCTCTGGAGGGGTGGGTGCACAAGAGCAATGCATTCTAATTCAAAAAATATACTCACGTTAGCAAATCAGAGCTTGGTATTTTCAAAGTTTCAGTTTTGTTTTGTTTTTGGTACCAGGGATCAAACGCAGGTCCTTGCACTTTTGAGGCAGGTGGTGGAACCACTGAGCTAAATCCCTAGCTAAAAGTTTCAGTTTTACATCAGTGTTGTTCTTAAACAATTGCTACTTCCCAACTCTTAGGATACTTTTCCGCTCTTAATGAAAGGCAATTGTTTAATGTAAACTTAGATGTGCAGTTTTCTTCACAGCAGGTTGAAAATGGCCTTCACTGGCTATGGGTCCCCTTCGAACCGTGCTGTATAAGTAGGCTTAAAGGAAGAGGCTGAGGTTGTGCCGTTGTGCAGCGGAATCATAACGATGCTGATGTAGAAGAAGGAATCCAGCCACAGGAATGATGGGAGGTGCTGGTAGCTGTTATTCTAAATTGCTGTGCTGGTGTTCACTTAGTGAGTTGCTGGTATTTTCCAAGAGCTCATTTTTAATGGAAGAACTCTACTTCTGATCCTTCAAGTTCTCATTTCTCAAAAACTGGAAGCCACCAGTGGGGTTTAAATGAGACACTGCTGGTCTAAGCCACTAGGGGAAGAGTCGCTGGGGTCCTTCTTGGGAAAACGTGTGAAACCGCTCCATTAGGAATTTGGTTTCTCTTGCACTCAGCAGGTCTTTCCGATGTCATGCAGGAGGGAATGTCTCTCATTTTCTTTTTCACTCTATGCTCATGCCTTCTTGAATACTTTTATTATATCAATCACTTTACAACAGCTCCTTAGGATGCATTTTACCCTTTCCCTGCCTCAAAACCCCCAACTGACCACTTACAATTAAGATTTTAAACTTTCCCTCACATACATTTCTCCAACATAAGAGTATTTGCATTCATTACATTTTGTTATATTCTTCAGATGATAATATTTAGCTATCATTTTTGGAAAATTTGTATTTAAACCAAGATCTTTTCTGAGAATTCAGATCCTTTCTTTGCATCAGAAATGTAGGGTTATTTCAAGAATCAGAACCAATTGAGTTGTTATTTTATTGGGCTTTACTAGCGATTGCTGTCACTATTATCACTATTATCACATGGCTCTTTGAGCCAGGGAATAATACGGTTGCTCACCATTGAATAGTCAAATCCCTGACACAAAAATAATGCCTATTTTAAAATTTCCCTAAATTCCTCCCCTTACTCATAGATAAGTTTTGTTTGTGTCTTACAAAATGTCTACTAGAATTTATATATTTGAGACTGAAAAATGAGAAGCTTGCTAACATGGCTTTATAAATGTGCAGCCAATGCAATTAAAGAGCTTACTGGTCTGGTGGAGAACCTGCCAGCTGGAACGTTAGGAATCTCCCAGAGCATACTCTTTGGAGGGTAAAATGGACTGTTTCGTGATATTCTAACTCTGTCAGAAGTTGTTCTTCAGGATTAGTGCTTATGACAATTTTTCCTCCCCCAAAGAAATGAGCAATCCTAGGAAGTGAGTTCACAGAACATAAATCTGCCCAGTAATTCCTCTTCGATTGTGAGTTTGGAGAAATGAGTATTCTTAAACTCAAAGCAAACACTGTTAATGATTCAAACAAGACTATATTTATTTCAGAAAAATATTACAAAACAGTATTACTAATTCAGAACAGTGTTCTTGTACTTCTTAAACACAAGAAATGCTAGGCTGTGGAATCTTGGAATCTACTGATTGGACAAGCCAAGCTTCACAAAGTTGTAAGTGCAAACTCCCAGTAAGTGGTGTCCAAAGAGAACAGCCCACATGACTGAGAGTCTTTTAGGTAGCAAAGACAAGATTCATACTTACTTTAATTGGCTCTTTCATAGGACGCTCTTCCCAAATTATTTTATAAATAGGTACGTAATTCTGTTCAGAGCAACAATCTCTGTGTAAATGGAGGAACTCGCTTGGAAAACACATTTCTCAGTCTTCCCTCAGAATACCTTGCAGTGAGGAGGATATTGAAGATGAACCAGCTGAGCTGTGATCAGATTCACTTCCATTTTTCACCTAATGATATTATACTCTATGAAGGTAACAATGTAATAACGAACATTTTGTAGTGACGTGGTAAAATACGCTCTCTACTACAAGTGATCTTTAATGGACAAAATATTCTGCAGGCTTTAAAAATTTTTTTTTCTTCATTGAGTTTATTGGTACATTAAGGTACACAGTACAGTTACATTCATTATTGGGATCTTGTACCTTTACATGACAGGACCTGGTTCTCATTTTTTCCCCTTGTTCCTGCCCTCCCTTTTTATTTTACCTGCAATTATCACAGCAGACACCAGGTTGCAATGAAAACATTACAAAAGAGCAAGATTTGAATAATTTGCATTATTTACCTAGCAACCAGATACTAATCTATCAAAATCTATATGCTAGTTTTGACTTTTGTTTCTTCTTGGAAAATTGCACACAAATTTGCAGTGATCTCCTAGGCTTTTCTAACAGTATCCCAAACAATAAAATGCATGTAAGAAATAAATCTCTACACTTTTCATCCTATTTTCAGGATTTGTTTGAAGGCTTCTTTCTCCTTTTACTCAAGTTTCATCCCCCTTGGTCCTTGTTCTTTCCTTCATCCTTGTTTTCACTTCGTAATTGAGAATGTTCTATTGTGTTGAAGGGCAGCTTTTCAAAGAATACACTATTATTTTGTTTCACACACTTTATGGCATGCATTTCCTGTGCACTAGCTCTCTCTATTCATATTCTAGTGATGCTAACTGCTGCCTAACATAGTGCACCTCTAAATTTTACTAGTCATATATGCATTGAAGATACTCTAATTTACTTCCATCTCTGTTACAGCAATCTTGCAACAATGAATATTTTTTCTGTATGCCTCATTTACAACCTTTATGGTAGTTTCTCTAGGATATTATCACAATGCCAGGATAAAGACTGGGTAGCTATGGATTCTAAATTTGCCCAAATCTACAAAGTTGCACCTCACAGTAGCTGTATCAACCCACATTTCAAGTGCACATCCTTCAGGGATTTTATTTTCATTTTTCTCGTTGGAAAATTACTACTTTCTCATTTGGTTAATATAATTGCTGTCACACTTCTGTTGATTTGTGAATTCTAGATAAAAGTTTTTTGTCAGTTTCAATGTTGCAAATTTCTTCTCTCATCTGTTATTTTTATATTAATTCTACTTGTGTCATCTTGTCAGAAATCTCCATTTTTAAAAATTGAATCCATCACAACTTTTGCCTTAAACCTTTTTTTTTGTTTTCTTTGTTAAAATAGGACATTTTGAATCATGCAAAGTAAGGTACCTGGATCGCCATTATCATTTTACAAATGCCATGTGGCATTTGTTTTGTTTATATTTTCTGTAGCAACCGTACAAAGTGATAATTAACTGCTTATTGGACATTTGTTAAAACACATCCTAAGCAATCCAAAGCTGTTTTAATAGTATGGCATCTCCCAGGCAGTATCATTTCAAGCTGAATCTGAAGTAACACATGATAAAATTCATATTTAAAACACTGGGAAGTGAGGACTCTTCTCTATCAACTTAGTAGCAGAATGCTGCCTAGTTTTCTTGGGTGGTTTCCCACAGTTCCTCCCTTTTCTATACACACAAATTATATTTTTCCTAGAAACAAAGCTTAACTGCCATTCCCTCGATGCGCTATTGCTTTTGTCTCTGACTTTGAACACAGTGTTGACTTGAGACTTCTGCACACAGTACTTAAGAAGCTGAGTAGCTTTCACTTCCTTACTCTTGAAATGTTCTTTTTGAAGTAAAAAGCCACTATGCTATGAGAATGATCAAAAAACTCATAGGAGAGGAAAATAAATCCAACTGATCTCTTAACTGGTAATCAGAAGATTTTGTTAGCCACGGAATGTGATCATTGATGGACTTCCAGCCATCCAGAATTATAGTAGGCTCCATGCTAAACAAAAGAATTGTCCAGTCAGTTCCAATAACTGACAATTTTTAAGTTGTTTTAAGGTCCCAAAATACTTAAATTCACTAGCACAGAGAACACTGATCTGCTTTCTGTCCCCATCTAGCAACACAAGCCTCCACTTGGTTGGTTGCCACCACCTGTGGTACGTGGACAGAGGTGCTGTCCGGAATAGAGGGTGTATCTAACGAACCACAGGCTGGAAAGCCAGTAGCGTCAGGACTTAAACATAAAAATTTCCAACCCAGACTGATACATGCTGAAAAACTATTTTTCAAAATTGATGGAGAAAAAAGATATTTTTATGACAAAGGCCATGTTGAGATTTATGACCATCAAACCAGCCCTCCAAAATATGTTGAAGGATATCCTAGAAAGACACAATAAAGCGAACAATACCAAATGTCTAATAGAACAAAAACAGATAGTGTGAGGATGAGCAGGTAAGCAGAAAGAGGGAAAAGGGGAATTGGCAACAGGAAAACCATGCAATGACAGGAATAAGAAATACCCTCCAGTAATAACTCTCAATATGAATGGTCTTGATTCCCCAGTCAAAGGACACAGATTGGCAGAATGGATCAAGAAACAAATGCAATATTATGATATATACAAGAAACACATTTAATCACAAAATAAATTCATGGACTAAAAATTTAAGAATGAAAAAAATTTTCAGGCAATGGGAACTCAAAACCATGCAGGAGTATCTATCCTGTTTTCAGATAAAGTGGGATTCAAACAAAACTGATCAGAAAAAGCAAATGTCACTACATACTGGATAAGGGAACTAGAAGAGATAACAACCATAAACACACATGCACTGAACATTGGTAGACCCTACTTCATACGACAAACATTACTGGACATAAAATACCAGATAAACTTCACCACAATTATAGTGGAGGACCTTACTACCCCACTGTTACAGACAGATGATCAGTTAGATAAAATATCCACAAAGAAACATCAGAATTGTTCCAAACCTTTGAAAAAATGGACTTAATAGATATTACAGAATGTTCCACCCAACAACAAATACACACTCTTCTTGCAGCATGAGGAACTTCCTCCAATATTATTATATACCATACCACAAAGCATGCTTTAATAAACATAAAAGCATCAAAATTATCTCATGCATCATTATTAGATCATAGTGCTATGGATCTAGAAATTAATGGCAAAAGAAACCACAGAAATTAGGCAAATGTGTGGAAATTAAACAATACACTCGAATAATCAATAGATTACAGAAGACATCAAAAAATTTAGACAATTGTAAAAAATCAAGCAAAGATATTAGTACATCATTTGAGAACCTATGGGACACAAGGAAAACAGTCCTCAGAGGAAAGCTTATAAAGTGAATGTCCAGAACAGAAAAACAGTGAGTTCAAATAAATAACCTTCTTATGCATCTAAGGTCCTAGGAAACCAAGAACAACCCAAATCTTGTACAAAGAGGAAAATTATAAAGATCAAAGCAAAATATTAGTGAAATTGAGACATAAATACAAATAATGCATTGAAGAGCTGTTTCCTTGTGAAATAAAGAAAATAGACAATATTTAGCTAATCTTACTCAGAAAAGGAAAGGGCCAAATGATAAGGCAAATCACAATGGATCCTGCTGAAATCCAGAAGATTATTAGTAATTTCTTTGAGAACCTGTACTTCAGTAAATTTGAGAATCCAGAAGAAATGAGTAAATTCTTAGATAAATACTCATTACCAAAATGAAAAAAGGAAGATATGAAAACCATGAATAATCCAAGAAAAGGCTATTAAATTGAAGCAGTAATTAAAAATCTACCAACTAGAAAAAGCCCAGAACCCTGTGGATTCACCACTAAATTCTCCCGTCATTTCAGGGCAAACCTAATGCCAATACTCCTCGAACTCTTCAAAGAAATTGAAGGGGAAGAAGTACTGCCAAGGTCATTCCAGGAAGCCATCAGCACCCTGCTTCCACAGCCAAAGAGAGAACTGCAGGCCAGTCTCTTAAGTGAGCACAGACAGAACAGTCTTCAACAGTATACTGACAAACAATGCAAGAAAATCATCACAAAGTTCATACAGCATGACTAAGTTGATGCTTGCATGCAAACCAATAAATGTAATATATCACATAAACAGAAGCAAGGCCAGAATCACATGATAATCTTAATAGATGCAGAAAATGTTTTCAACAAAGTCCAAATAAAGAAAAAGGTGTAGAAGAACTTTATCTCAATCTGATAAAAGCCAATCATGACAAACCTACTGCCAACATCGTATTATATAAGGTCTATTCAAATAATAAAGAAAATATTAAAATAAAAATATTACAGTAAAATACAAATTGTTATTAATCTCCCTCAAAATACTCTCCCTGATTTTTAACACACTTATCCTTTCATTTTTACCACTTGTATAAGTTTGGAAGTCTTTTATCTAAGCATCTTCAATTGTTCTGTGGAGCTTACCTTGATTTCTGAAGTAACTCAAAACATTTCCTTTCATGGTCATTTTGACATTGGGGAAGAACCAGAAGTCATATGGCACCAGACCCCATAAATAAAGCAGAGGAGGGCACCCTGTGATACTTTTATGGACCTATCTTTCAGTTAGATGGCGCTCAGCCCCAGTATTCACCATAATTTTGATCACACCTCATAAAGACACTCAGGAAAGAGGAATTGATGGGTTAAGTGTGTTCACTTATAAGAAAGAGGGAAGACTTTTACAGGGGTTAATAGCAATTTGTCTCTTATTGTAATAAATTTAAAAAATAAATTTAAAAAATTCACCATGTAGTTTGATCACACCTTGAAATAATGACACATGAAGAGATACTCTAATAGTAAGTGATCGACAATTACAAACAAAGCTTAGTGTTTATAACGATGCATTATAGAAGTTAATTGCTTACTTTTAATAATAAGAATTTTAGGTAAGTTTCAATTTTAGAATAATTTAAAATATACATAAAACTTGTACCCTGTACTCTGTCTCTTCCAGGGTTAATATCTTACATTACTATGGTATATTTGTCACAATGATCAATACATTGAAATCTGTGCATTACTCAGATTTCCTTAGTGTTTATTTAATTTATGGAATGAAATATCAATAGCCATGAAGGTGGTTTTGAAGGATTTTGTGTAACATAATAACACACTTGTGTTATAGTATTGAGGAACGATGTGCTCTTTTGGTTTTCCTCTTCATTGTATTGAAATATGTATATACAAATATACACACTGATCTGAATGAGAAAAAGACAGAGCTCTATTTAAGCCATTTAAGTAGAAATGGCTTTATACTTGAAATTGAAAAATAAACTTAGAGACAGATATCTTAGTAATATAGCAACAGCCTGTTGCCAAAGAGAATATTTAGTCATATAAAATATGTTTTCCTGACCAAACAATACTAATGAAAATGCTCTAGTAGACTTCACCTGGTGCGAAGCCCATACAAAGTGCTACAACATTGGCAGGGACAGCCCACGCTGACCCCTAAAGACACCTATCAAATGCAGGAGGAAACGAAACAGATACTGTGCTGGAGCATAATGGATGTTCAGTGTTATATGGTGTGATTTGAAGAGGTTACCTAAAAGGGGATGTGCAGCTCTTGCCCTGGGATTGTGACTATTGCGCTCATGATTTATGTAAGCATGTGGCATGCTGTGGCTCTCTCTCTCCATAAAAATCATCCTCAGCCAGCTGTGTGATGTTAACTAGGAACTAATCATAAACATCTGGTTCGTTTAAATACATCTTACCTTTTTCTCCAAGTTTCCTTTACATGAAGTATCTGCTCACCTTCATACAAATTATTTTCATTTTCTGTATTTTCTCATGAAAGAAAAGGAAAATAGTGCCTTTTTAACTTGGTCCGACAAATGTACCAAAATTTATTTCCATTTAAAAAAATGTACTGTCTTTCATGACATTTCAGGAGAGCCCCCTGCATTTTCTATTCAATGTAGCAATGAATTTTCTGTAGGCAGGGAAGCCAATAGTTTTTTCAAATGAGTCTTGTATGAGCTAGTGTGTCTCCAAATTCCAACTCAAACCTCTTGTGTCAAATTTGGATATTCAATTTATGAATGATGGCAAACACTCTAACTTGATAATTTACTAACTGTATTCTCTTGCTCTAACTCTTTGCTTCCTCCTCATTTCCCCCTTCCCTCCCTCTTTCCTTTACTTCCCTCTCCTCTCTTGAATTCATCTATAGATTTTTACTAAGCATTACATCCTCAATGATATATCATAAGGTGCCTCATAAAATTTATGAAATCCTGTTAAAGATTACATATCTTTTGTTAATTTTCACCATATAATAACTGAAATATTTTCACTGTGAAATATTTAAATTCTGATTTTATCCTCATCATTGAACACAAATTCTTAAAGTTAAAATTTATGCCTGGATTTACACATGTGTATCCTATTTATTTCACTTAAGAGTATGGCCTCAATATGCTTCCATTTTCCTATGAATGACTCGTTTCTCATTGTTTATGAATGAGTAGCACTCCATTTGATAGAAAAACCACATCTTCTTTATCCAGTCTCCAGTTGATGGCCAATTGGCCTGTTTCCAAGTTTTAGCTATTACAGACTGTGCCACTCTAAACATGGGTGAGCATATATCGCTGTGGTATGATTCTTCTAATTCTTTTGGGAGGATACCTAGCAGGGGAATAGCTGGGTCAAATGGGACCTCTATGGTGTGAGAAACGGAAAATGTAAATAAGGATCAAAATGTATTTATTATAGATAATGTGAAATAGGAAGAAAAGGGTTAAATGAACTGGGAGAAGGGCTGGTAGGGGAAAGGAAAGACAGGAATAAATATGTGAAAAAGAAAAAATGGAAACAAAGTCTTGGTAGATAGGGAGGGATGGAGGGGTTGAAGGGAGGGCAGGGGAGCGGGGAAAAATAAGAAGCATGATGCAGAGGTACAAATTCCCAATGGTGAACGTGAGCACACTGTATACCTAAAATGTACCAGTAAAATTTATGTATGAAAAACAATTATGCCTGGAAGAACATGTTTCGTTTTAGCTCAGAGAATAGAAATGCCATGATTCACAAATATTGGCATTGTTCTTTAGAGAAAGTTTTTTCAGTACTTTTTATTTCTAGTAATTATTATTTTTATCGTACATATTTGTGGCATAAATTGTGACATCACAATACACGTATAAAACGTGTAGTGTCAAATCAGAGTGATTAGGTTTTCCACCTCATTTTTGAAAAGTCTTAGTACATAATAATCGACCATATTTGTGGGGTGCGGTGTGATGTATCTAGGCATGCATGCAATGACCAAATCAGAAGAGCTAGCATTCCAGCTCTTCGCTTCTGTGCACAGGTTCCTTTCAAGCTTTTGCAGTTTTTCATGAAACGTGTAACAGGATATTGTGACCTGTGGTTATTCCATTGTGCTTTAAAATGCTGGGACTTATTACTGTGGCCTCCCCGTGTTGGGCACTCATTTCTCAACTTCCGTCTGCCCCTCCTTCTCCCTGCACCTTTCTGTGGCTAACAATCACTAGTCTACACTTACATTAACTTTTTCAGCTTCCACATAGGAGAAAGTTGTGGTATCTGTCTTACTGGATCTGACTTATTTTTAGCATAATGACCGCAAATTCTAGTGATTTTGTAGAAAATGGTAGCATATTGCTTTTATGGCCTAAAACTCTTCCTTTGTGTATGTCTACCACATTTTACACAGTCATTCATCTCTCGATGGGCACCTACTTTGACTCCATTTCTCAGCTATTGTGAATAGTATATCTCTTGGTGTGCTGATTCATTTTCTCTGGTTATAAGCCCAGAAGTGGGGTAGCAGGTAGTATTATTTCACGTTCTTTGAGGAACCTCCGTATGGGCTGTGCTAATTTACACTCCTGCTAAGGGTGTATAAGAGATTCCTCATCTCCCCATCCCTGCCAGAATTTGCTGTTTTCTCTCTTTTTGGTAATGTTCATTCACTGTGGTTTTGACCTGCATTTCCCTGATCGTTAATGCTGTTAAGCATTTCTTTTTAAATCTTGCAATCATCTCTCGTATGAGGTGCTTACTCACTTCCATTTGTTCCTTTAGACTTTCAAAATAACCGTCCAGATTTCACACGAAACCAGTTTCTATCAGAAAACTCCAACTGCTTTTCCATTCCACCTGCTTCTTTATGTGTGCCATGAGCTTAGGTAGACTGCTGTGCTTTTTGCTTTCCTTCATGTGCATTCTGTTTTAATCTCTAGCTAGATTTTAAATGAATTGGGGAACAAGTTATATTCTACCGATAGAGCTCTCTGCAAAAAAGGAGCTGCCTCGGGGAAACATGGCCCAGTGTTATCAGACACTCCATGTGGAGATGGCAGCTCTTGTCCATCAAAACGCTCTGTTTAAACTAACATTTCTGTTTTATTCACTATAAGTATTAAGACGCCATAGAAATCACCACACTCATTGGGCATTCCAAAAGCTATGATACATAGAATTGGGTTTAATATATTTGTAGAGCATTGCAATAATAATGCTTTTATATTTTATAGTGGATTTTATTTTAAAAGATCACAAGTTATTTCAAAAATATATGCCACCGATAACAGAGAATTTGTAGTTATATTATCAGCAATATTGAATACAAAGAGACAAAAGTTGATAAAATAGTTCTGATTTTTTTGGAAATGATTAATATCAAATATCTCATAAGTACTTTATTTAAAAGATACCATTTTATCCTATCCTAATATTAACCACTAGCTCTAGTTTAAAGATGAGGAGGGTGGAGATGAGGACATTAAACTTTAAGGTTTCTTGGGAAATAAATTACTGTACTCCAATCTGCACCCTTGCTGGTTTAAATCCAGTTCTGCCAAAGGAAGCGCAAACATGAAATTCAAGACCTGGTGATAATGGTATTGGAATATGAGTTTCCACTCGTATTCTCTTCTAAGGTACTTTTACACGGACAGAATATTGTTCTGTCCCTTATCAACCTAGTGTTCTGCTAGAAAGTTTTACACATTTTATTAGAATAATTTATTAAAAATCAGCTAATTTCTTATTTATAGATAATGCCTCATAATAGGCCAATTGCAAGATCACCTTGGCAAGTGAGGTTATGCAGAGGATCTGCCTAGAAGCCCCAGAAACCTGGAACTGTACAGATGTCCAGAGGTTTCCTCGAAAGCTTTGGCCAGGTTGCTTGTGTTCTAAACTCATCCCAGACAAAATTGAGGCACTCTGGATGCACATTCATTCAAATTTGCAAAAGAGAATCTGTAAGAACTCTGCAAGTCTAGAATTTTGTCTCTTACTGTATTCAAAGGTGACACTTTAGATTCGCAGTGGCCAAATGTTTACACTGAAGCAGAGCCACTGTCTTGCCACAGTCTGGCAATGGAGTAGGAAAAGGTAGGTGGATTCCAGGGAGGCTGTGTTGCAGTTCACCTTTATCCTCCCGTGGTGAACCTTGACTCTCAGGACTGACAGAGGAAGAAGATGGACAATGGGAAATGGAAGCAAAAATGTGCTGGAAAAGAAAGCAGGGCTGAAGCTAAAATTCTACCTTAGTTTTCCCAGGGTGAGAAAATTCCTTCCCCAGCACATCAGAAATGCATCTTATTCCAATGCTCAGTGATCTTAGTTAATTATAGCAGTGTATTTTTCTATTTCATAAAGTAATAGCTGTGTTTGGGTTTAAAGCTGTGATTTCATAGAAATTAATAGGTTACTCCTCCTGGGAACCATTGTACCGTATAAAATAGCCACAAGGAATGTGTGATCTGTTGGGGAGATCAGACATGGATGCAAAAGCCTTAAATAAAGGCACCCTTTGCTGAGCTGACAACACTTACACAAATGCGGTAGGTGAGGTGTCGAGTACAGTTTGGAAGAGGAAATGGATTTTGAGATAAACCTTACAGGATAGACGTTATCTAGGCATATGTGGAGTGCAAAGATATTTTAGGAAGGCCTGGAAAATACAGTGAGATGTTGTCTGGATCTGGAGCTTGAGATGCTTGGTAGTTAGGAAACATTAGCGTAGGACTGGAAAGATGGAGTCATGCCAAGACCTGGCGAGGTGACCTGTCAGTGCTGGAAACACAAAACACTGCCGTACAGCCGTGCGATCTTGGGATAACCTCAGAGTTCCTATATATAACACGGGAGAACAATAATACTTACTGCCCAGAATTGCTGTGAATAAGGTCGTATTTGTAAAGTTGTCAACACATTACTTAGTACCTATTCAGAGCTCTACAAATATACTTGTGTAGCTGCTATTATACATGAAGAAAAGTACAGGGCCAATGAATATTCAAATGTAGGTAGCGTTAGAACCAGAAATGCGAGTGTTTCAGTTTACAGTGGGAGGAGCTTTCAGGTGGGGTGGTGCAGGGGCGTGGCTGAAGTCTTGTGCTTTAGATGTGGAAGAAAACCCTAGTGGGGAGACTTGCAAGCAAAGTGATGTGTTGGAGCCGAGGGTGTAGAAAATCTACACCCAGCATTATTTTTCTGGGTAAACAGTAAAAAGATAAGACATTTAAGGCAAAAGTGAGGTGAAAATTAAGAAAAACATTTTTATAAGGGGTAAAAAGAGTCAGTCAAGTGTATAACAAAATAGTGACAAAAATAAAGAGAAATAAAATTCTAAAAGATGAAATAGATTATAAATGCTGCATGTAGTTAAAGCTCATAAAATGGAAATCAAACTGAAGAAGAACCAGATTATTCGAAAGAAAGTATGAATCTATATTGGGTAATGCAGTTTACATTATTCCGGCCCTCTCCATTTCAGCAGTAGAAGGCATGAATATACATCTATTGCTATTTTGAGTGAGATTCTACAGTGATATTGTTATTTATCTATACAATTCATTCATTCATTCAACAAATGCTTACAAACCACCCATGGGTCCACATTAGAAACACATGGAAGGAGAGGAGGTGCCCTTCACTCAGTGAAGCCATGCTGCTGTTTACTAACCCAGCCCTTCCTTGCCCTCTGGCAAGTCTCAGGGTGATGTGCATCAGAGGTTTTGGGGGAAGTAGGCACCTGCCACACTTTGTACACCTAGTGATTGCAACCAAACTGGGACGTTCGGTAGGTGACAGATTTTATACTATTTCAAGAAAGTTTATAAAAGTCAACCAGGCACTGTGGAATCCTTCTGCTGTCTAAAATTTGAACTTTCTAAGAATAGTATGAGAAACCTTTTTCAGCAAAAGGTCAGGTAATGGTTTTGTGATTCTTGTGATTTCTGTAGAAATCGTCTGTTTTAGTACAAATGCTGCTATAACCACCATGTAAACTTCCACAAAAGGCCGTGTTCTAATTAAAATTAGTCACATGAGCAGTCTGTGGGGCAGATGAGACTTTCCCAGGGTGTAGCTTAGATGAAAGTACAATTAGATGAAAGCAAAGCTTGCGGTCCCTGTTCCCCAGTCTCAGCGGTGCCCGTGCTCTAGGCTCCCACACCAGAAGGCAGGCATGGGCCTTCTTCAGTTGCTGGCCCGTCAGTGGGCAGGTGCAGGAGGGTGAGGAGACACCCACCGGCTCTAAGGAGAAACGACCAATGGAAGAGTGTCTGTGAGGCTCAAAGAAGACTCCCTGGGCCAGGAGGCCTGGACACTGTCAGCCCCGGTTTTAATGCTGGCTGGCATCCTCTCTAAGCTGGCAATCAGTGTGGGAAAACCCAAACTCCTGCAGCTCCGGGCCTTAACTCACACAGTGTTAAGTTGAGCAGCTACAAGCTCTGTACCTGTAACCCACTTAACACATTGATTGTGTGTACATAATCTCCTTTCCTTACTCAGATTGTTGAAGAAATCAGGAACTGTAGTATTTTTCTTTCTCTCTTTCTCTGTCTCTTGGGACATTGTGAATATTTTTTGTTAAACTAAGCCATTTGTCAAGCAAGCATTGTAAAATAGTTCAAGTCTTCTAGAAAAACAGACAAATCTTCTATCTAGATAAATATGTTAAGAAAATAGTACAGTTGGCCTTGAAGCTAGTGAGAAATCAAAAGACCAATCTCATGAAACAGTGAAACAGAGAAATGAATTAGATTACTTCATTTTAATTTAAACCAAACTTGATGAGCCCCAGTTTTAGGTTAAATTAATCAAGTTGCAAATTTGAACATAGTGTAGAATAACATAAACGTGTTATTTTGGAAATGGGGTTGATTAAAAAAACTAGATCTGAGTCCTTTGTGAATAACTTGGAAATTATCACATGCGAGAAAAATGTGGTGGGGCAGCCATGGCTCCGAATTGAATCTTTCACGGTGCCGGTCTCTGTTATGAGTGTTCCAGGCTGCTTCACAACTTTTTCTTTGAAGGGACTTGCATGCTTAAGCCATTAGCACTTTCCACAGTAGCCGGGTGATTTCATCTCTCCTGATTTCTGTGACTTTGGGTGACGCTTTTCCTCATCAAGCATTGTATGAAAAAAATCCCTGCGAATAGGAGGCACTTACTTTACGGCTCACCAATTAAACAGTAAGTTACTGTTGGAATCATCACAAGGAGGTTCAGAAATGATCCATTTTGAAATGCTACGCCCCCTTTAACATTAAGTAATGCCCTGTAAATGAACCATATCTCAATAAGGTTGCGTACGTTGATAGTTTTCATTATATAAAGTAAAACTGTCCACTTCTACTTGCAAGAGTTACGAAACTGACTCGTGAGAGGTTCTCTTAGCTCGGGGCTTCAATCTGAATATAGATCAGAGAAAATCTCAGCTTCTCCTCCTCCTGCAGATATTAGCTGCAAGAGGCAGGCACGTGCAGGGCTTGCCTGAGCCACCGAAGTGGGCCAGGGAGGTGCGATGCGGCAGATCACAGAGGGAAAAACAGTGCATCGCACAAATTGAGTTTATCTGCCAGCACAAGACTGCGCCCCCACAAGGGGATTTAAACCAAATGTCCAAAGGAGCCTCAAATGTCGAACCCGACACTTAAACCGGGAGCCACTGTCCTGTGTTTATCCACTGTGCTTCTCACGCTGACCCCTGGGTATGAGCAGGCCCCAGCGCCCCAGCGGAGGCCTTTCCCCGCGCTGCCGTTATTAAATGAGTTTGTTTAGCTCTGACTTCAATTGTGATAGTAAATAGTGTTTCCTACGTTAAAAAGTGAGGATGAACTCCGGGTGAAAAGAGCAGGGTTTTCCAGGTTCCGAGAGGAGCGTGCGCGGCTCCGGGTCCTGTTTAAAGTCTCTCTCATCATCTTAATAGCGCCTTTCACTTTGCCAGCACCCTTGCCTTTAACAAACGCTCTGGAGTCCATTTCGTAGGCTTTTCTCATTTGTTTCCTTCTTTGAAAATCATTTCTTCCAAGGAGAAGCCCTCCAACACGTGAAACATTTGTATTCAGGCCGAGCTCCCGCCTGCGGAGCCGCACTTCAGAGCCGGCCCGACCCGCAGGCCTGGAGAGCGTCCTCCCCACCGCCCGCCCGCTCCACCTGGGCCCCACCGCTGCTGATTGCCTCGGCCTCTGAGTGCAATTCAAGGTGATCATTTTAATCTCTGAGGCCCGCGTGGCTCGGGACCCAGTTATCTGACAAATTGCCTCTTTCCCTGGGCACGGCAATTAATATCAGCCAGAGAGCTGCGGCTAACAGCTTCCTGCCCTGGCGCCCAAGAAGCCAGGCAGGAGAGGGGATGTGTCTGGGGTGCAGGCCGGGGCTGGAGGACGCAGCAGGGCACACCCTGTCCTCGGGAAGAACACACCAGCTCACACACACGCATGCACACACGCGTGCACACACAGCTCTGAGCGCGTCCATTCAGACAGATGCGCACACATACAGACACACATGTGCGCGCACAGACACGTGTGCATGCGCTCACACACATGGGCTCACAGACGCACACACATACACCCTCACCCCGTTGGCTTTACTGGAAAAGTTTCTCACTGGCCGCCTAATCCTTTTAGACAATAACCTCTACATTGGCCTCGGTATGTATTCACAGCGCATAAGGGCCACATTTTTCCCCTGCAGTTGGCGCACGTAGGTAACACGTCTTCATTCTTTTTCTCATCCCTTTCCCCTTCTCTCCCTCCCCTGCTCTATGTCTCTCTGTCCCCTTCCCTTTTACAAACGATCTAGTGTTTTTCTCTTTATTTATATTTTAGGTTTCCCATGTAAGAGAAACCATATGACACTGAAGCTCGTACGTCTGATTTATTTCGCTTAACATGGTCTCAAGGTGTGTTTGTTTTCTTACAAATAATAAATTTTTAAATTACTTTCAGCACTTCATTTATAATTTCCTTCTGAAAGTATGGTTACTATTTTGCTTGGACAGTATGTCTTTAATCCTTGTGGACAGATGGCACTTTTTAAACTGAACGTCCTGAAAACATAAATCATAACCGACTCAGTGGTAAGGTAAGTTATTCCTTCAATAATAACTGCAAAGAAACAATAATCCCCCAAACATGATCAGCTTTAGCATTTGTCACATGCATTTTCAAGCTGAAAGGATATAAAGGAGCAAGCCTGGTGAAATAGAATAAACATGAACTGTTACAGAAAGCTGGAGTTTACTGCTTTCTCTTCGTACAAAATTTGAAAGGAGATTTGAGAAAATGCGTGACCCTGTCTAGACTTACGCTCCTTAGTGAGTGTCACACCACACAGTGGTATTAATGGGCGCTATTTGATGTGTGTGACGATCACATTGGAATTAGTGATACTGGTTCAACTCTGTCCAATTTCAGTTGCTTTAGCTAACAAGGAAAACAAACCCACTTTAAAAGGATGCAAACAGCGCCCGCGATCAGAATGAAAGTGAAATGTCCTACTGAGGAAGAACGGGAGTTAGGAAAATCTCTGCATCTATGGACAGACAGCGTCTGCTCGGGCTTCTTCGCAGAGGACCCTGCTCAGAGTGGGCCAGCTACCGCTCCTGTCCAGCCCACAGCCGACCGCCAGGGGATGAGGCAACCACACGGGAGTGGGGCGCCGTGATCTTTCACAGTGAGAGGCGGGGCTTCCTCGAGGAGGCCTTGTGTCTGTCAAGGTGGCCAGCTCTGTCTGTCCCCAGCTGCAGCTGCCTCCCTCCTAACGTTAGAGTACAGTCATCTGTAGCTAGGGAGGGTGCTGCGTTTCCTGCTCGACATTCTCACCTTGCCAACGCGGTCCCTTGCGGTAAAATTTTCGCATCAGTTCTGTCTCAGCTCCTCGGGACAGAACCTTCTGCTTTAGCCCCAAGTCCTCTGGTCTTTGCAGATCTAACAGGCATGACTGCATCTCCCCCACTCTGGCACGCTTCTCAGAAACCTCTAGGAACAGCCTAACTTTTCCCACTGTTCATCTTCCTCTTGAAGGACACCACGGAGTTGAGCTCTGCTTTGATTTTTGTTAATAGAACTTAAGACTTTGGTCTCCTACCACATGTTTTTATTCCCTAGACTAATTTATGGTTCAAAATGCAGTTCTTGACTTCTCATTGTAGATACCTTTTCCAAAACTGTGCTTCTCACTGATCGCACACGCACATGCACACTCACACACAGCAGCTGTCTACCCACCCAAGGCTTCGTCAGTCCCCTGAAGAATTCCTGACCATGTGGCCTTTTCCTTCCCTAGCATGGCTCTCTCTCTTCTGCTCATGCACCAGTTAAGATGCTTCTAAAATTAATTAACTCATAGTTTCTTCTCTGCTTCCATTATCAAATCCGGATTTCTACCAGGAGCTATACCTGTTATTAATATAAAGGGTAAATTCAAGTATTTTAATTGGAGACTTGTCGTACATAATAAACAGAAGACCAATACAACAGTGTGCGATTGTACACAATTTACTGCGAAAATAAAATTAACAGAAGCAAGAACTGAGACCTTTGGAGAGCCCGTGACGTTACTCAGGGAAGCTCAAGAAGCAAGGGTGGGATTTGACCGAGAGGCCGAAGTGAGGGTGAAACGCGGGTGAGTGGCTGGAGAGTAGTGTCAAGGAACAGGTGCACATGTGGACATTCATATTTAAGAGTCTCTAAGATATGTTCAGCCCACAGTGTAAACCTGACTGAAAGACCTGACTCACCGGATGAGCAACTGGGGGAGAAAGTGGCTCCTGATTTCAGAGGTGAGACTGTCCAGACTGTGGAACGGCAGCCATTTTCATGTCTCTTCTTCCCTGCTTCCCTGCTGTCCTCCGGCCTAGTACCTCCCCTCCCCTCCCCTCC
>NW_022900937.1:1522688-1535878 GCF_012274545.1 Fukomys damarensis
TCCCCTCCTCCCCTCCCCTCCCCTGCTCTCCTCTCCCTTATATTCTCTCCTCTTAATTCCCATACTGAACCCAGGGCCCTTTTACTGAGCTGTATGTCTATGTTCCTCTTCTTCTTCTTTTCAGAGCATTTTAAAATTAGGGAGTAATACTGCATTTCACAGCAACTGTTGAGGTCTAATAGGACCACTGAAAGGTCTGCCTTAAAGTATATTTTTGATATACTGATTATATGTTTATCAGAGGATGGGAAAGCATCCAGTGGACATTTTTTCCTGTTTTAATCTATTCCCAAAGCAACAAATGACTTCTGTAAATTTAAAATGTATGTAAAGGGAGTAATTCTACAAAGATTTCAGTTGCATGGAAACAGTTAAGGTTTATGTTTTCTTAGATTTAGTTATTGCTATCACTCAATGTTAAAGGAAGAGATTTCTAATTGATTTCTGTAAATGGTTCATTTTGGGGTCATTGAACTCAAATGTGTATTTTTGCAACAGCTCTAAAGCTGAGATTAGAAGAGAACAATTCTAGTTACATATGATGTGCTTCTGGAAATCATTTAATATTTTGAGCTCCAGGTCACTGAACTGCAAAAAGCAAGAACTTTATAAAACATCCTGACTTATTTCAGTTCTCCACTTTAAATATGTTTGTTGAGAAGTATCTGCCTAAAAGGGTAATAATAAACATCCATAAATATGATCAAACAAATGCAAAACAATCACCTAAAAATGGAAAGAACTAGGTTGATAAATAAAGGCTAGAAAATACAGCAGAATATATACAATCTCTATAGCTCATAGAACATCTTCCTAACATTATATAATTTCTCAACTATTTTTCCCAATCATATACTTTGTAAGTCAAAACAATGTTTGAAGTGTATTTTAAAGTTAGGATATTTAACTCTTTTATTCATTAAGTTTATCAGTACTTTTTAGGTATACAATATGATGACATGCTGCACTGGGAATTTGTACCTTTAAATGATATATCTTGGTTCTCATTCTTCCCCAATACCCTGTCCTCTCTTCAAACCCTCCACCCTTCCCTATTTACTTTGTTTTCATTTCTCCTTTTCTCATATTTTTTTCCTTTCCCTTCTTTCCTTTCTCCTAACACACCTTCTCCTAACCCTTTGGACATTTTCTCTGTATTTTACATTATCTATTATACATTTTGATCTTCAGTTTCACTTTTAGTTTCTCATGCCAGAGAAACTTTTTGGCATTTACACGTGTGCCGTGTTTATTTCAATTAAGAGTATGGCCTCAATGTGTGTCCACTTAGCTATGGATATCTCTAGTTTCTCATTATTTATGGCTGTGTAGTACTCCATTTTATGAAAAATCAAAACAAAAACAGACACATCTTCTTTATCCAGTCTCCAGTTGATGAGAATTTGGGATGTTTCCATGATAAAGCTATTATAAACTATGCCGCTATGAACATGGGTGCATATATATCACTGTGGTATGATGCTTTTAATTCTTTTGGGAAGATATCCAGCAGAGGGATAGCTGGGTCAAATGGGACCTCTAATCCTAGTTTTTTGAGGTATCTCCATACTGATTTCCACAGTGGTTGCACCAGTCTGCATTCCCACCAGCAGTAGAGAAGAGTTCCTTTCTCCTGACAACACTGCCAGCATTTGTTATTGTTGATTTCTTTCTTTTTGTTTTGTTTTGTTTTGTTTTGTTTTGTTTTTGGTACCAGGGATTGAACTTGGGTCCTTATGCTTGTGAGGCAGGCAGCAGAACCACTGAGCTAAATCCCCAGCCCTTATTGTTGATTTCTTGACAACAGACATTCTTTCTGGGCCGAGGTGGAACCTCAGTGTTGTTTTCATTTGCATCTCTCGAATGGCCACTGATATTATTTTTCATATGTCTATTTGCTGTTTCTATTTCTTTGTCTGAGAAATGTCTGCTCATTTCAGATGCCCATTTTTGGATTGGGTTTTTAAGTTTGGGAGCTCTGATTTTTTTAAGTTCTTCATATATTTTAGATAATAGACCTTTGTCCAAGGAGCTGGTAAAATTTTTCCCACATTGTGGGATGTCTCTTCACACTGTTGGTTGTTTCTCTTGCTATACAGAAGTTTTTTTATGAGATGAGATCCCAGTTGTTGATTCTTTGTGCTAGTTCACATGCAACAGAGGTTTTGTTCATAAAGTCTTTTCCTATGCCAATGTCTTCAAGGGTTCTCTTCCAGCTGGTTTAGTGTTTCTGTCTCATATTTAGATCTTTAATCCATTCCAATTTTAGCTTAGTGCCCTGTGAGAGATATAGGTCTAGTTTTAATCTTTGGCAAGTTGAAACCCAGTTTTTCCAGCACCATTTATTAAAGAGGCCATCTTTCCTCCAGTGAAGGCATTTGGCTCCTTTGTCAAAGATGAGGTAGCTGAGTGTGTCTGGAGTTGTTTCTGCATCTTCTAATCTGTTCCCGTAGTTCTAAAATCTGTTTCTTTGACAGTGCCATGCTGCTTTAATCACAGTAGCTTTGGAGTATGATTTCAAGTTGGGGATTGTGACACTCCCTGCCAAGTCTCTGTTGCCTAGAATTGCTTTTCTATTTTAGCTCTTGTGGTTCCAAATGAATTTTAGAATTCTTTTCTCAAGCTCTGAAAAGTATGCTGTTGGAAGGTTGATTTGGATTGCACTGAATCTATATAATAGTTTTGGAAGTATGGCTATTTTCAATGTGATGATTCTTCCTTCCCAGGAGCAAGGGATGTCTTTCCATTTTCTTATATTCTCTTCAATCTCTTTTGTCAGAGTGCTGTAGCTTTCAAAACAGTGGTCTTTGATTTCTTTTGTTACAGTGACTCCTAGGTATTTCATTTTTTTGGATGCTATTGTGAAAGGAGTTGTTTCTCCAGTTCCTCTTTCAGTGAATCTGTTGTTTGTGAACAGGAAAGCTATTGATTTTTGTGTGTTGACATTGTATCCAGCTACTCTACTGCATTTGATTATTAAGTCTGAAAGAATTTTGGTGGAGTTCTTGGGTTTTTCTATGTAGAGTGTCATATCATCTGCAAATAATGACAATTTGACTTTCTAATTTCCTACCTTAATTCCTTTTATTGCTTTCCCTTGTCTAATTGCTGTGGCTAATGTTTACAGAACTATATGGAACAGGAGTGTTGATAGTGGACATCCTTGTCTTGTTCCTGATTTTAGTGTGAAGGTTTTCATTTTTTAACCATTTAGTATGTTGTTTCTTGGTTTTTAATAGACAGCTTTTATCAGATTGAGATAAAGACCATCTATTCCAATTTTCTGTAAGGTTTTTCTTTAATTATGAATGGGTGTCTGGTTTTGTTAAATGCTTTTTCTTCATCTATTGAGAGGATCATATGGTTTTAGTACTTGGCTCTGTTCTGATTTGCATATGTTGAACCATTACTTCATCCTTGGGGAGAATTCCACTTGATCGGGGTGTATGATCTTCTTGATGATCTTCTGCACTCTGTTTGCCAGGATCTTACGAGGACTTTTGTATCTATGATCATTGGGGAGATTGGCCTGTAGTTCTATTTCTCAGTAGGGTCTTTCTCTGCTTTGGGGAGGTTACTCAAGTTTTTTTCACAAGAGAAAATACTTTTTAAATTCTGTGAGGTCACAGGGAACAAATAAAATATTAAAGAAGGAAATGAATCTCTTGAATTTTCCAGATGAATGGAAATTAAATAATATACTTTTCTGCTTCCCATTCTTTAAAATAATTGAAAACATTATTTAAATTAATGGACAATTTAATTTTTCAAGTGATGTCAGATACTTTGGTTTTGGAAATGAGATTGCCAAGTTGTAGAAACCACAGAGTGGAGAAACCAAGGCTCTCATTTCCGTTCCAACACTTTCCACTATCTAGTGCCAATGAAGGTCCAGGTTTCAAATTCGTTTCAGTGACGTGGGTTTGTCTCCCAACTTTAGGAATGTATGTCCTCAGAAATCATACCATAGGAGGAGTGTGCATTTGCAAAACACGATTTTACTAGTCTAAGAGACACTGAGGCTGTGTCAGAACTGCTGGCACCTGTTCTTGCTGTGTGTGTGATGGCTGGGTGGTCCCAGCCGTGAGTGATGTGATAACCAGGCGGAGTTCCTGTCAGCACACAAGAGCAAGACTCAGCTATCTATGTTTATCTCATCTGCAAAACAAACCACCAAATGTCAAGTATTGGCGATTATTAAAATTTTATAACTTTAAAGTGAGAGATGAAGTGGTAACTTTCAAATAATAGTTGATTTGCATGATCTTTGCTTCCAGTTGTGGTTATTCATACCTTGAATTATTTCATTAATATTAAAACTGCATGATCTTAATATACATATGCACATATTTATGTACATAAACACTCATGAATACACAAGTAATACTGGTAGCATTGGCATTGCTGAGAGAAATGTAGGCTATTTTCCAAAATGGAATTTTGACCAACATATGGGATCCAATTTTCCTGGAAAAATTCATTTGTTTGACAATGGCATGAAATTGTGAAGATTCTTCTGGTTAACCAGAAATTACTAATTGCCACACACAGAGGCATTTATGAATTTATTTAAATGGATTTATTTAAGAGTATGGAACTCACTTGAGCCTGGTAATCATCACCCTAAATAAGTGTAGAGGAAAAATTTTTAGTTCAAAAGTGCTAAAATATCACTATCCTCATTTTCCCTTAATGTTCCTTCTCTAGTTCTCTCTTCTAAAAATAATTACTTTTAACTACTGACCCTTTTACCCTCCAGTTTTTGTCCTGACTCCTCTCCTTCTATTTTTGCCATAATTCAATATTGTATTATAAGTAAAATTGCTTTCTATGGTGCAAAAATCTATGAAATAGTTGGGTGTGGTGATCTTAATTTAGTTTATTTTAGGTTCATGATATTATTAGACCCTGTTTCTCCTGAACTTTCTAATCATCTTTCTGAGTATAAAAATCAGATATGTCTGTATTTTACCATAGTGAGCATTTTATTCCTTAACACTAGGTGCGGTAAAAAATACTGGGCATGCTGGGGTCCTGTGCCATCCAACTGATTGGCAGCTCTGCAAACCTCACTGTTGAATCACCGGACCTGGGACTCTGCCATGTCCAGCTTTTCCCCAAAGTCACAGTGACCGTGAGAAATAAAAGTGTGGAACCAGCTCAGGACCTCAAGGCGGCCAAGACTGCAACTCAAACTTGCACGGGAAGACGCCAGCTGTGGCAGGGAGTGGCCAACACAAGTGTGTTTGCAGCAGTGGCAGGATTCTGAGGAGGAGTCAGGGCAATATGTCTTTGATGAAGAAGTGTTTTTAAAATGTAAACATTCAGGATATGTTTCAGTCACACCTCATATGCTAGTTACTAATTGAAATCTATATTCTGCTGAGGACATTCATCTCAGAGTTTCTGAATTTCTACTTTAACACTGACAGGATAGTTTGCCTTCCAGACCTGCTGCAGTTTATCATTTGCACCTTCTGTACCAGGGAACCAGGAAATATTATCTGAAGTGATAGATTGAGAAACAGATTAGAATACATTATTTAAATTGAAAAATACTCAAGTCAAAAACGTTAACAAATATCTACATACTTTTTGGACAGAAGATAGTACAGTATGGAAGATAGAAAAAATAACCAGTCTATTTATTTATTTAGGTTTTTTTTCCCCCCTGGTCAGAGTCTCCATGTGTAGTTCAGGCTGGCTTCAAACTCACTGTGAAGCTTCTGCCTCAGCCTCCCAAGAGCTGGAATTATAGGTGTACACCATTATGCCTAGCTCACAAGGTTTAAAAGTACCATGTCCAGCCAGGAGTATTTTAAAAATGAAAGTGCATGTTACTCCATGGTACAGGCTGCTCATCGAGGACCAGCTGTGTGGCTGGAATGTGCATCTTTCCTCCATGGACATCTGCTAGAAGAGTGTCCAGCCCACGGAGAAGTACGAAGGCTGCTCCGGGAAAGAGAGTTCTCTGGGAACAGTGTAAGGTGACAATGAAGCTTCATTTGGAAAAGCAGAATCCTTCACAAGCATAGGCATCCAAGCTGAAGGCTGTAGACACACAGATGTTTCCCGAAATATCATCTTTCAGGTATTGCCTTCTTTACCTCTACGCCCCTTCTTTTGTATTGCACTTTAAGGATCAGAAAACTATTCCACCCACATGAAATGAAACAACTCCCCCAACACACACACACACATACACACACACACACACAAGCAGACACATATTAAAGCCTTTTAATCTGACGTCAGAACTCAGGCCATTTTACCATCCTGAGTCACCCAATTCGGCCCCTGCTAGCACCAACACCACCACCCTTTATTAGGTTTCCAACCCAAAGATGCTCCGAGTCAAAGTAGTGGAGAATCTCTCTGATCTGCAGCCTTAGTCATTGGCTTAAATCTGCCCCGGGGACTCAGGTAGGCCACTTCCTGACCTGGACCATGTTGGGCCCGCTCATCCCCTGGCAGGCTGGTGGCAGGGCCCTGGGAACACAGTTTGCCCCTTCCCTGGAGAATCTGAGGCTGCAGAGAAAATAGAGGGGCATTGAGAGTAAAGAGTGAAGAATCTTAGGGGTTGAGGTAAGTTCTAAAATGAAGACTATTTTCAGGAGAACCTACAAGCATTTTCTAGTAGTATACCTACTCCATATCTTTTTAAAAGTTAACACACATTAAAACATTTTAAGAAGCCCTGGTTCTAAGGATAAGTCTATTTTATGGACTATACTTCTGTGCCACCCTTAGAAGATTTTATTGTCAACTGGTTTTATATAATTAAAGCACAAATAATGAGAACAATGACTTAACTTCCAAGTAAATCAAATAGAAGACCAGTATGAGATATTACACCACAAATAAGATAATACAAAGAGCGTGTATTGGCCTCCTGTCAAAGGTTCTCACAGTATGAATTTGTAAAATACCCACAAACCACTAATCCTCATTATATGATAACATCTATTCTTGAAAGTGACCTTGAAAAAGAGGAAGGCGCCTGAGGAATTCCCGGTCGATGGTGTCTTGATCGTCCAGCCCTTGTGCAGGGGTTACAGCAATGCCCACCCCAGGAGGTGGGGTGGAAGTTGTTGGGTGAACCCTAAGGGCTCAGACAGGAGCCTGGGATATACTATCACTCATTAGATGGCTAGACGTGTCTTCTGCTTCTCCTCTTCCTTCCCTTTTCTCTTATTGTGCCTCATCGTCCTCCTTTTTTCTTCTTCCTTATCTGCCCTCCTTACTTCTCTTTTTGCTCCTTCCCCCGTTCCTTTTTCTTTTCCCCTTTTTTCTTTCTTTTTCCCAAGTTCTCTTTCTCCTCAGTATTATTATTGAAGTTAACTTAAAACAGAGCATGGTGAACGTATGAACAACAAGCATAACTAGAAAATTCTTGGGTTACAAATCTTTAATAAATCTTATGTGTTGTGTTAATTTTTTTTATGGCAGTTATTAAAACATGAGAAAATATTTATTGCTTTATTTTCCAAAAATAGCTTTGCAGCCTGGATAACATATTGTGTCCAGGCAAAGCAGTGAACTGCTTATTTTAGAAAGTTAATATTTGGACCCTAAATGTTGCATGCTTCCGACGTAGATGTCATTAAACTAGAAGTGCATCTGAAACACTAACTAATAAATAGGCATGCAACTATCAGTACAACTGTAGTTTATTTAATCAGCCAGAAATTAAGGAAAAGAACACAATGATCAGAGAAGGAGCATGAACTGGGGGTAGAAGACAGCTTTAAGTCTGAGGCAGGATTAAACAGTCCCGATTATAAAGGAGGAAGTGGCGGGTTCATCTTCAAGGGCAGATGAGTCCAGCATGATCGAAGATTTCTGTTTATATAGTAATGGTGGATTAACTAAGAAAGATAAGGCGAACTAGATTCAGGATCTTTTGAGTAACAGGAATTGGAACATCATGTGTAAACCTAAAAGTTAAGCATAACTCCATCTATTTTGAACTTTAAATTAGGTTAATCATTTTTCTTCATATCCACGATCTGATTACACCTAAGGTAACCCACAGTGTGACGACTTTCTCACACTCACATAGCATTGTGAAACTGCAGAGAATTCTTAATTTTAACGGGGCTTCCAGACCTTAATTTTTCTTGATATCCATCATTCTAATAGGGTTCTCTCTCTGAAGACCACTTGAACTCCTCTTGACCTGAGAATAACCACCAATGCTGGCCAACGTTGACGGGCTGCTGTTGCTTTGTTTTGTGGTTCTGGGGATCGAAGCCGTAGTGTTTCCCATTCTAGGAATGCGCTGCCACTGAGCCTCACACTCAAGCCCTCGATGTTGAATTTCTATGACTGCATCTTGCATTATCTCCACAAGTCTATATCCTGGTGATAAGAAATACAAAGGAGGAGAAACCTCCCTGCGATCTCTGATTGCAAAAGCCCAGGCTGGTGACCGTGGAGAGAATAAACTCGAATTTAACAAAATAGGTTTAGCTTAGTGGTCAGGACTTGGTAAGAATGAGTGAAGGAACTTCTAGAGGCTGTTTATTAGATTTGGTTCACAAGTGTGAAATTTAAAAACGACCGTTTATAAAATTGCTTCCAAAATTGTGCATGATTTTAATTTTGATCATTTAATATTGAATAAAAGGCTCCTTGCTTGTGAATTATATATCTAGGGCTTTATTGGGCAGTATGTGGACCATCCTGGACCTCAAAAAGCCTAAGGTCTAGCTTGCGATTTGTGGCTCAAATAACTAACAACAAAGGAAATGTTAAATCCTCAGGACTGATACTAGGCCAAGGCCACTCCTGGAAGGAAGAGGTCAGCGTCCTTGAAATCGTTAAAAACAATTTCTGGGGGAAGAGTTGGATTTGATATATAGCTCTAAAATACTGAAGATACAGACACAAAAAGGAAAGGGAGGGATGCACTCTGGAAGAAAAGAATAAACACAGAAGTGTAGGAAAGTCAGCATGTGCTCACTCTCATAGAAACCTGTCTTACCACAAGAGGCACAAACCATCCCGTGGGCTCTCTGGAGGCAGAAAAGGAAGTCTGAAAGCCACCCCAAGGACAGTGGGCCTACAGCTGGGGTGAAGAGAGAGAGGGGTGGCAGACAAGGAAGACGGTGTGCTAAGGAGAGCAGCCTGGTGTGATGGGCAGACTAACGTGAAAAGGGAGAATTGGAATTCCACACAACTGAAGTTTTTCTGTTAAATATTGTAAAAGGAGATCGATACATCACTGGGCTACTGAGTATTTATGAACAAATATATTAACTCATTCAGTCTTTACACAAAACCATAAAACAAAAAGGCTTTAAAATGTTTTTTCGGAGACAGGGTCTTCCTAAATTTCTGAGTTTCCTACCCTGGGCCCGACTTGCAGTCCTCCTGCCTCAGCCTTCCAGGGTGCTGAGGATTACAGGCCTATCCATATGGAAACAGATGCAGAGAACGTTAGTGACTTGCCCACTTAATTAGGTGGCAGGGCAGGGATTGAGACTCAAGTTATCTGTGGGATTTGTTGCCTTAGCATTCCTTTCTGCTGTCCTCCTGGAACAACTGTGCACTCCGAAGTTTCATGTACTTTCCCATCACATTAACCTCACTATGTTTGTGTCAGGACCTAGCAAGGTTTGCAAAGGGTTGAATTAAATAGGATTTGAATTGCCTAAAAGACTTCAGAATAATTCTTTTCACTTTCACTCATTTTATGCCTTATATAATGATGAGTTTATCCCACGATATATAACCTCAGTGGTTTAAAACCTGGTACTCCTAAATGATCATCAAATATCACTTTGCAACCAGGTCCTGGCCTAAGTTTTTCAAAGACACTAGAGAGACTTAACTTTGTCATTTCATGTTGTAAACATAGATAACATCTTCAAACTCTCTCTTATTTGACAAGAACAGCAGACTAAAGCCCTATGAGGAAATCTCAAAGAAAAAGTCAGCTGCTGAGAGTTCGTGTTTCCAGACTGGTTTTCAGCAAGAGCTTTCCATTTTTCCACATGTATTTTTTAAATTATTGGTGTGACTGTGTTCCATTCCATTTATTTCAGATGTTAGCACAATTCATGAAAGAAGAAATAAAAAGTCTAGAAAGATGATTTCAAACTGTGTTTTTTTAAGTTCCTTCATCATAGAAGGCTGTTTTGTCTCAGAACAACTGCAGCGTGCTGTTCCTAATTATGGAGGCCTCTTCCTGGAAGACCAGGCAGCTCCAGAGCAGAGGGCTCTGAGACCTGGCTGTGACTGAGAAAGGTAGAAGGCCACCAAGAAAGCCCTGAGCCCTTAGACACTAGAAGGGGGCTGCGTTCTGAACAACTGGCCTCATGGAAAATTTCGTGGTCGTGCAGGTTTTCTCAATCTTGAAATGTCATTCTCTTTCTGAAAAGTGGAGGTTGGAAGTGTTTTATAAAGGCAGCTTTCTTAACATCGAATAACTAACTCCTCCAAACATCATGTTGATGAGTAAGTGTAAATGAATCCGACTTTGTAGATTAGATTTCCTTTGAAACGCTTGAGGGTTTAAGGGATGAGGCATTTGTGACTGGCCCAAGTCATTCCGGGTTTTATTGACTCCCAAGCACTGAAGTATCAAACGGAGCTTCTCGGGCTTGTTTTTTCATCGTTTCAAATTTTATTTCTCTTTAATTTTGTCATTTTTTTTTTATACTCACTCAACTGGCTCTTCTTACCCTTATTAAAAAATTGTTTTCCAAATACTGCCGTGTAACTGGTACCTTTCTGTGAGCATTGGTAAACTCTGCCTCTCAATCAGAATTAACTTGCTTTTCCAGGATTTGTTTAGAGTCAGGGGTGGTGAGGTTCACCAGGAAGTGTGCAGGTGGAAAACCAGGAAATTATACCCTTGAGGAGCTCTGGGGTTTTTAATCACTGAGACCTGACCCACAGCTCTGATGAAAACATTCTGGTTCTCAGTAGGAGTTTGCAGATGCTGCTCTCCTTCAAACTCATTGGGCTTCTTCCTCCCTTCCGCTATCAAGCATGCCTGTGGGAATGATTTACACCGTTGTAGATTTATCCACTGGCAGAAGTGCCCATTTCTGTCTTCTCGACCACTAACGTGCGAGGTACGAATTGCCACACAAGGATTAGTCTATGAAAAGCCTTGTCCGTGAAAGTCTGTAGCTGCTGTTGTCTCACTTGACACAGTCGTAACCCGCACACACGCGCACAAAGACGCGGACACACAGCAGACAGACAGCCTCTGGCGCTCTAAATTGATTTAGCTCGGTCACTGACACAGCGAGCTTTCTCTCACATATAATGTCAACGTAGAATGTAGATTCACAGCGAAGCCCTATTATAACGCAGAGAAATGTGGCCTCAGAGAAAACACATAATTATGAATCCTAGGTGGTCGCTGGTCCATTATCTGGTACGATTTGTAGGTACTTTGTGCACACGGCTGCCGGTAGAACAGACGCAGGCCCAGCCAGCTGAGGAGGCTTGGAGAGCTCTTTCCTATGCCCGGTACCATGGGATCTGTGTACCTAATTCAGCTTTGTTTGACAGGGGCAGTGACTCCCATTGTGACTCCTTTTTTGACTATTGGTTTAAAAAAATTTCTCCGATCTTTTCAATTGACAAGAAATTTTAGCTCAGTTGAAATTTAATCTGTATTATTGTATCAAAAACGAGGTCACTACAATATTTTAAATATAGATTTCATTCATATAATTGTTATTCTTGATTCATTATAAAATAATGAGCATCATATTAATAAATGTGTTATTGTTTTGCTTACATTCTACAAATGGAAAATAATTTTGGATTTAAAAGTTTTTGAATTTGTAAATCATGCTAATATACTCAGTCACTAGTAGAAACCTTTAAATGATTTATCTTTAAAACAATCAGGAGAAAAGCTGTTGTTAACTAAGTTGGTAAGGAAATTAAAGAATATTTGGATCATCCTATTTTGTAAGTTTATGATTGGTTGTATAACTTGAGACATTAAAATTTTTCTTTAGAATGCATACATTAATTATTTAAGGTGACTAGTATTATCTAAGTGGTTTAAATAATTCTGTTCTACATATATATGGCATTCACACTAAAAGCGAAGCCACACAAACAGAAATCATAATTTTCTGTGAAGGTAGCTATGTTAAAAAGAAAAATGCAAATTCGCCATATGCTAAATATGTCGTTAATGATAATACAGATATATAACCATAGAAATGTGCCAGTGGCGTTTGCAAGTTACTCCTCTCAGAAAGTGTCATATACAGATACATTTTTCAATTATAAATGCTAGTTATACAAATGAATAACATTAGCTTATCTACTTTATTTCACTGTTTTCATGTTCAAAGCTACACTGTCAAATACCTGATGGTTTTAACAGTTTTATGCGTGTTAAGATTTTTCAGTCTTTATGTCTTGAAGACGTAAGTTACATTATTCTCCCTTAGGGAAGGCTGCCATTCAAAGCTATTACTTTTGACCCATGGTACAGTAAACCATATTTGAGATACATGTACCTCTCTTTCTCTCACACACACAAATGATATTTTTTCCATCTGTTTATTGCCTTCTGCATTTTTGGATATATACTCATTGAAATGTACGTTTTTATTTTTGTACTTTATATTCCAGCAAATCAAGTATCTCCAAGCCCAGCAGGTTGTAGTTGTGAAGGTTTTCCTATGATGAAAGTGTAATAATCCTGTGTGTCCTGAAATTGTGAGTGTTACAGACTGGCCTGACACTCAGTAGGACTTTCACTGCCTGTTTCTATTGTGTCTGGCAGTCCTAGGTAATGTAGTATCAGCAGTGCCTTTTAACCAACCAGATAAAGTGGTCTTGGTACTTTGATAGTCCAAACGCCCTCTGGGTGGCTCTTAGTATTCTCTGGTGAACATCTCCCCAAGATATGCCTCTATTCTGAAATATAATACAAATGTTCGTATTAATCTTATGATGAAGAATTCATTATTTTCTTGACCATCCAGGTGTTTTTTCCATTGCAACCCCCGATCTAGTAAAATAATTTGTCTACAATTTAAGTTCATGTACCTTTGCTACTTCACTTCACAGAGTGTCTTTACAAGTGTGTATGAATTTCTCACTGAGCAACTATTTGGTAGAAAGAGAAATCTCTGATTTATTCTCTTCTGTTTTAGGGATGAAGAGCAGAGCAGTTCTTTTTTTTTTTTTTTTTTTTTTTTTTT
>NW_022900937.1:1536099-1548452 GCF_012274545.1 Fukomys damarensis
TTTACTGAATGATCCACATTTTCCCTAATGTTTTTTTAAATTTATTTTTATTAGAATGCGTTTTCAATGCATGCGGTTTACACTTATCTTGGGGAGTGGGTGCAGGCTTCACAGTATAGCTCGATTCTTTTCCTGACCCCAGCCCCCTTCCTCCACCTCCCTCCCTCCTCTTTTCCCCATTTTCATTCTTATCGATCTTTGCTCATTTATGACTTTTAATGATTACATTCATCGCAATCATCATATTCTCATACATGGCACATCTGTATCCTACTTACTTTCTTCCTTTCCCCTTCCCTTGTTCTTCTGGATCCCTTTCCATCTGCAAGAGACTCATCCCCTGTCTCCTCCTATCTGCCTGTTACCGCGCTCAGCTAAGAGTTAGCACATGGAGGTTGTCATATGTAAGTAGAGCAGTGAATACAGCACTATTGAGCCCCGGAAGATCTGAACATTGAACATTTCTGAGCATTGCCAGGGACCAAGGGGTGAGTTATATTAAGGAAATATGTCCTTTATGCAGAGAGATCTTAAAAGGGAAATGTCCTTTGAAATTACTGATGCTTTTCCTTTTGGGTCACAGTAATACAGAGTCCTGAGCATAAAAGGGCTCAGTTACAACTTGATTTCTGCAGTGTAGAAGGAAGAGATGCAGACTCTAACAATTTAGTGTGCTTGCCTGGGGTGCGATAATGTTGAATCGTTCTCATTTCCTCAACAATATGGATTTTTTTAACTTCTTGTACTGGGCCTTTCTATGTCACAGCAGTTCACTGGGAAAGTCAAGAACCTAAGGATCCCAGCCAGCATTTTGTTGTTGTTGTTGTTGTTGAGAGCCCAATCTGGTCATAAAACCTTTCTTATTCCTTGGAGATAGACCAGAACCAAGGGCCCAATTTACATTAGTTGGGTGGCTCAAATGCCTTTTCGGTTTCATGGCCCCCACAAGCTGCAACTGATTAATTTTGTGGTTTATTTACTTTGCAACCACTTTCTACCAGCAACATGTGCCCTCGTGTCCACATGGCACGATTGCTTTCAGGACAGGACTTCCTACCAGGGCTCTCTCCAGAGCTTCTCCACCACTAGCAGCTTGTGTGGAATGTAGCAACACAACCTCTCAGTGGTGTGAGTAAACAAGATCAGATTGTGCTTCTCCTCCTCAGTCTGGTGTAGGCTGCCTGTGTGTTGTATTGACTCTCAGTTGGTTTTGCAGATTTTTAATGAGGAGCAAACATTGCTCTGGAGTGGCACAGCTAAGGAGCAGGGCACTGGTGGAAGACGTTTTTGGCAAGAATGGCGGTATGATCAAGTGTAACAGCTGGTAAGAGTGCACTTACTGTGAAAAAAAAGAGTGTCTACTAACTGGAAAACTCATAATAGTGTGGGTGAAGCTTCAGTCAACAGCTCTGCTTTGAAAGTCATACGTCTGATACATTATAAAAGCTGGAATTATTGATTCTATGAATCCAAACCATCACCGCACGGTAAACCTTATTCGTATCTTCCTAGAATCTCAGTTGGACTTCTTCAGGTTTTTTCATGTTATTATTAATACGAATTGTTCACTTATGTGTTTATTCCTTGGTTCTTAGTCCATCAAGGTGTTTGTTAAAGATTTAATAATTGCAATTTGGAAGACAAAAAACATTTAACTAAACATACCCCCTACTTGCAATCTCAAAGGAAGAAAACATCTGTAAATAACTATGCAAATTAGATTGGCGTCTAAAGCTTTAGAGAAGTTGGGATGTGGTTGTGGGTTAAGAATAAATCTTGGTGGTCCACAAAAGTTTGTTAAAGATAAAGGTTGGTTTTTACTTTACATAAGAGGTTTAAATTGTTTAACAGAGATTTAGGGAGCACAACCTTATAAAATTATAGATTATTCAATAACTATATATTAATATTTTATATACTCTGCTTAGTATTGAATGTATTCTTATTCTTACTTTGCCTTTAATGCCAGAGGGCATATGGTGCAGTAAACCATTTTTCATTTAGTAAACAACAAAAATAAATTTATAACAGTATAGGTAGAAATATTAATTAAGTTTATATTCTTCTTATAGTTTTGCTATTCAGGTTTATGCTTACCAAATTAATAGCAAAAGGAAGATACGGCAAAGCCCACAACTAATGCATAATAAGGGCACTTATCCCTGTACGGTTCACACTACTGAATGTAGGGCTTTGGTCCTCATTTGTAAAAGAATGGCTTGCGCGTTTGTGTGTGTCTGCTTACACACATTAGTGCATGGGCACATATGCATTGCTGGCATGCAAGTACACACACAGAAAGAGAGTGAATGTGCAGACTTGGAAGTGTGTATTATATGCTGGTTTGCAACAATTATGCCTCTTCCAAGTTGGTTTCCTTGTATTAATTCAGAGAAACATTCAAGCTTTGTGAGAGAAGAATAAACAGCACAAGAAAGTATCTTCATATATAAATCTACAGAAAACTATAAGAAGCAGAAATATTGAATATATTCCTTTTAGCAGGTTACCAAAACATACATGACTAATGTCAGCTCTGTAATTCAACATTTTGTTAAAAAAAAAAGTTCTAGTAAGTTTAAGAAGTCACAAAAAGCTAAAGATTTAAAAATCGGATGGGCAAAATAACAATACTATCTACAATGAAGACTCAAAGACTGTGAATAACAAAGCTGCTGTAGATGAAATGCGATTGAAAAAATATGGTGAGGGATTAACACCTTCCTGCTAGGTTGAACCAGTTGGTTCAGGCACAGCCGTCCTATCCTTAAGCTTGGACCACTGGTGGTACAGATGGATCTAATCACTTTTATTGGAACTTTTATAGCTGCGCAGTTTGTAATAGCTAAATCTTGGAAGCAGCCCATTTGTCCATCAGTTGGAAATTGGATAAAGAAGATGTGGTTTTTCTATAAAATGGAATACTAATCAGCCATAAAGAATGAGAAATTAGATTCATTCATTCATTCATTACATATTGAGGATATACTCCTAAGTGAAATAAATAAGTCACACATGAGTAAATACCAAATAGTTTCTCTGGTGTGAAAAACTATAATAGTACGTAAGATCCTGATGAGATAATTGACCATGTGAAATAGGAAGAAAAGGGCTAGAGGTGTAGGGAAAATGGGAAGGGTAGGGGAAAGGTAATAAGGGAAAAGAAAAAAATATGAAAAAAATATGAGAAAATGAAATAAAGGAAATAAAGTGTTTGTAAATAGGGAAGAGAGGAGGGGGTGAAGGGAGGGCATGGACAAGGGGAAGAAAATGAGAACCAAGACCTGTCATGTAAAGGTACAAGATCCCAATAATGAATGTAATTGTACTGTATACCTAAAATGTACCAATGAACTCAATAAAAGAAAAAAAGTAATGACAACTCTATAAGTGGACCAAGTCTAGTTAAGTGCTTGAATTTGAATATGTATTGCTCATTTACAAATATTAATATTATTTATGCAATTATAATTATTATATTAATCAACAAATTTATTTCATTAAATTAAATCATTTATATTCATGAATGTCTTTAAAACATTTACACATAGGTGGCTGATTTGTACAGAGTGTGCAAAACACTGTTAACACATCTTTAACACATCATTGACACACGTGGCTTTTTTGTGAATGCAGTGATGCATTTCAGGTAAGTTTTGATGACCGAAGTTTTTTTTACATGCCTTGCATGCATTTCTTGATGATCCTGAATCGGCTTCTATAAAGTGAACTATTTTTTTTTTTGAGTAATTTGTTCTGGTGGCATTTCTTCACAAGTTAATAGTTCATTAATATTTAATTTTTTAAATTTAACATGAAAATCTTACAAGTAAGCCATTGCTGTTATATATAATATCCATTTACAACTATGGTACCACAAATTAGGTGAATTACATTTCTATACCATTTTAATGTTTTCCATAATGTGAGATGCGAAAACAAAAGCAGTGATTTTTATTTCCTGGCTAGATTATTATTAAGCTCAGTAGTAAATTTTTCTTTTATTGTACTTTTGTCGTTCCTTGTTCTTCTTCTCATCTTTGTTTGCAATCTTTGTTTGTACGTAATGTATAATTTTTTAGATCTATACCTATTTGTTTTCCAATTTTAAGAATATTTGATGCAGCACTGTGAGGCTTCAGGATTTTCCCCAAAGTCAAAAAAGACCTTGTAGGGTCAACATTTTAGATACATGCTGGAGATGGAGGAAGCCATAAAGCACAAATAAAGACACTCATAAAAGAGGACTTTCAGAGCTGCTTCAGAAAGTGGCAGGCATGGTGGGGTGTGTTCAGAGCGAGGGGGGCTCATGACAATGTGTCTTTTGCTGTAACACATTATATACCTTTAACCATTCGCTGTATTTTTATCACAGTGCCTCAAATTCAAGTACAGTGCACGTGGAAGAATGGGTCATCGATAATTGAGACACATGAATGAAAAGAGGGTGACATTACTTTCCAGAGGAAAATTGAGGTTTGTCTTATGGAGGATTAGATGCCACATAGGGAAAAAAAAATGCGACAGTGGTAGGTGGGAGAATTCTAGGCAAAGAAATCAGCGTAGAAAAACCATGAAGACTTGAAATTGAATAACTCTGGGAAGCAACATGCAGTTGAAAGTGTTTGGAGAAAAGATTATGAAACGGTAGCAGAAAGTAGGAGGATTGTCTGAGAGAAGTAACTGAAAGCATTGCTCATTTTGAACTCCATTCTTGGTAACTGGCCAGAAATACTAATTAAGCAATTCCTAGTCTTGTGACGTGACATGCAGCCTATTTTCAAGAAAGTAACTGGAAAGTTGTTTCTTGTGACTGTCAAAGAATTCCCAAATTGGCATTACTTTTTCTCATTTGTAAATTTGGTGCTTAAATTGTGAGAATATATTTTCTCCCCACTTAGGGGTCACAATACAGAAACAATTTTTAAAATTAGTTATCAAAAATAGTCTATAGGTTTATTGAGTTTTCCTTTTGGCTTTTGGAGGAAACATTATGTGTTGCTGCTCTAGTCTGTTATTTGCGAGCCTAACACATCACATACTTCTCAGACATTAGCGCCTTCCCTCTTTCCAACTCCCTCAGGATTCTTTGGTTGATTATTTACCTTATAAAGTTTTTTATGTCTTTCTGCAGTGTCCAGTAATTTCCTTTGCTCTCATTTATCCTCAATAAATTTTGATTGGGTTTAATTAAATTGAATTTTATTCTTCAAATAGTTATGAAGTAAATTATAGTTTAATATTTTATCATTATGATTTTTGTAATAATTGCATGTATTTCTTTCTCTTTTTGTTACCTTTACATAATTGCTTATTCATTTTCAACATGTTGCAAGATGCTCGAGACCTTGATGTTGGACTGAAAAAGGAAATGGCAACTAGAGATGTTCTCAAAAAGAGAAATATGACAGAAAACATTCATCTATAGATATGCAGTCACAGCAACTGGGAAGTAAGGCCATAAGAAAAAGAAATGACATTGGATAAAGGAAAATGAAATTTTGATGGTATAGTATAGTATATTTTATGCTCTTTGTGACTCATTCTGAAAAGTTAGATTACATATACCTTTTGACATGATGAACTTTAAGAATAATGTAGGTAAAATTCAAAATTCATTTGCAATTAATTCATGAGCTGACACACATTCAGAACTGCTGAAGTTTCTCACATTGCAGCCCCAAAGTAACAGAATTATTCTTGAAAATCTATTAAAAGTACATAATACACGGCTAATACAGAATCTTATTGGAGAGTACTTTACTGTCTCTTAACCATGACAAAATGTCCACTTTGAAGTAGCTTCCAGTACTTTTGCTTATAATTAAAGTTCATGTTATACAAAAATCAAAAACTTTCCAATGCACCCGTGGAATATGCTAATTACCCTGATTTGATGATTAAGCAAGGTATATATGAAATACTACACTGTGAACTCAACTCCATTGACAATAAGTCAATCTCATAAAAGATAAGGATAAGGACAGGTTAGTCATCGAGTACAAAACTACAATTGGGCAGAAGGAAGAAAAATCGCTGTTTATTTGAATGTTGACAATAATGTGTTGCATACTTCCACGTGACTAGAAGAGAGGACTGTGGAGGGGTAGGCCCTCCAGGTGCTGGACAGGCTGATTGCTGCAATTTGAATATTGTACAATGTATACATGCTCCTAAGCATCACGTAGAACTCCATGAGTATAGACAATTGTATCGATGAAAACAAAAACATCACAAAAAGCTCATGATACAAGAGACATAGAGCAACCAACTGGAGAAGGAACTGACTTGTGTCTCATTTAATATTTACCTCCTGACATGGGCTCTTTCTGAGGGGTGTCAGACATTCCATTAAAGTTTGTCTTTCTACCACAGTTAAATTCATGCGAGTGCATACAACACAAGAAAACCGCAAAAAATAGACATTGTTTAATATTTTCCTAATATCCAAAGTCATGCTTATGAAGAAGTATAGTTATCCCTTCTCTCTCCCTACTCTTCTTTCTCTGCACTCTCTTCTTAGTGACTCCATACACCGTTTCCTTCCTTATGTCACTGGATTTTAATTCTATCCTTCCAGAGATCCAATTTGTCAAGAGATTCTAAAGGTGCAACCTCCCAAAATGTATTTAGAATCCAAGTACATTTTAATGTTCCCAACCTGATTCAAATATTTTAAGTTTAATTTAAAATTTTTTACCTTCTTCTATTACGTTATTAGTTGACAGTGCTGCTAGTAATATAAATTAGATTCTGTGTTTTTAAAAATTTCTGGCAACTAATATCACTAAGCTTAATAGAGTTGAACTCGAAATGAGAAAAATGGATTCTGAAGAGAAGCATACGAGGTTGTTATATCTGAGATTGTCTACACACGAAGAGCGTTTTTGTTAATGTATGATTTATAGATTTCGGGGTTCTTAGCAGAACTTTTTGCTTACATCTTTGTCTTTGTTTGTTTCAGACAGTTGGTGTTCTCCAGTAGGTGGGTTACTGAAACTTTGTGAGTTGATCTCATAAAACCAATCTTTAAATTTTGGTAGTTTCTCAGTTTATTAACGGCTCATCAATTTGGGAAATGTTTTTTTCTCTTATGCTTTTTTGAGTTTGATTTCAGTGAGAGCCCCTTCTCATCCTCAAATTGTTCTGAAATGCACATTTTTTCCATGGGTTTCTCAATTTTCTCTCATGAGATCTCATACATGTAAAAGATATCAGGCTTATACTAAATAACACAATATCTTCAGTAATACTGCAACCTCAAATTCTGGAATCACTTTCAAGAATGAATTAAGAAATTTGGGTCCTGACTGCTGATGTCTCCAGGAAGTTTTCTAAGAAAATATCTAATGTGTATCTAGATAGATTAATTTGCTGACCAATGGTTTTTCCTGGGAAGTTAATAGCAAAAGAAAAAAAAATTTTATTCCTTTCATTATTTATTTATTTATTTTTAAAAATTAAATCGAATTTATTGGTACATTCTAGGTAGACAGTACAGTTACATTCATTACTGGGATCTTGTACCTTTACATGACAGGTCTTGGTTCTCATTTTTTCCCCTTGTCCCTGCCCTCCCTTCACCCCCTCCTCCCCTCCCCACCTAGAAACACTTTAATCCCATTTTTACATTTTCTCATTTTTTTATTTTGAGGCTAAGGTCTTGGTTCATTTTTTCCCCTTGTCCCTGCCCTCCCTTCACCCCCTCCTCCCCTCCCCACCTAGAAACACTTTAATCCCATTTTTACATTTTCTCATTTTTTTATTTTGAGGCTATCAGAATTGGCAATTTATCAGATTAAAATGAGCTCACTCAACCAGTCAATTGTTTTTTGATTTGAACATTTTAACTATGTAAACTAACATGAATCATTCAATTAGAATTAATGGAATTCACATTAATGTTTTGTAACATACATTTAAATTAAAATGTGTTTATCCTAAAATTTTAGCTTGAGTCCCATCAAAGAGTCTGTCCCATGTTATCTTTGCATCTGTAATTCTAGTTTTGATACTTTCTGTACACATTCACTTCACTTTGTCTAAGTTTCCTTATCTGATATTAAAATAGAGAACTTGATTCCAAGGACATTTTTGTCCTACAATTACTATTTTTATTTGCTCATTTAACATCGGGTTTTTGTTTCAATGAACATTTTGCTCCTTATCAGAAAAGAGGTATGTTACCATGCTGGAAGCTAGCATTTGAATTATTAAGTAGGACAAAGCAAAAAAAAAAAAAAGATACTAGGGAAAAATATTTTTGAGAGGATTTTAACATAGTAACTCTGTCCAGAGATCATTAGACAACTGACACATTTAGATTCTCCAGAACGTCATTTTAAGTACTGAAAAACTATAAACAGTCCTTACAGAGCATTGTGCTTTCAAAAAGACTTGCACAAGATCACGGCTATCAGCTTTTTGTGTGCAAAACCTGAAACTGTGTCAGATCAATGCCTCCGTCCGTCTTGCACATGTACCTGCTGGAGAGAAAGCCCCCGTCATGCCAGAGGAAATCACAGTTGCTGAGCAACAGTTCAGTCACGAATATGCTCTTTGTTTTGAATTGGCACAAGAACAAGAAATATCTCTCTTTTCTCGATGATAAATCAGGTCTATCACCAAAGACTAGATAAAGAACCCTAAGGTCATGTAACTAGGGTTAAAATTAGTATTGTTTATCTTCAGAGAAAAAGAAGTTTAGTAATAGCTATATGAAAGGAGAAAATGTTACCGTACAGTCTCCTGGCCATCAGTAACTGGTAGCTCTGTATGCAGAAAAGGTACAAAATTAAACTGTTACAATATTTCCTTGGAGTCGAAGTGGTTAGATTTTCTTTTCTGGCCCACTCCTTAGACTGTATGCAGTGATGCAGGTAGTTATTGGAATGATTGTAATTGTTCTTCAACTTGGGCACATTATGATTTCTGTTAAATAGAGACATGGATAGTTGGGAATACTTCGGATTAAAGTCTAATTTACTTTATTTGCCTTTCTTCTTATAACTGGACAACTACTTGTCGTCTCATAATTTCTGAATCACCACCCATGAGTCTTAGGTCTTTCGAGTGAGCTTCCTGAGTCCTTGTTATGAGTTAGCAAATTTAAAGAACAGGGTGCATTGGCCAAATCTCCATATGCAAACCAAATGAAAGTGGAAATTAAATGATTTAATGTAACAAAGGAACAAAATGAAATTATTTCTTGCAGCATCCTTTGTTTGTCTATTCTTAATCACCCTCCTGGAGAAGTGTAAATTAAAAGTCAAAATGATTTACCCCAGAAACTAAATAAATAGAGCATAATGCTGCTTTTTCATTTCATTATGTACCTTCACTTCTGGTACTTTTTTTCCTTCCCTCTGCAAGTGCTATTTCAACAAGAACATGTAAATGTCTATAATTGTGAAAGAAAATGTTAATATAACATTTACACAGTTCAACAACTTCAAAGCTGTTTCACTGACTGTGCTTAAAAGGAAACTTACACACAGGGGCCTCAAGCCCACATAAATGCTAGTTCAGTGGGACATTTGGTGACAGACTTAAAAACAGAAACAAAAAGGAAGAGAATCAAACAGCCCCATCTCCCAGCCTAATTCCAGCCATTGAGCAGCTCTGCGTTTAAGCCGAGGATTACCAGTTGATACTATCTACATCAGCTTGCTCTTCAGGAAGAAACGTCTCTCCTATTAAAGGAAAAAAGAGATAGGAGGAGAAAGAAAAAAAAGAAAATAGTTTAAAGCCAAGTAATTCAGGCTTGCATAAATCTTTAATGGGTTCTGCCTTCGTGTGATTGGCTATGGGTTCTTTTCTCTGCCCAGGGGAAGCACTATAGGTCTTAGAGGAGAATAATAGTAACTCCATCTTGTGTGCTATATGATATCTTCCAGTAATCCCGAGGATTTCGGCTTTGTCTGCAGTAAACAAAAGGCCACCCATACATAATGTGTCTGGACTATTCCAGGCTCCTTACCTTAACAGGTGACACTGCAAGACAGACATGTGGAACGAAGGCCCTTTGTAGCTGGGGGCAGTTTGCTCCCTAGACACTTCAAAAAATGCAGAAACAAAAAGCACATTTCTCCTCTTGTAAGAACAAAGTGTGATCAGCATCCTGCAGTTGTGTCAATTTTCTAGGCTTTTATCACGAGTAAGAATGAAATGCCAAATAATATCATTTCCTTTTTGAGCTAATGAAGAAACTATTGTGGTGTAGATTAATTTGTTGGAAGTATTTGGATGATTTCAAACCCTTTAGGTCAAACAGCAGAAACAAAAGGAAAGTAAAGGTATAAAAACACCTATCACTTACATGTGAGGTTTTCACAAATGATGAATAAAAATTATGTGGAAAAGTCTATTTCATCATTATCCCCACCACGCCCCTGGGGCACTACTTACTGAGCCAGATTCCAAGCAGTTAAGCTTCCTAAACTGATGGATTTACTCACTCAGAAAAATGCACACCTATTACCTGTCAGAGATTTTATTCAACTCTGAAAATATACAAAAGCTCTGGCTTTTGGATGAACTACACAGGATAGCTTTGCAGAACTTTAAATCTAAAATAGGGTCAGGTCTGAAACGGTTACATTTTAAATATCTCTGATATAGCAATTCTGATGAATTCTTTGCTTACTAATTAATGTGCTTTCATGTCATTACTTTCTCTAAAAATAGAGGGAAATTTCTATGTTAATTGCATGAATTAAACTATTAGAAAACTAGATTTTTACAGCAAAGTATCTCAAATTTAAGGTGAGAGAATGCATTGTTCTCACTCTTCTTCAGTGAAGTCACAAAGTGTCTCTAGGATGCATTTACTTTTATTCAGAAATGTATGTTTATTTAATTTAAAATTGCTAGAAAAATTCTGTGTAAGGTAAAAATGGTGTATGCTTTGTCATATACCAATTCTGAGTGAAGATGTAAATTATAATTTTGAGTCAATGAATTGATATATTTTAACAAAATACAAGATATATACTAATAACATTTCTATTGTTATGTCTATTGCAGCCCATAATATATAGTGGCAAGTGTAGTAAATAAAAAAATGACTGTACTTATGAAAGATAATTGATTCATAGATATATTATCATTTTTAATATGAACTTGGAACATCTATCTCATAACATATTTCCAAGCAGGGTTGATGCATTTTAATAATACTGTCTTAGACACTAAGATTGTATAAGTAACTCAGTCTACACATCACAAGTTAACAAAAGGAATGATCAATTGATTTGTTCAATAGATTAAGCTCTACTTGGTCATTTTCCATCCCCCACCTGTAAATTTTAAAAATCCCAAAACAAGTCATATAATTCAATACTTACTGAGAGATGTTAGAAATTCAGTGTAAGTCAAGTAGAATTTTACTTCTTTACCTGATCATTAACCTGTAAATAAAAGGGTCCTATGTATTATCTAATTAACTGAATGTATTAGTAGCTTAATCTATTAAAATCTTATATTCTAAATTATCATCTAAGATTGCTTAAGATTAATTGGCCTTAGCCTTACTTCTCAATAATATAAAATAAATATTACAAGGCATTGAATACTTGTTATCTTTAATGGATATCAGTAAGGGTAATTTTTGGTGCCATACAGCTCAAGATTCAGAGACATAGCAAAATAATGTTTTTTTTTTTTTTACATCATAGTTCAACACAGATATGGGCAGTCAGTGGGCAGCTTTCTTGTGGTCATTCGGGGGCTGAAGCCCCTCACTACTTCTGGGTCTGACATCCCTCTAGGCTGGCAGCTCTTACAGCATCTGCTTGGGCGAGGCCCCAGCCAAGGGGTAGGATAGCAGCCTTTCTGAAGCCCACTTTGCTCTGCGCTTCCCCCGTTGCAAGACCTGGATCCGGGAGTGGCTGGCTGTGTGCTGCTGGGAGAGTTTCATACCACAGACATTTAATTAGGTGGTGACCCGTCTCTGGTTCCTAAGCTACTATACTGGGAACGCTATATTCAGTATATGCTTTAAACTCATGTTCTTATAATGTAGATTTGGTATTATCAGTTTTCATTATTTTATAGATGACAAAGCCAAGTCTCAGAAATTTAATTATTTGCCCAAGTAAAAACTTGAACCCAGGTCCATCTAATGTTAAAAAAAAAAATCACAAACAGTCTCTGGTTCCTAAGCTACTATACTGGGAACGCTATATTCAGTATATGCTTTAAACTCATGTTCTTATAATGTAGATTTGGTATTATCAGTTTTCATTATTTTATAGATGACAAAGCCAAGTCTCAGAAATTTAATTATTTGCCCAAGTAAAAACTTGAACCCAGGTCCATCTAATGTTAAAAAAAAAAATCACAAACACATATAT
>NW_022900937.1:1548487-1559125 GCF_012274545.1 Fukomys damarensis
GTGTGTGTGTGTGCATATATATTTGTTTATATGTCTATCTCTGTGCAATTTATATATATATATATCATATATTTATTGCAGTGCTATATTTAAGGACTATTTTAAGAGTTTATATTAAAAAATAAAAGTAAAGAGTTCATATTGATATTTACAGTGAAACTCAACACTATGGAGATTTTATACTGTGCAGCATTGGGCACAGTCTGTGTGGAAACCGGGGTGTTCATCTTGCTTTCTTCAATGCCTTGAACTATGACCATGGAAGAACTCAATGGCCCTGAGGCCTCCACACTTCTAAAAGTTAAAAATCGCCTGGTCGGGGTCTGGACTGCGGTGCCCATGGTGAACAATATCAGAGATCAGCGAGATCACAGATGAGTGTGAGGCAGTTACATTAGAACCCTTCAGCCTGCGGGTCGCTCTCTTTGTCATAAACTAAAAACAAACTTCTTGAGGAGGTTTCCCAAAGTTTAGAACCACGAAACGAAGAGCAAAGTAAAATGGTGGCTTTGAGTTAGGCAGCCCCTGTAGGGGTCATTTGTGGCCTAAGAGTGGATAACTAAACAAGGGCTTTGGGCTCCTGTCCAGAGACTGCACTGCAGTACTTTTTTTTTTGTTGTTGTTTGTTTGTTTGTTTTTTATGTATGCTTTTCGTGTATATTTACTGACTGTAGAATATTATTCTAGTCCTTTTGCTCATGATTTTCCTTTATATAATGTTTTCATATAAGGTCTGCCCTCAGTACCCTTCAGTTTGTCCTTCTATGCTAGCATGGTTTTCTGGGTCAGTTCGAAGGCTTTTTCTAACTGCAGGGCTTCTCCCCTCTTCCTCAGGTCGTACTAACATATCTGGCAGCTCGCAACTGAGCTGCCCGGGTCAGGTCCCTTACTCCGTTTTGTCTAGGTTTTCTCTTTCCTTTTTCCGTTTGTCCCAGCTCAAGTGTGACTCCGCTCTGGCTTGTCCTTTTCAATGTGGGTGTTCGCTCCTCTGAGGAACTCAAGTCTGAGGGCGCCGCAGCTGCCCCATCGGCCTGAGCCCAGGCGCCCGCCTGGTATTCCTGCGAGCACCACCTTTTCCGGATTCCTGCACCGACGCGCAGCTCTTTCCCCCGGTAACTTGCACGTGTTGGTTTTGCCTTCTCCGGTCACCCAGACGCCCTGCACCTCCCCAGCTTCCTCCTCGCAGACCCTTAGCGTCCAGTTGGTGACTTAGAGAGTCCCACTGCTGCTTTAGTTTTGCTTTGTCGCTGGACAAAGCAGGCCTGTCCGTTTTCACACAGGGATGCAGGAAGTTCTGAGATTGGCATTGTTGCCACCTTCAAAATCTTCCCATAGTACAGCACATCTTAAAATTATGGACTGGTTAAAAATTCACAAGAGATTCGATTGTTCTGAGTTTTCTCCCTGTACACGAGAATACAAGTCCCCTTCATTTACATTTGACCCAGAATATCCAAATATAAGAAAAGTAGTTAAGCATCTACTTAGATATCATTCTATTTGTTTTAATATTTAGAAGAATTTTTTGAAAGAAAGGTTAGGATGAAGTCTTATAAAATGAGTTGTACAAGGAATTATATGCGACTTCTGCCTTTTACCTGGGGGAAAGATATGTATTTACACCTTTCCTTTACTTAGAGAATTCATGAAGTCTCACAGAACCAGATGACAGTGAAAACATGGGGGTTTGCCAACAAAGACACATTTATTAAGTACAGTTTAGTTGCTATTTTTGTCTTTAAATCATGAACCAGAAATTTGGTCAAATTTGTTGACCAGTTGTTATGTGTAATTCTTTACACACGCAATCTAATGACTGAGTGAAATTAACTCATGCAATTAACAACAGTGTAAAAAAGAATGACAAGTTTAAACTAACTTTTTATTTATTGTTTGGCAAAGGTCTCATTTAAATACACGATAATTACATGATCTTCACAATGCATTGGAAAAGGACTAAGGTGATTCTAAACTTACGTGTGAGCTTGGGCAAAGTGTATCAAAGCATTTAAATATTCTTTGCCTCAAGCTTTTCATCTGTAAAATACAAGTTCACACAATTTTGGGGAGCTATCACGTACACTTCTGTAATTCCTTGGCACATTACTAGGACACATGTGTGTACCCTATCCAGTCTGAAACCACTGATTTTCTGTGCAGTAATTCAGAGTAGAATCACATAAATCTAGGTTTCTGGTAAGTTTTTACATATACTAGGGGCCGGGGATTTAACTCAGTGGCACCATGACTGCCTCACAAGTGCAAGGTTCTGAGTTTGATCCCCAGTACCAAAACCAAAGTACATTTACACAGAAGCATACATTTCCTATTTAGAAAGCAAGTGGATTTTATAAGTTTCTAGAATTTTTATAGAACAAAAGTTCTTTTGTATCATGATTGCCATTTTGGAGAACTAATTCTTATTCAAATTTATAAATTCCTATATTCCCCTTCCTCTTAAGTTTTATTCTATGAGATATTGAGTCATTTGACCTTATTTAGTTGCCGTGTTAATCAGCTACACTACCAAAAGGAAGGAGAATTCTTCACCTACTATCAAAATTTTCTTCCATGAGTGGCAGTCTGTGACCTGGCCAGTCATCTTGGAAGCATGAGGGAAACAAAAAGAGAACATCCTCGATTAAATCAATCATTTAATCAACAAGCTTTAAGAGCTGTGAAAGTGATGAAAAAATGCAGAGGATAATTATCTCTGCTGTCAAAAAGCTTATAGCCTTGTTAGACATGTGATACATGCAGGAGGTGATTAGAGAGTAAGACAGTACATAATGAAGTGTTTAATTGGGGTGGAGGTGCGGCAGGCACTTCTTTTGCTCTGAACTGCACAATCAGATGGTTGTTTCCGGTAGTATGATCTTCGTTCTAAGGCAAAGCCTTCCAGAAGAAATTTTTCTCTTTGCCAATTATGTTTATTTTCTCCATCTCCCATCTCATCCTGAATACTGAAAAAGTCTGTTTATAAGATCCTCACTAAAGGAAGTAATTTAATCGATTTTAATACCTGCCGAGAACCCGAAGCTTTCTTTGGAAAATAAACATGCCACCAACAAAAGTAGAACAATAAGCAACTAAAAAATACCAGTGTCTAACGTTCTTTAATGTAATTACTTTTGCTGAATTTGGACATTTACCTTGCCTGTGAAAACAGCAATTCTCTGGCTGGAAGTGAATCGCATTAGCATGAGAAGATTTGAGGCTAAGGTGGTTATGCCAGAGAGGTAGAGACAGAGTTATTGTGAGTATATTGAGATGCCCAGGAGGAAGTGCGTGATGAAAACAAGGCCTGGGGTCCCTGTGGCTGCTTCACCAAGGCATTGTGGACGTCCAGGGAGCACAGGACTATTCGGGTACAGCTGCATCTAGGTACTCTGGCAAGTTTCAAAGCATTACTTGATGTTAGAAGACCATGGTCATCAAAGGCAGCCTAAAAGAATCACAGTTGGAGTTTCTCTAGTTGAAGCTGACTAAACAGATTGACAGATCTGTCGGGGTAATAGCAGATTCTCTGTTCTGTTCTTTTCCAAGGCTCCAAGCATTTACTATGAAAGAGTGTGAGACGCAGCATGCATCCAGGGTGGCGCATGCCACCTGAGAAGCAGCGGTGAGGCTCACCACGCAGTATTCGGATATTCGGTGCCATTGTCACCCAGTAACGAAGAAGGCCAGATGTTCCAAAATCTTGCTCAAGTTATCCTCCACAGTTTTTCCCGAATCATGGCTAAATCTGGGGCAGAAAGTGGTGAGTGGGGCAGGGGCATAGGGCCAGGTTCAGTCTCCCTCCTGTGCTGGGTCTTCCTTCCGTCACGCACTGGGTCTTCTCGAAACTTTCTGCAGTTTCGAGTCCTCACCTGTGAGTGACCGCAGTTCACGAGGCAGCTACGCACCTCTTCCCAGCGGCTGTGACTGCAAATCTAGAGATGTGTTCACTCCACTGTCTGCAACTCCTCCAGACGCCAGCTCTGTACTATGCATCAGGCAGGCTCCAGGCACACCTGTGATCGTTTAACTGTGTCGCTCATCTATACCGAGAAGCAGACTCTGCTGTCCTCTCTCGGGCATGCTAGCACGACTCCTCTGCACTCCTTCATATGTCACCTCTTGGTTCTCTGTTTCAATTAATTTCCTGAAGCCAATGTGCTAATAGGAAGCTGTAGGCAGAAAATACCTATGACCTACCAGCCTGTATGAGGTGAAAAGTAACCCCACGAAGTTTAAGGAAATGTGTAGAGATCCAAATGTGTCCCGCATGCAAAGCAATGTCCTCAAAAGTGAAAATGTGCAACTTTTTGCATGATTTCTATTAAGAAAAAGGTCCAGTATTTGTTGGGACTCTTTAGGCTGAAGAGGCAATTTAAGGCATACTTATGGGCATCTTAGAAACTTATTTACTGAGCACTGCTTAAGGTGGAAACCATTGATCTGGATCACAGAGTAAGAGAAGCCTCCTTGGGTCCAGGCTGCAGCAGAAGCAGTGTCCTCACGTGGGTCTCATAGACCGGCACAACGACAAGAAAAATGCATGACGACGCAGGGACGTACGCAGAATTACAGCCCGGTCTCTCAGCTTTCGGGGCAGAGCTTTCTATGGTCGTAACCCTTCTTTCCGCAGTCTGATGGGACAGACTGGCTTTGAGACATGAAGAACTGACTTCAGATCCTGGGTCCAGCCTGTCACGATGAGCCAGTGTTCTTATCACAAAGCCATGAAGTTGAAGTCATTTTTACGAGCTCAAATGCAAGCACATTTAAAATCAAGAATAACTAATTTTATGGCCTGAGAAAGTATCTCATGCTTACCTCGCATCCATTCTTGCTGTTTTGTCATCCATCCTTCCCTTCATCTGCATTTGTGACTTCACCAAGAATTCCAAAACAACCCAGCCTATTCATTTACAGATCAAGTTGAAGGCCATGTTTTCCAGCTGGAAGTGGATGTTTATAGCAGGATAGCAGCTCTCAGAAGCGGGCTTGAGGCCAGGCAGAACATTGAGCTACTGTTTTCTACAAGTTGACAGACCTGGGAATCCTCACTGTAACTGTTTCATTGGACAGGTACAGGAAACTTTGGTGACAAGGAGAGTCCAAGGGCTTCCTTAGTTAGGTAGCTGACAGCAGCACATCATGGGCAGTGGAGAAACTAACTCTATCCCAGAGATCCTGATATCTTCCTTGTGTTTCTACACCCAGAAAGACAGGCATCAATCCACATAGGCAGATTCTTTATGGTTGGTGGACAAAGTTCTTATTCTCCTTGGTATTAATACTGAAAGTTCATGTTATTTGCAGTGTAAAAGATATTGATTAGCTACAAGTTCAGACAGAGGGAAAGGGATTTGGACTAGGTCTTATAGGGAGGACTTTTCTATATTCCAACTCTGATTTGATTGTCATTAATGGAAATGAAGGCTGTAGTTAGTATCCATGGTGTACACATTTATATAGGAAGAAAAGACACATAAAAATACTCCCTGAAATAAAGAATTTTGTTGCCTAGGACTCTTGTCTCCCAGGGTGTCCTTGTTTCTAAATGGGGTAGGCATTGTTCTTTTCCCTGCTTGTGCTGAGTGACATGGAAGGGACCAGAAGGTGAAGCCCAGGGAAGAGTTGCTATGTGAGTCCATTTTGTGAGTACGTCTTAGTGTGCTCCAGGGGACAGGGTAGACCCTTTTCCCAAGTGTCTTCCTGCCCCATGTTCCTGTGTCAGAGCGACTAGGATCACTCTTAGCTCTGATAGTTATGATCATGAATATGACAGAAAATTCTCTCCACTGATATTCAAACAAAAACAGATCCATTCCAAGGTGGCTCCAGGTCACAGGAGGCCCGGGATCTAAGTGGTTTATCCAGCTGGGTGCCTTGTTGAGCTATGGTAAAGGGTCACTCTGTCAGTTCAGGGGCTTCACTTCCCTGTGCATCCATAGAATGGATGGCTTTGAATCCCACTTTTATAAAGTATGACTATAGTTTATGTTTTATGCAGTACATGGGTAACAAGATAATGACTCAGAAGCAAGTGGCGTTATCAGAGATAAAAGAAACAGTGGGCAGACTTTGTGTCCACCCTACAGAGAGGGTGTGTGCATTCGCCACTGATATTTAGTACAATTGCATGATAGGTGGGCACTTGTTGTTCTCCTTCTTGTTCATCAGCTCTCATGGTGTGAAGTGAGTCGTGAGTGTCTGTAGTCAAAAATATGCGCCATGTGTCTGGGCTGACTCACTCTCTTGTATTGACAGGCCCGAGGAGTTGGAAGCTGTATTTCCCAGGCCCATTATCACAGATCCTGGATGTGGTGACTGAGTTCTGCCAATCCAAGCCAATCACTCAGGAATGGAGGCCAAGTGAGGCAGAGACCACACTTCAGAGATGTCTAGAGTATTTGCTGACAAGAAGCATCACCAAGGCCTTTGGTTTCTCATCTCAGTATTTTCAAAATTCTAATGTCTAGTTGAGTGGTGGGCATTGAGAGACAGGCCACAGGGCCATTGGTTGGATTGGACCACATTAGGCTTTGTGTGGTTCTGGAGCAGGTGGAATTAGCAGCTCACTTATCCAGTTCACTCAAAAACTATTTATTTAGCATCTCTCATATGCCCCACTCTCTTGGAGACCCCCTGGAGATATCAGCAAACAGAATGCGATCTTGCTCTTTGCCCTGCTTACTCCCAACTTTGGCCTCCTAGCCTTGTAGCTCATGCATTATGTGTCTAATAGAAACAACAGCAGTACACTCTTAGCCAAATTTCCTGACCGTTGAATAAAAAGTGAAGTTAGGAAGACTTGGAACGTGGTGGGGCATTCTCCATTTAGAGCAGGTGCTTTGTCAACACATAAATCCTCGGAGAGACACAAAATAAGCTGTCAAATATTTGATTCTGATTGCTTAAATTATACATCACTCTTCTGCATTATTATTTTTCGTTGTAAGGTGAAAAATGATGCTAAAATATGACTGCCTGTGCTTCTATTTATAAAATTGGAGCACAGAATGGATAGATTATTGATGTATTACAAAGCACTTTAAAATTTTTACTATTTTTTAAATTTACAGAAAATAGTGGATGTTTTGTGGTGTACAGCATGATGTTTGAGTATATATACCTGTGGGTGTTCAAATTTACTTGGTTAGGGATGTGTTTCCTGAGTAATTATTTTTGTGGTGAGAGCTCATTATGCCACTCACTTCCTTCGTAGTCTTCAGGTTTACATTCTATGGTCATTAATGAGACTCCTCCTGCTGCACAGTAGAGCTCTTGAAGTATGATGTCCTATCTACCTGTGTGTGTGTATCCTTTGTTCAGTGTGTTTCCAACCCTTCCTCCTTTGACCGCCCCAGCCTCTGGTGAACATCATTTTGCTTTGAGGCACCTGAAGCCTGCTCTTTCAGAGTCATGTGTACATGAGCTTGCATGGTGCTTGTCTTCCTGCGCTTAACTTCTTTCATTTTATGTAATGTTCTCCAGTTCCATCCATGTTGACACAAATGAAAGGATTTAATCTATTTTATGCTTGAATAATATTCACATTTATGCATATATCATTATATATTCATCATTGATGAACAATGAGGTTGCTTTTGTTTCTTGGCTGCTATGAATAGTGTTGCAGTAGGCACAAGAAGGCTGATTTCTCCTTGACTTACTGATTTCACTTTCCTTGGGATTACACCCTGCAGTGGGATTGCTGTGACAGCTCTATTTTTCAGTTTTCAAGGAGCTTCCATTGTGTTTTCATTGATGCTGTACTGACTTACATCCCCCTCACAGTGTAAAAGGGTCCCCTGTACCCCACATCTTCACTAACACTTGGGATTTACTGTCAGTTTGAAAATAGCCACACTGACGCATAGCCTGTGATTAATGACATTTTTAGTGATGTCTTAGTTTGATGGAATCTCAGTTTTCTCTTTTTGCTTTTGGTGCCTGTGATTTTGAAGTCTTATCCAAAAATCTCTTGTGCAGACCCATGCCTTGAAATATTTCTGCTATTATTTCCTCTCATGGTTTCAGGCCTTACATTTAAGTCTTTTATGCATTTTGAGCTTTTTCTTTCTAATTGTAGGATGTAAAGGTCTGATTTAATTTTTGTGCATGTGGATATGCATTTTCCCCAGCACTACTTATTGAAAAGGCTGTCCCTTCCCTAGTGTGTATTAGCTACACATGTGAAGAAGCAGTTGGCTGAGAATGTATTAAACCTTCTACCATGTTCCATTGTTCCATGTGGATTTTTTTTGTCAATACCATGATGTTGTGGTTACAACAATTTAATGCTGTTTTGAATTCAAAGAGTGTAATTCTTCCAGCTTTGTTCTTTTTTTTGCTCAAGATTTAGTTGGCTATTCAGGGTTTTGGTGATTCCAAAGAAATCTTAGAATTGCTTTTTACAGTTCTGTAAGGAAAATCATTGGTATTTTGTTTCCTTTTGTTTTTGTGGAGCTGGGGATCAAACCCAGGACCTTGCACATGCTAGGCAAGCCCCTGCCAATGCCTTTTCTACATTTATTGAAATGACCATAAGCTATCCTCCCAGCTCTTTCACTGGTATTTTGATAAGAATTTTAATTTGGAAATCACTTAGGTTAATGTGAACATTCTAACAATATTATTTTTTTCAATTCATGAACATAGAATATCTTTACATTCAATTTTATCTTTTTCAAAATTTTTGTCAAAATCTTATACTTTTATTGTATAGATTTTTCATTTTCTTGATTAAACTTATTTCTGGGTATTTTTATTTTCTTGATTTATTTTTCACATAATTCACTACTGACCTCGAATGCAATGATTTTATATATTAATTTGTACCTTGCAACTTTACTGAATTTGTTTGTTCTATCAGTTTTTGTGGAAACTTTAGAGAATTTTATATATATCATATAATCTATAAAGAGAGACATTTCCTCTCATTTTCCTTTCCATTTGGATGGCTTTTATTTGCTTCTGTTTATCAATCTAAGATTGTAGTACTACGCTGAGTAAAGGTGGTAAAGTCAGTATCACTGTCATTTTGCAAATTCTATAGGAAAAACTTTCAACCTTTCCCCATCTAGAATGACACTGGTTGTGGGTTTGTCATTATATTATGGCCTTTAGTATTCAGGCACATTCATTTTAAATATATCCAAATTCTTCAGAGATTTTTGTCTAATGCCCTTTCCATATTTACTAATAAAGAATTTTGACCTGAATTATGCTAGTACAATACACTGTGTTTATGTGCTTTCGGATTCAGTGTGTTAATATTTTCTTGAAGATTTTGACATCTGTGTACATCAGGGATATTGGCCTGTATTGTTCCTTTTCGTTGTAACATTGTCTGGTTTTGGTTTCAGGGTAATTCTTGCATCATAGAATGAGTTTGGAGGAGGATTTTAAGTTTAGTTTGTTCTTTTTTTTTTCTAGTTCCTCAAAGTGCAATGTTAGCTTTCCTACTTGAGAATTTTCCTCTTTTTTGATATAGATATATATCGCTATAAACTTCCCTCTTAGAAAAGCTTTTACTGTTTCTCAAAATTTTAGTATGTTGTATTTCAATTTCAATTCTCAGGAAATTTTTAAATTTCTTTAAGGGCTTATTAGCTATTCAAGAGTATGCCATTTAATGTCCATGTGTTATTACATTTCTGAGGTTTCTCTTCTTATTGATTCCTAGTTTAACATTACTGTAGTCAGACAGGATGCTAGATATGATTTTAATCTTCCTCAAGCAGCTAAGACTTGTTTTGTGGCCTAATATGTGATATATCTTAGAGAATTCCAAGTGGCTGGAGAAGAATGTATTCTTGCAGCTGTTAGGCGGAATGTCTGCAAATATCTGTTCAGTCCGCTTGGTCTAAAGTTTCAATCTGATGGTTCATCGTTAACTTTCTGCCTAAATGATCTGTTCATTGCTGAAAGTGGGGTGTTGAAGTGCTGTGCTGTTATTATATTACATTCTCTGTTTCCTCTTTGGTCTATTAACATTTGCTTTATATATTTAGGTTCTCTGATGTTGAGTGCACAAACGTTTGAAACAAATGTGTTCTCCTGCTGGCTTTAGCTTTTCTTCATTGCACGGTGACATTCTTTGTCTCATTCTACAGTTTTTGACTAAAAATCTTTTTGATCTGATGTTGGCTTCCCTGCTCTCAGCTAGTGTCCATTTGCATGGCTCATCTTTTGCTATCCCTTTGCTTTCACTCTATGTGTATTTAAAAATAATTTTTATGCAGTTTTCCCCCTTAGCACTCTACCTATTTTGTTGTGAATATGGGTTCCCTCTCTCCCATGGAATCACGGACTCCGTGAGAGCAAGAACCATGGCTTCATGTTAGCGTATTTAATTTGCCATAAAATGCTTGACTGGGGCTATAGAATTTGTTTACTCCATGAAGGCTCTGGGACAGAAATGTGCCCTCTGCAAGATACGCATTCAACATCACAAATCAAATGAAGTGAAACCAACCTCTTTATCCCCCGATGAGAGTTTATTATTTGTAGAAATGGATAGTTACTTTCCTGTACTTCATAGATGAACCATTTAACTTTCTCAAGTTTCTAGTCCTTTACAGTCATTCAAGGAAGAGAAAAATTTGTTTTCCTTTTTTTTTTTTTTTTTTTTTTTTTTTTTTT
>NW_022900937.1:1559212-1630719 GCF_012274545.1 Fukomys damarensis
TTTTTTTTTTTTTTTTTTTGCCAAAGCCACTCAGACTTTTCTTTTTAACCTGAAATTGCTCCGCACAGTTTGAAGCATCTAAAGCTCAGCCATATTAACACTTTGAAATGACCCCAATTAACAAACTTGACAATTGCTTCAACAAATGTAGCCAAAAGTGGAAGAGGTCCATTTATAAGTGGTACTTCTGAGAAGTGTGAACTTATAATGGAAAACATACTCACATAATCACTTAGGAACAAATCATCTTGAAAATTAGTCCTACACAAACAAGTTAGGTATAAAACACTGTGATTTTTGTAGGGCTCACACATGTAAACTCGAGGGCCTAATACGGTTCAGCTCCATGTCTGCAGCTGGAGCTGATGAGTACGTGCAATGCATGGAGACCAATGGACACGAAACCCAATAGTCAGGAGCTTCTGCATGAGATAAAGTTCAGCTACGATTTCCACACACTTGATAACAAGGAGAATGAGCTATATGGATATTTCTCCAAGTTCCAAGGTGTTGTGAAATTAAGTGATGCAATAAAAATCAAGAATCAAATCTGGTACTTGGATCCTTGGCTTACTTATCCATTTGTCATATTTCTCAAGTGAGTTGGAGGAGGACCGTAGTCCATTTGGGGATTAATTTCAGACTAGCAGAAGCAAAAAAGTAAGAAGGGTTTTTCTCCCCTAAAGTCCTCAACCTGGTTGCAAATATGTGTTGACCACAGGTCAGAGATGACCTACTATTTAACACTTGTGTTGGAGAACTGGGTCTTATAAGCCATTAAAGTGTTAACTTGACTCGTTAATGCAGGGAATATTCACTATTTTCCACCTTGCAAGAGATGGATTCTGTCATTTCTTTAAGAGAACTCTGTTGGAAATCAAACACAATTTTTATTCTGGGGGATGATTACTGTGTCTTGTTTAATTCTCTCCTAACAAATGTCAGCACTAATGTATTACAGATTATTCAGTCCATTTGATGGTTGCAGGTGAAAGACAGGAACACAAATCTCTTCTTTTAGTGTAAAGGGGTCAGCAGGATGAGTCCCCTGCAGGAGCCGAGATGAAGCTTGACATGAATCAATCAAGCAGGCTCAATTTTACAGTTATAGTGCCTAATGCCTAAACATGAGCGTTCTGCTGGAAATTAGCACCCGATTATGAGCATACATGATCTTCCCCTGGAAGACAATAATATTGGCATTAAGCTTCTCAAGAGGGAAGGTGCTGCTGGTTTTTAATATGTCTTAAATTATGTCAGGAAAAACACTGGAACATCACACAAAAGCCACAGCCAGTGTCTATTGCTATCTCATAAAGCTGGAGATCTTTACAACAATATTGACACAGGAGCAGGCAAGCAAATGTCAGCCAATATAACATATGAAATACTTAACGTAACCAATTTTCACCTGTCAATCAGCAGGGAGTAATGACTGATGCAAGGAATCAATACGCCACAATTGAATTCCAGCTCACAAACTTGTTTCGTTCTGTGCTATAAAAGACTGTCAAATGTCACACCCCTAGAGATGCAACAGGATTCCAAAGATTTATTTATTTCAAGCTCTGAAGTCTATTAGCAATAGTGCTCCTTCACTATTGGAAACAGAGCTTCGATGACATTAAATTTTCAGAAATGACAACTCGCTTTTCTGACAGATTAATGATAGAACTTCCTTAGTCCCATATTTATTTATTTTTGCTCACATGAAATACAATTATACTCAATGAATTCTGAGGATTTTATAAAGCAAATATTTGACATAATTTGTCAAGTAAACTCATGGAGCCAACTATTCCTAAACAAGTTGTCCTATACGTGGTAAACAAATGAAGACTGCGCGAGACAAACCTTACCTCTGGCAAATCCAAGTTTTAACACTGTGCAGATGCTTGATGGAAAATTAAATCTCCAAAGTGTGTTGTCTTTTTCAAATATAATGCTAAACTCTATTCTTTCTTTAAGAAGTGAAACTTTTAGTAAAAAGGTAGCGAATCAGTAGAGAAGAGATTGTGCCAGCTCTTTTTATCTTTTTCCATGACAGCATTTAGAATTGCGAGCTTGACCCTATTTTTTTAAAAACTCAATTTGGCATTGAAAAAAAAATTAAATGTAGCTTTGAAGTGTTATAGCAACCAGAGATACACTTTTTTAATAAATGGGGAGAAAAATAAAACCAAATTACTCCCTACAATTCCTCAGGCCCACAGAATTATTTCTCCTTTCCAAACCCATTATTTTTATATTTTGCTAAATATTCTTCCTAATAAAAAAAAGATATATAAAATAATACCTTTGTAAAATAAAGAAAAACATCCCATGTTGATCTCTTAAACAGTGGCCTTCCCCACCATCTAGTCTAAGAGAAATAGATACAAGCTACACATCTGCACACTGATGTAAACAGAATGAAGCAACAAGCTAGTTATCTGTGGGGACCCACTAGTGTGCAACCCCACGTGGGAGCTCTGCCCACCACCAGTGGGTTAGGACAGAGGGTCCGCAGAAGTCCCCGAGGCACCTGCCAAATGAACAGCCAGTCCTGTGCCTGCCGCTCCTCGGGCCGGTGACCCAGGGCCAGGGTGGCGGGGCCAGGCATGAGGGGGGCTCCGCTCCACACCTGGACTGGTGCACGACATAGATTTTACGACCTCACGGTAACTTTTGGTGCAAGGCTCATCTGATTTAGTGCTAAACGTTTAAAAGGAAATGTTTTTCTTTACCTGTATTTGACATGAAAATACATAAAACCCAAACAGACCACAATGAAAACCTGGTATTTGTTTATGAACAGATCAGCTAAGCGTCCGCATCGGGTATAAATGGAATAAGACACTGTGAAGGCAGAGTTACTCATGTGGCTGAGTGGACGGATTAAACCCAGAGAGAACATCTTGGCAGCGCTGCTGTGTCCTTCATTTGTTCTTCACTGAAAATGGTAACATCGAGCTGTAAAGTTGAGATTGAAAAGCCACTGGTGTGCTGTCTAATTTTGGCTGCAGAAGCCACTCTGCTCTCTCAGTGACTTTATGAGGGAATAAGATTATAGGTCACAGGAGCTTCTTTATTTCCCACCTGTAGCTTCTAACAACATTTTATTAAGGATTTTCCCATCTTCCTGGCTGACCTATTGGGGTTGAAATCCTAACAGCTGCTACAAGACCCTGACCAAAGTGGTATTAATATAGATTAGTGATTCTAAAATGAAGTATCATTTTATTGGAGCTCCGTTAATGAATAGATGGCTACTAATATTTTTACAGGCTAGTAAGATAAATATGATATGTCATTATGTAAATAGAAAAGGCGCTCTTAATACAGTTAAACACTTAGAGCTTCATGTCTGTTTGACAGAAAATCCACACCAAGCTGTTGTTATTTGAAGGTTTAATGTTAATTTGTAAAACAAACATGTAGGAAAGTAGCCCATAAATAACTTCTTGACACACGGTTCCTTCCTGACTTGTGTAGATGGCTCCTTAATTGCTGGCTTACTGACTCTATTTCCAAAATAAAAACCGAGAGAGGATTTTAAGTGCCCATATAGTGTACACACTTATTGGGGGATATAAATTCTTGTTGTGAAGGATCATTTTTGATATGAGATGTATGATTTCTTGCCTGGATAGTTTTGAAGAGTAATGGGGTGATATTGCAAGGCACTTGGAGAAAAAAGGAAGGTGCTAAGTATCCAGCCCCAGCACAGCCTTCATACTTTAACTGAATAAAGGTAAACACGACAGAATGATGACACCTTGTTCACTCCTCTGGTAGACTAAAAATTAGAGACTGCACACGGGTCATTGGGATGTCTGAGGTTTGTGTTTTCTTGGTATTCCTTTATTCCAAAGTTAATGCAGCAGCTTTTTTTTTTTTCATTTTTGAGAAACTAAATGTATTTTCCAGACATTATGTCATTAATCCTAAATTAATTTCACTCCAGATACAGTCAAGATACAGTATCTCAAAGCGTTTGTGTCTGTTGCTTTTCATTCCTAAAATTGTTGACTCCGACTTCTACTTTTACTAAGCAAATTGACTGTATACTCTACTTTCTTTTTCCTATTAGTAAAATTTGAAAGAAAAAATGTCCTTTTCCCCCATGGATTTGGATGATACTTGGATAATAATTGTGTTTCTACAAACAGATAAAAAAGAGTCTATTTTTGCTTTCAATTGTCATAGAGTTGGATCACCTATAGAGTCAATTTAATCAATAGTGGGAAAATCACGATATTGCAGTTGAAGGGTGGGTGGAAAGATTGCCTTCTTTTCTGTACAATTAGGATCTGTTTCCTTAAAGAATAACTAGCTAATGTGCTGTTTGGATCAAAAGATATTTTCATAGTCTGCAGTTGTCTTGTGAATATGAGTCTATAAGGATAGCAGAGAAACAAGTTTCCTTTACAGAGGTTCTTTAGTCATTAAAATGGACCAGATTGAAAAACCTCCAAAACTGTATCAAAACTTTTCTTTTTAAATTAAATTTGGGTTCCACAGAAATGGAAAGATTCACTAGGTAAGAATATTTTCTAAAAAGTAGCAATAGTGATCTATCTCAAAGGCATACATTTCACCTAAAAGGATAAGAATATTCAAAATTAATTTGATTTTATCTTAGATACTATATCTGGTTTTCCTTTTCATATAATGTAACCCTTATAGGAAAATCTGAATGCTCCAGTCTGTTCCAGTGTCTTAGAGTTTAATGTGATTCAAATGCAAACGTCAAACTGAGTAGACTCAATGTTATGGGCTGCATTGAGTCTCCTAAAGAGACGTGAAAGTCTCAAGTAGTAGCTCCTCGGAATGTAAACATATTGCAGACCAGGGTTTTGTAGATAATCAGGTTAAGATTGGTCACCAGCCCGACTCCTCCTCCGATATTACCATGTGCTCACGAAAGGTGGAATTTGGATATGGATATGGGGAGCACCATGTGGTCATGGAGGCAGAGATGGGAGAGATTGCAGAGAATCTCAGTGGCTGCCAGCACAGCCCCAGAGGCAGGAGAGGGTGGCATAGATCTGCCTCACAGCCCTCAATCCCATCCCAGACATCACCTCCATCCCAGGCATCTGCCCTGCAGAGCTGGAGGTAATAAATTTGTTATGGAGGCTGCTTGGGTTGCAGTATTTGCTGTGACAGTCTAAAACAGTTCTGTGCACAGCAAACTTACACATCCAGAAATCACCCATCACGAGTCGGTCAAAGTTTTACTTCCCTAGTCTTGCACTTATGATATGAAAATAAAGAATGAAATCATGTGAGGACCTTCTAGCACCCAGAAGACTGCTTCTTTTCCTTGCACATGTGTCTGGAGTGACCAGAATGCTCCAGTAGGGCTCGAGTCTGTCTCACAAGGCCAGTTCCTGGAGCTTCCAGAACATTCTAGGTTTCTGTTGGGAAGGATTCTATGCCCTGAGGGAATGTCACGCTGGTATTCTTTGGGGAGAGAGAAAAGTTTCTTTCTTGCAATTTATTATTGTGAAAATATTTATTTTTTCTTAGATGCTTCATCAGTAAAGTTTAAAAAATAAAAAAATTTCTGCTAAAATTCAGTGATAATTCAAATGAGTCTTGTAGACTGTGAGAGAAAGATGTAGTCCCAGAATAGTCTTCTCTTTGAGGAAACAAAGCCATAGGAATCAGAATCACTTCAGCTAAAGCAGTTTAAAGGCCTTGTGCTACTGCTTATGCAGATTCCATTTGACTAGCAAGATCCTGATGTCAATGCCTTCATGAAACTGACTTATTCCTCACAAAAAATCTTCCCTCTGACCTTGAATATATTAATAAAAATTAGGTGGACCCGCCTAAGAAATACAGTGAATACCCTAGAAGAAAAGAAATCTTTTTGGTTAGTTTTATTTTGTCTAATAGGAAAATAGCATACGCAGAGATTTATTTAATATGCTTATTTTGTCAAACTTGATTATTATTTTTGAGATGCTTATCAATCTAGTTAGATACCTCAAAGCCTTTATATATGGCCAGATACTATGAAAATATGGGCCCTACTGTTACATACATACTATCCTAAAACTTCTGCATTTTCTGTTTCTCCTTCTTCCTCTCTCTCCTTTCTCTGGGTCATTTTCAAGTTATCCCCTTTCATAGGTGAGAAACCTTGGTACAGAGTAGTAAACTTGAAAAAATAATGAAGTCAGTAGAAGAATAAGAACCAGCACATCCAGCCTTCCGGTTGGTAGCCTGATATAATTATTCGCCAAAGCAAACTTCTGTCCTGTACTTAGCATGCAATATGGCTTGAAAATGATATCTTCAAAGCCTCTTGCAGTGCCAAATGTACCATTAAATAGCCTACTGTCTTTATTAAAAGATAATACTAAAAGGCTAAGTAAAGGCAAAAGATTAAATAATTTAAAGTGAAAACGAGGCCCTTTTGCACTTAAATTCTTGCCTGCATTTTATAAAACTAAAATGAGTTTGTTTTGCTAAGTCAAGCAGTAGAAAGAAGGAAATAATTTTCTTTTATAGCCATGTACCTCTAAAATCACTGTCCAGGAATTTTCCAGTATGAGCATTTTTAGTCTACTGAGACCAAAAATATGCAGATAAAGTTAAGATAAAGTAGCACAGATTCCGCAGTGTAACCAAGTTTTCCATACACAGGGGAAAAACAAACCCATACACTTAATACGAATCTCAAAAAACACAGCCTCATAAAAGTGCTGCTTGGAAGCCAGTAAGGACTCTGCTTTATCTACTGAACGCTGCACCTCAGCAAATCCTCCGGGCAGACATTCTCTAGGGAAGCAGAACCTTTCCCAGTAATCCACTGGAGGCTGTGAGGACTTGCAGTGGGTTCTTTTTCCTATGAAAACTTTCCTAATATTACACATATAATTCTAGCATTTTACTGAACTAAAAAAAAAAATCATAAAAAACCTTGAATTTGAGATGTGTAACAAACTTGAACTGTTGATCCAACCACTATTTATTGAGCATCTAGAAGGAATCCAGCACTTTTCTACAGGCCACAAAAATTTTTCTTTCTTTACCAAAAAACCAGAATTGTCACAAAAATTGGTATGCTTCATTTTGAAAAGTCTCACTGCAAAAAGAGCGTCTGGCTATTCGGCAAATATTCTAGTTAGCTCTTCTGTGGCCTTTGATTTGGTCTCCACTGATGATGGTAAGATAACATAGATACACTGTCTGGGTGGTCTGGATTTTGGGGAGTAACTTCTGATGCATTTACAACATAACATTTATTGTTGCCCCAAGAAATGTTTTTCATCTTTTATATTTTTTCATGAATCTGTCAGGACAATTATTGACTATATATGATTAAAAGCAGTTGTAATTCATTTATAAAAAAGAGGTACCAAATTTTCATATCGCCTATCAAACTCGATCATTGTAAATCTTCTTTTACAAATGCTACAGTACTACAAATACCAGGTTATTTAGCTTTCTCATTGCTGAAACACAACACCACATGCCCACAACTTAAAGGAGATGAGGGTATTTGGCTTGTGGCATAGTGGATTCAGTTCGTGGTCGGCTGTTTCTAAGGCAGTAACGTCACAGAGGAAGGGCATGGAAGAGTCCTGATGCCTGATTCATAGCAAGCAGGAAGAAGGCAGGGGAGCAGGGCCAGAGGCGGGCGAGGGACCAGATGTGCCCATTCCCAGGGCTGCATCTCCATGACCACCAGGAACACCCGGACGTGTGCTTTGCTTATCCCCCATTTACCCACAATCCAACCACTCTGGCGTAATTAAGCTTAACCACCACACCTTGGCTTTCTGAAAATATTGTGATGATATGTAAGCCTTAGATTTTGGGTTAATGCATCAGTACATTTTATTTTTTAAAGTGTAGAAGTGTGGCAGAACAAGAAAAATGTCATGTTCCTATGTTTTTCTTTTGCCAAGTAAAGATACTATTTTTAAAAACCTACTCCATATCACCACTATTTTATAACAGAAAGTTGTACCATACAAAATAATTAGGGAGGGCAGGTTCTTGGACGAAAAGGTGCATATTCATAAAGCAAGATAATTGACAGCTTTACCTTCACACACATAAAAAATCTGCTCTTTATCAAAATCTGCTCTTGGCCTGAGAACTGGCACAAGCAACCACAATGGTACATTTCCCTAAGAGGAGACAGAAACTAAACACAAACTTAGCTTTTTAGCAAACACCTGTTGTAAATTAAGGATTCCGGTGTAAATTTTTGGCTAACTGGCTTTAGAGTCATAGTTATAAACCATTGAGTGTGTGTTAAGGGAGAAACTGTTCATGACTTCTTCCCCTTTGGGACCCTAAGTTTACATGACTGTTCAAGCAAAGTGCCTTCAACTACACCCAAACAGACCTGTGGGTGTTAGGCAGGCTGTCACCCTAGGAAAGAGCAAGTAAGAGCAGACTGGAGGTATTCGTGACAAGCTTTAACATCTCCCAATTTTATGTTTAGATAATTCTTTCATTTTGGGAGACCAGAGAACAAACTGACAGACTTTGGTGGTATTGAAAAATTTCTAAAATCATTTAGGAGTTTTCTACACACGTAGATGGTATTGACTTCACTTGTGCTTTGGACTAGAAATGTAATAGGTAATTTCTCTGATATCCTTAGTCAGGAAAAAAACAAGAAAGTACTTTTTGGTTAGTTTTAGTTTCTTTCTTCTGTCCAGAGAAATCAAACTTGCAAAAAGTGTATTTAAAATTTTCTTTTAGTTTTTCTTTTCTCATGCTTGCTTCCTAAATAAAACAATAAAAGTCTTCAAGATCTATTTTTCAGATAGATACATAATTTTACTACATAGTGCAATAAAGAAATACTTCATATTCAAAGTGAAAATATTAAGTATAAGAAAAGATGACTTCATAGCTTATCACAGAAACATGTTTCCTTTTAAACTTCAAAATAAACCTTTTTAAGAGCATGAAAACATCTTCCACTGTCAAATCTTAAGTAATAAATGTAAATAGCACAACCCTAATCACAATCCATGAAATTTATGAGTTTCAGCATTACGTCTACACTCAAGATCCTGGCGAATCTGAGCTATTAAAGTGTCTCTCTTTACCTCAAGCTGAGTGTTGCCAAAACTTTCAGAAATGCAGAGTGAGGGGGCAGATTTTCCATCTCTATCAAATCATTTTTCTTTTATGAGTTTCACCCAAGACCTCAACATTTTTATTCAGTGTGGCATTAAAAACCAGACATTTATTCAGTGGAAAAACTTTCTTTTCTTCTATTTAGCTCATAAAACTATGTGAAGAGAGAATGGGATCTTGACAAACTAAAATATGTTATGTTGCAATTGAAAAAATTCTATCTCACAAAGCTGTGATTTGGGCCCAAACTGTGTTAGATCCAAATGCTCTGGGTTATGTGAATTCCGCACAGAGCTGTGGTGCTGGTAGCAGGACAGTGAAAGGCGAGGCTACTAGAATTATTTTAGCACATATTTCACAATAAAGTGTTTTCTAGGGGATACCCTACTGTGTGTGTAAGAACAATACACAGCAGTGATGCAGTGGTACTCAGGGTCCTCAAAGACACTTTCCATTCAGGTAGAGAAAAGCACGTCGTGAACCCTGAATCTCATTAACCTTCACAACCTTCCTCCACATTAGGCGGCACGGGCTACGCTCGGCAGTTCATAGATGGATGAACCGCAGTGCCAAGAGGTTACCCGACTTCTCCAATTCACAACGGAGTCACGGCACAAAGGGGCTCACACAGAACCCTTGACTACTGGCTCATCGGGGCTCCTCTCTGGACAGCATAATTTATTAAAGGAGCCTCTAGTGATTATAGTTTGCTTGATAATGTAATTCAGTATTTATTCCACCATACGCTCATGAAGCAGTTGTGCTACCAAGTCTCTAAGATGACAAATAACACGTGTTACCAAAATGTAATGACAGTTTGGATCTGTGTGGTCAGGTAATTAAAGCAAAACTTTCAGTCTCCTTTTTTTGTACTAACGGAGCTACAAAAATATGTGGATATTTTGAAAGAATGAATTCTTTTTGTTCAGCAATAACTCAGATGACACCACTTTAATGTGTTTTCTATGAAGGGGCTTTTAAGTAATCTGAGAGGGGAGAGAGTAATGTTTACTTTTAGTTAGCCTCTCCAATGTACATACAATCATCTGATTTTTATTTAATGAAGAATATAAAAAAGATAGAAGTTTAATGCCACCAAGAACCATATTTTCTATGCTATTGTTAATATCAGGTAGGTCATGACTGTACAGGGGTTCTTTTCATTATTTTCATTGTCACTGTTTTGAACTGTAGATAACATTAACATAAAAACTAACACAATGCCTAGTACATATAAAATAATTGTTATTCAAAAATAGAAGGTAGAAACAAAAATATGTGTACATTTAAGAGCATGCATAAATTTGTTGTATTTTGGGCACTGACCTAGTGTGGCATTTTATACCAAAAGCTAATCAAATGAGCAGAGGTGAAAAATGCTAAAGGGTAATCTCGTGTGTTGGCTTTGGATTTTAATGCAAAGCAAAAAAGTGAAATAATTCTATCAATATTAGAGTAAGTCAGTGCAGTTTTAGAGAATCCTATAATGATGTTTCTGGGAATTTGGGGGCTCTGTTTATTTGGTTTTGAACAACAATGAGCTGAACAAATTCTAGGAGCCATGATTACCTCGATTACCACAATACAATTATAGCCAGAAGAATTTGAGTAAAGAGGAAAGAAAGGGAGACAAGCAAGAGGAAAGGAGGAAGGGAGGAAATACAGAGTGATGGGGCGGAGGGGAGAGGCAGCGACCGATTCTCAAGGGAAGGAGTTCTCCACACTCAAGGCTTTCCACTCCACTCCACACCTTTTCTGCTGACTTCCTTTCCATTGCTTTCAGTGTGGTCACTGCTGATCCTTTGAACTGCTGCAGTAGTGTGTGCGTGATTTTTCCATTTCTGATTACTCTGGCTTTAGTCATCCCCATGCCATGGCTACAGTCATCTTCTAAATATAGTTCCCGTCATATTAAGTTCCCCACTCATGACTTTCAATGTTTCTTTTTTCTGTCAAATAGGAAATCAATTTGAACTTTGAAATCCAAAGTTCTTTATGATATATATGATGGCTACTTAATTTTTCAGCTGCATTTCAAATTCTTCTAACTTTTCTACACTTTATGTTGTTTCTAAACTTGCTTACATACTCTTTCTGAATATGTTTGTTCTGAGTACGTTCTCAACTCACAGATACATCTGAATGACTACTCTCTGTGATGCTTATGGTAATATACTCTCTCCACCTTCTCTTCTGCCTTTTTTTCCTTAGCTTCTAAAATCAGCTTAGATTCTCAGTCCACACAGGTATTAGAGAGATTGTCTCAGTAGTAAATCCAGAACAAGAAACATCTATTTCCCTGGAATCTTGGTTTTTTATTCTCAGCTAGCTCTAGCCTTGACATAACTAGCAGTTAAGAGTCTTTCCCAGAAGTTTAAAGAGTTTCTGTACAGCCCCTGTGCAGCTTTATTTTGTGCTTGGTCTAAGAATCATCCTGGGTGCAGCAGACTAGTTCTTTGGAAATTATATAGCAGACACAGGCAAAAGAAACTGGTTGGAATATGTGGAACCAAGACCACAGATAGTTCAAAGGCTCTTTCTTTAAGCCTTTTTTGTTGGTTGTGTTACAAGCCATTTGCACAACAGTATGGCAGTGACAAGAAGATGGAAATAAATGTCTTTGGAGATAACCCTGGCCAGTTGAGTCTGTTTTGTTGTGACCTGGCAGAGGACATGCTCTTCCTCTTCTGTGTGCTCTTAGTAATTGATCAGTCTCTTCTAATTTAGGGAAAATATATTGCAAGTTTTACCTTTGACATCAGAACACCTAAAAAAATCAAATTGATCTGGTTGGTTTTGAGAGACTAGCATATGTTAACTGTATGAAAATGACTAATTTTTTTTTTACTTTGGTGACTAAGTAAGAATATACTTTAACTAGGAGTAGGGGAAAAAGCCTAAACTATTCTTAGTGTAACTAGTATAATTTTTAAAAATTGAAGGCACACTTACCAATATAACAAAGACTTAAAAAGTTAGGAAACCAAAGTTAAAACAAAAGGCAATACATTTAAACAAAAATTTAAAGGCAACAGAATATGATGTCATGTGAGAAAAGCAAACATTTAAAAATAATATATAGTATAAGCTCAACTAAGCATAAGACTGAAATTTCTAAAATCTAAAGTTATTTTTAGTAGCACAGTTATGAATTTTTTCTTTAAAATTGTGTTTTTTATTATTCACAGAGCACACAAGTACAGTGACCCCTTGTTGCCAGCCAAAAGTTGGCTCCCTGAAGCACAAGGAGTACCAAGTAGTCTCAGCTGGAGCTGCACCGAGAAGCTCTGGCTTGTCCAGAGTCCGACATAAGGCAGGAACCTGGGCACAGTCTTCTCATCTACAGCTTAAATACTGCACAGTTTCTCTTACATGAGAAACTCAAGATAGATAGGAAGTAGAGAGAAATCCAAAATAATTCCCTGAATTATCTCTTCCGTTGTTTTAAAAATATTTCAATGCATATGTGTGTTTGTTTCATTACCCTACGATAGTAGTTTCTCTTAGTCTGTTGAAAAGTAAGTTTTGTGTGTTTTTCTGCTTGTTTCTTCTTTGTAAGAAAGAGACTTTTCTTGTCTGTGACTTGTGTTTTGAATACCATTTTGGTCATTGTTTTAAAACTATGATACAATGCAGTAATTATTGTTATTCTCTAATTATTTTGTTATGGATTTTTTATTTTTTCATTGAAGAAAAGTCCTTTTCAAATATTTTCTGTGTTAATATAAACTTATATTACATTAAAATAAATAAATACATTGAGTACCAAATTTGACAAGGTTCAAAGCAATTGAGTATGAAGGTGCTATTAGGTTCTTTCTTTTAAAAGTGACTGGCCAAAAAAAAGTTGGATTCCAAGTTCTTGTCTTGAGCGAAGAATTGAATGAAATGAGTGAAAAGCAATGGCAAAGTTTATTTGAAAAAGTAAAAGTGAAGAGTGAGGGAGAAATTGTCTCTGCAGAGCGAGCTTGGGCTAAATAAAAGACAAAAAAGCAACATAAAAACAGAGCGGGCTACCACGAGGAAAGCAGGCTCTTCTTGGTGTCTGTCTTTAACGCTGTCCAAATCTCGAGGAAATCCGTGAGAACGACTACATCCGGGTCCTGAGAGACGGTTCTGGGATCCTCTGTTCCAGGCTGAGGTCAGGTCTAGGCTTCCTGCTGAAAACCTGCTGGAGTTCTTGTCGGAAGTCCACGTGTGCGGCTTCGGGAAGTCCTCTGTACATGTGTATGGGATCTTGTAATTAAGAGGTCACATCTGCTTCCCAGCCGGCTTTGCCATGCCCTAATCTCCTTTGTCAAAGCGATGACATCTGAAAAATTTTCTTCAAAAGGGAAAGAAATAAATGTGACTATAAATGAAACTAATTTAGATTATGTGGCAGAGAAAGTAAGAGTTTAGGAAATTTGAGAATTTAAGGGTTTAAAGCAAGAATGTAGAGGTGTATAAAAATGTACAAATTCTATAGGACAAGAGAGAGAGAAAGGTTTGTCAATTTAAAGTCCTTTCTCTAGAGCATAATTTAACGGGACAGAAAACAGGCTGACCCTAATAAAGTTATGTTTACGAAGTCTGTCTTCTAACTACATCTATTCCTTTTGTATTGTGTTCTCATGTTATGACGCTAAACATTTGGAACCCCTGAAAAGCCAATGAGAAATCTTAAGCAGCAAAGTAAAATATAGTTTTAGCTAAAATATAATATAAAATGATGTTATAACATAAAGTAAAGTGGAACAGCTTTAGCAAGTACTGCATTTTTTTAATTCTGTACTTTTTTGTAGCTAACATATGTCGAATTATTACAGAAAATGTCTACCTTTGTTTTTCTAGTGCCTTGACAAGTGTTTAGTAAGCAGAACTTCAATACCTCCTTGTTTTCCCACAACTAAAGTCTCTACTACGTGACTCATGTACTCGCATTAAGCTGATCAGATGTTTAATCTTGTTTTACCAGAAGTAATGCCAGTTAGCAAAATCCAAATGACTTAAATTAGATAAAGTGACATCATCTGGAAGGAGGGGGGAATCTTAGAGAAATAGTTTTCTTATCATGATTTTATGTTTTGGCCTAGAGCTATGGGTCACACAGACGTGAGCAGGGTCTCTCATGTCCCTATCTTTTTTGCTATGAAGACAGTGGAGTTTATAGATTCATTCTGAAAAGAATTATCAAAGTCATCCTGAAGGTAGGGGCAGAACCAGGGACTGGCACAAAGTAACTAGAGCAATTATCTATTCCATAGAACTCTTGACTCTCATTTGAATTCTCATATTTTAAAACACTTTAATCTGGTCTACATTGTTTCTGATGAATGTTCCACCAATGTTCATATCTTCTGCTATGTATAGAGCCTTGTGAAGTTTACTTAACCTTTGTAAAAGAAGACATTAGACTTGATTCATTAATTTATGCATTGGAACTTTCCAAAACATTTTATTTAGTGCATGCGAAATACAAGGTATCATGCTAAGAGATGAGACAAGGACACATAAAACAAATCTCTGCCCTCCTAGAGTCATGGTCCAGTGGCACATGATTTCAGAACTCTTTATCTTCCAGGATCTGTGATTCCATTACATCTTCTGTGAATATTTTAGAGGGTGTGAAAGCAAAAGTAGGGAGGCAGTTGGTTTACACAGTGGATTTTGCCATGCCTCTTGTCTCTGCTTATTGGAGTTCCTTACCTAGTATCCATCTCTGAGATTAAAAAACAGCCAGATCTGGCCAAAAGGAAGCTGTGTCTGCCTCCAGGGGTCAGTCTCTCCTTGAGAATCTTTTCAAAATTGCCTAAAGCCACTTGGAAGAGTTACAGATATTCAGGTAGGAAAGAGTCTTAAACAGTTTCACTTGCATAGAGAACCAGTTCTAAGTTTTCTTTCAAATGTGAACTGAATCCCAACAAGTATTTCCCTTTGATTGAAGTAGTGAGGCCTGGGGAGGGGGTGTGATTTCCACGTTTACACGCACTTTCATGCACTTTCATATGTCTTTGAAACCTAGACAAAGATTTTTGCCTCAGGCCACTAAGGGAGTGAATATCACAAAAGGGATTAGAATGCTGTACTTTATAGCATCAGATCTTGTATCGGGGTGTTAGATCATACTTTTAATTCAAGTAACTTCACATGTGTCCAATTCAAGTCAGAATCACAAAGGCACCTGACTTAAGAGGCAAAAAAGATGGGTTTAATTTAAAATGAATCTGTTAGTATGGTTTATTTGAAAGAAAAATGCAAACTTGTGGGTTAAACATGGAGGCATTGGAACCCTACTAAGGGCCTGGTCCACAGTCACAGGAGCTGGAGTCCGTCCCCACCCCCTCCCTCCCCGGGATCCCTTGCTCCGATGCCTGATCTGGGAACTCCTTCAGCAATTAACAAAATGGGAGCTTTCCCTTTCTGGAAGTTTGACCGGGGAAGCGAGAATTTAATTTACAAACTGCAACTAATTAAAATGAGTCATCATTGTTGGTTTTGAAATGAATTATCTCTGGGGAAATCACATTTCAGGTTGTCAAAAGAGGGTTTATATCCTGATTCTGTCCATGCCTGCTCTGTTCAGGCAATGAAGCTCCTTCAAATCCATGGGATCTGAAACCCAAGGCTCTCACTGAAGACAACCAGCCCAGGGAGGTCAGGTGCTCACATCGGTGCTTTATTTCAGAGTATTTCCAAAAGAATTCTTATTCCTCCCTTCCAGTGTTTCTCCAGTTCTTTTAGCTTTGACAATTATTTATACTGGGTAGCATACACAATAGGGATACTGCACCGTTAAGTGTTGCTTTTTATTATTTAATATAGTTAAAAATATTTTTAGCTCATTGAACATTTCACTGAACTTTTACAGTTAATCAGTTTCATGTTCGTGTTCAACCTGATCACACTGCCTGTGTTGCTGAAAAAAAAGAAAAGAACATATCACTGTAATGCTGTCAACTTTTAAGTAAAGCATTATAATGCTGAAGCCCTACAGTATCTCAGGGAACCAAAAAATTTCACATGTAATCTATAATTTCAATGTTATTATGTGCAAATGCTGTATGGACTTCCACTTATTCTGTTGATTAATTTGAATTAATCTGTTTAGTCTATAATTAAATAGATCCACTAGCAATCATCATCCTTAAAGATTTGATAAAAGGAAGTGTTAGCTGTACACCTGTTTCTATAGTGAGTATATAAATCTATCTTCTCAATTCATGCAACTGCAGAATGTAAGATCAATAAATGATAAAAATCAAAGAAATTTAATGTTCAAATATAATTATCCTGCAGCTACAGTTTATAATGGTAATGGTAATCTAAACAAAAAAACTGTTTCCATGAAGTTCAATGATATTAAATGATATGAAATTAAGTGAATCTCAACCAAAGAAGAAAATAAATGGTGCAGCACATTACATTTTGGTGCCTTATCACCATCCAGTGAGTTTTCTAATTCAATTCTTCTGTTGGAAATAATAGACAGCACTGTGTGAATAAATTACATTTTTATTTTCTTCAAAGATCTGAATTCTTGGAGCCATAAAAAGATGCTACTGTTTCATTTATTTAAATTATCTGAAATTCTTCAAAGAGAAATGACCAGTGCGTTTAACCGTGCCTACATAATACAATGATGTTCAGAAATATCACTCTATAAAGTGAAAGCAGAATTTAAATTTATTTTGGTTTATATGTATATTTAAGCCACCCTCTATAATAGATTGGGCTTAGTCAGGAACTGTAAGACATATATTCAGAATTTAGAACCAGAAGTAGTAATTCAGAAACATTTACTATTCTTCATCTATAAGATCATTCCACAATTTGTTTAAAAGAAAAATAAAGAAATCATTTAGGAAGGCTCCTGAAAAAGATTAAAAAATAATGTTTTAAGAGAGTGGACAGCTATGCAATTCATGGCAGTTTGTAAGAACTGGAGAAAAAATGTGAACTCCATCTGGAAGATATGTAAAAGGCAAATCCATTTTGAGCACACAAGAATGGACCCACCCACATCAAAACTTGAATTTTGTTTTCTTGTTATGTGCTGCTGTATGAAAACAGTGACAGGTGACTAGCTAATTTATGGTTTAACCTAGGCCATCCATTCTCATTAATTTACCCAAAGACTTAAAGCCATTACCAAGGCCTCTCTTTGATCATTTCTTAACTTTGCCCCAGGACTTTTTTCTGCAAACTCTTAGTTTGCCTCCTACATTTTTATGATATGATCCTCAATTTTTCACTCGTGTGTGTTCCTTAGGTGTTGATCTGTCCTCTAATAAATCACTTCCATTTTCCTTAATGGATCAGGATTAAGAGTTTCCAACTTGAACGCACACTTAGGTGGTTTTTTATTTAGGTTCTTTATTGCTTTCTATGCCGGCGGCAATGTGCAGCAAATAAAAGCCTTAAAATTAATATTTGTGTCTTTAGAAATAACTAAGTGAATTGGGGAAAGAATGACAATTGCTTGAGTATAATCCATAAGAAAAAGAAAAATGTCTACACGTGCCCCATAAAAGATCTCAGATAATACCACCAGTGAGAGATTTCTTCTTGACAGAAGTTATAAATTCATCATTTAAAATTTAAAAAAATATTGGTAGACGTTGATTCAGAAGAGAACAAGAATGATATCAACAGAAAGTGAAATTTGGGCTGCTATTCCTGGAGAAAATTACGCTCACTTCACCACATGCCCAACAAGATTCGTCCTGTTTGCTGTATCTCTGCCATTAAAGAATGACAAATTAGACACAATAACATTACTTTGATACGAAGATATATACCATCATCTTTCAACTATCTTTTCAATAACGATCAATTAGGGAAATAAGATAGGTGGTTGAAACGAGCATGGATTTTAGGATACCATGATTTGTATTCAGATTTTGGGTTCTCATTTAATTTCTTTTTGGACATTGTTTTGTTCATCTCTAAGAATGCTTATGTAATATCTATTGAGTTGATTTTATCTGACATAATTGCCGGGCCTAGCATATTTTCTAATACTCAAAGAATATTCATTCATTTCCTTAACCTCTTATATTATGATCAGCAGCTAAAACTTTGGAGTAAAAATTTTTAAGCATGTCTGTTAACATTTCTAACCATAACAGATCATGGGCTCCCTTGAGGGATGAATTTATAGACACAGACAAGAAGTCATTCTGTGTTTGATTACTCTTGTCTGGATCTATGCTGTGGGTAATGGCTTTGGTTTGACAGGTAAATCCACATTGAAGATATACTTTGGGTTTCACACTATTGTGTGAGCATTTTCTCTGTTGGAGCACTGTGGTTTTAACTGTGTGTATATGAAGCGGTGATACTCCAATGGAGGTTGTCCCCAAACCTCTGATCACTTGCTTTTCTCTTTTCTCCTGGTGGAGAATCTGTTTTCTAGCCACTAAATTTCCTCTCAGAGTTAGACCCATTGTGACCCAGAGTTTTAGGTAACTTCAGATTTCAATGAGGTTTCCATTAAATGACTAGTATACTGACAGGTCCCAAGTCTTTGGAACTATCTTTGGCAAAGATGTTTGCCCTGTTATTTAACCATAGAGCAAAACTCTCTGGGGTACTACTACTGTCCTGATCTGAGCCACAGGGATGTCTCAAAACCTACGATAGGACAAAAGTAGAAGTTGACTCCCAAGCAAGATCCTCATGCATAACTGAGAAGGGCTTGACCAGAACAGAACTCCTCAACTTGTGTTTTTTCTAAAATGCAGGATGACAACTACATGTAAAAAGGAAAACTTATCAGTGAATGTTTTTATGACTCGAAATAGTCTATTTTGTCAGCAAATGAGAACTTTTCTGTCATTCTGTTGTGTTATAGAGATACAATGTCCAACCCACTAGAATGATACAAACAAATGATTAGAAACTACTGATGATTTGGATGGTTAGTTACTACTGCAAACCCTGAAATATAGATACACGTGAGCAAATGTGGAATGCATCACTGTTTAGGAAAATTTCTCGGCATAAATGAATGGAGCAAGCAGAGTTGAAGTATTACTGACATGGAGATGAATGGGTGAGTATTGGGTGAAGAGCAAGGAATCGGAAAGAAATTCAAGACTATTTCCATAAAATCCGTCAAGCAGAAATTCCCATTCTGTGTAGAGAGGAACATTTGAAAATAAACTTAGAAGAAACTCTTCATTTTAAAAATGATTAACAAGTAAAATAAGATTAAAATACAACTAGGCAAGCTAGGGGACACAGGAGAAGTAGGTGTGCTGTGATTCAGCAACTTTGCTTGGTTTTGTCATCACAGAGCCACCAGGCTGAAGGACCCCGAGGATCACGTGAGCTCCAAGGTCACCCCCGCGCCTCGCCCGCTGGCTGTGTGGTCTCTGCACAAAACTCCCCAGGGACGGAAGGCTCCTCATCCTCCTCCTGCGGCTTCGGTACTCACCAAAGCGTCCTCACTTTGTGCCCCTGAAATGTTCTCCCCATTTTATGTATACTGCACACGCCTTTCATGTGTATTCTCAAGGGTCTCACCGCACACTTCCCATCTACCATCACTGCCCCCGCTCTTCCTCCAGGGCCGTGTGCGCTCCTCCCCAGCAGAACGTGCCGACCGGATTGCAAGAGTCCCTGTAGGGAGGTGTAACCAGGACAGGGTTGCACCTGTGTTGCTAGCTAGGCAACCCTGCCATGTTCAGTGAAAAGTTTACTCAGTTCACAAGCGGAGGGCCACTGTGGATCCTTTCTTCTGAATCATCTGTTTAGAAAGACCTGAGAGGTTTGTGTAGATTACCTTACTATCTTCCATTATAGGCAGTTTTGTTTATGTATAAGTTTTCATCTACACTCTAGGGGCAATTCTTAAAATTTGAAAAAATGCAATCAAAAAGAGACTTTGGGAAAACTCTATAGTCTATGTTTAACAGGAACCTACAGATGTTTCAGGAATGGGCTTTTTCTGTTTAAGACTAATGTATGACTACCTATTTGTGTATCTGTCTGACCATTGTGTCTCCATACTATTATCCTTAATAGTGAAACTTTCCTATATCATATAATTTTAATATTCATGAACACATCCCCAAAATGACTTTTAGAGATTTAGCACAGTGGCACTGCACGTGCCTCACAAGCACAAGGTCCTGAGTTTGATCCCCAGTATGAAAAGAATAAAAATCACTTTCAATATATTCAGGCAAGCAGAATTCTAAAATGTCCTTCACAGTTTACATACTTAGTTTATATGATCTATAAAGGGATGATACAATAGACAGCACCCTTGTGATTAGGCTATGTTACCTGCCAGATGCAGAGATTTTTAAAGTATTGCTTACACCACTGATGAATTGACTTTAGTGAAAGGGGATGTTGGCTTGGGGTACAGGTGATCTATTCAGGCAAGCTCCTTAAAACAGCTCCTATGGAGAGCTGGGGAGGCAGCTCAGCTGTGTAGTGTTTGCATAGCATATGGCTGGCCATGGGCTCAATCCCCAGCACAGACAAAAAAAAAAAAAAAAGGAAGGGCTGGTCCAGAGGATAGCACATTGGAGGATTCAGAGTGACTCAGTGGAGCAGAAATACTCCCTTATTCACCCATAAAAAGCACACTTCTATAATGTCCTCTGCCTGAGAAGTTCAGGGAACGAAACTGCCAGGCACCAGGCAGCTCCTTCTGCCTCAGGTGAGGCTGCACTTCAGGTGACATTTGATTTCCACTTTCTGAGACCCTGCAGGAAGGTTATTCCAGGACTTCTGACCCAAAGAAAATTTGAGACAAAACTTTGAGTTCTTTTTAAGTCCCTCTATTTTCAGTAATTTGTTACACAGCAATAGAAAACTAATATAAATGATGTTGAATTTCTTCTGTAAATTCTTGCATCCCTTTTGCAAGATCATATTCTTTGTTGAATAAACCAAAATTATTAAATTAACTCTGCAAAGCAACTCATGTAAAGGTTTATGATGCCGTTTTTTTTACTATCTGATTATATTTTTCAAATGAAGACTTTGTAGAGCACAACAGTGAAAACTGGTAGCCACGTATTTGTATGAGATAGAGTGCAAAATTTGCACAGATTCTAAAATGTTCCCCACAAATTTCTCAGTAGTGGTGAGATGATGATGGCAATAAGTCTTCTTCTTGGTCTCTCAGGGAACTTGGGTTCTATAAATAGCACTGCTCCAGGATTTAGAAGCTAATGCTAAAGAGATTAATCTTCATATGCGTTACTTTTTAATGCATTTAAAATACTTGGAATGATCCAAAACTGTCATTTATATCTCAAAAGTTGCTGAATTATCTTGAAAGTGGTCAAAATTAAACACTAAATCTTAAATCTTACTGGTGAAACAGTGCATCCAATTAAAGCATTTGATATGACTGAGAAAACTCTGACTCTGCATTGTCACTTCATGAACATCTGAAACAGCATTTGGACTTTTCTGATAATGTGCTTAATTAGTAAACTCTTCTATACTTTAAGAGGAGACTAGGAAAGCATATTTTGCTACTCATTAACATTTCGACCTATATTTTGGGGAAGTCTAATACCATATTTATCTCTTATATGTATGGTAGGTAAGAGTTCATAAATTATGTGATACTTTTTTTACTGTTTTGCTGCTTTAAAGTAATATTTTTGTGTGTGTACTATTAAATTCTTTTCAAATCTAATTTACTTTTATTTTCAGTTCTTGAAACAAAGGAATTTTTTTCTGTTGTTGTTTGTTTGTTTAGTTGAGGTACCATGGAAATTTTGAGTAAAAAGAAAAATCACGGGAGGTATATAATACCCACATTTATTTTTTAGAAGTATTTCTATTGATGAATTATTAATTTTAATTTTATGAGCTTTATTATATTAAACAATGTATACTTAACAGGGAAATATTTAAAATTAATTATTGAAGTTTTAATATTTATCGAGTGTTTATAAATAAGCATCACAATTTTTAACATCAACTTTTGTTTTTACAAAGTCTAAAAAATAACAACAGATATAAATTGCTATATGACCTACAATGAAAATACCAATAAAACTCTGCAACAAAAATAATCTTTACTTCAGTTATCCCACCTGAGGTCATCTTCTCACATGAAAATAGCATTTTCCATACACATGTATTGCTTACACTGATAGCTTACACTGATTGCTTTCCCCTCTTTTCTGTAGCATACTTGACATCTCACTGCTCTTGCTATTTTTTTCAAGAGGTTCTTATTATATTATACAATGGATAGTTAACAGGAACATAAAATATCAATAATATAAAGTATTAAATTCTTAATCTGTATTGCACAGTTAGAATAACTGTCAACATTTTCAACATCAAGTATTTGTCTACAAAGTCTAAAAAATAGCAACAAATAAATTTCTGTATGAACTACAATAAAAATAACAGTAGAATTCAATAATGAAAATAGTCTTTGCTTCATTTGTCACTCCCAAGGCTGTCTTCACACATGACAACTGTATGTTTCGTGCATAAGTCTCACTTACACTGGCAGCACATGTGCTTAGCTATTCTTTGCTGTGTGGCAGGCTGTTCTTGCCCCTTTTCTTGTCTCCTCTTTTGTCAGGAGATTCTTGCTATATTGTGAAATGTACACTTAGCAGATAAGTGAGATATAAATAAAATAAAATATCAAATATGTTATGAATGCTTAGAAGAGAATTAACATTTTCATATCAGCTATTTATTTGCTTACAAGACCAAAAAGATAACATGAGAATAAATACCTTTGTGAACTACAATGAAAATACCAACAAAAGTCTACCTCAGAAATAATCTTTATTTCAATTGTCACACCCAAGTCAGTTTTCACACATGACCAGTGTGTGTTCCATACACATGTCTCGCTTACACTGATAGCACATGTGTTAAATTTCCTGTCCATTTTTTAGGGCACAGTTGACATCGTTTTGTTTTTCCTGTTGTGATAGTAGGTCTTTGTGATGTTGCTGCTCCAGAATTATTTTGCATATTTCCTTGGGCAGAAACATTTTGTTCTTCCTTTGCTGTAAGTAATCTTTTATCAGTTCCAGTCCAAATCCTCTAAGAAAATTTCTTTATGTTATTTTCCACTTATTTCCCCTGTAAACTATAAAAACTATTTATGCTACACATGTTTAGGATCAGGTAAAACACAACCAGTCATTGACCAACCCTTTATGTTTCCGGTGACACCAGAGTTGCTTCACGACTTGTCACAAACATCTACTCTGCCTTTGGTTTTGTCATGAAAAAGGTATGATCTCTGGCTTTGTTTTTTTGTTTTTTTTTTTTGTTTGTTTTGTTTTGTTTTGTTTTGTGTTCTACCTGGGATAGAACTCAGGACCATGTGCTTGCAAGGCAGGCACGGTGCCACTGAGCTAAATCCCCAACCCTCTGATTTCATTTTTGTCTAATTTTTTCTGTTGATCTTGCCATCATGGTGCAATGTTGACATCAGCAGTACCACTTTGTTTTTCTTTGCCATATATGAGGCCAATGTTATGTCTCTTTGAAATCCAAATATTGTACTATATAATTCTCTATTTGAACTTGCAACATTTCATTGGAAATTTCTTCTCTGTTCTTGTGTATAGTTCTTATGCTGGTTAACTTGGTGCTCTATTAGCCAATGTGACATCAGTGGGTAACTGGAAAACCAATTAATTGTCAAATGTCACATTCCAGTTAGGGAGATAGCAACAAGTTTGTTAACAACATCATTTGGTTTACTACTGCATGAATAAATAAGAAGCTTCAATAGCTGCATGCCCTAAGGGCAGGAAATCTGGAGAACTTCAAGTTTATTCTGCAAAGAATAGCAGACAGAGCTGAGGCTAATAATCCAACAGGGAATGCTGATTTTGCTCTGAGCTCAGCCAAAGTTAGCGCAGACAGGGCTGAGGCTCACCCTGAGCTGGGAATGGAATTCCCACCACTGCTTCAGGACTGAATTTTTATACTGGGGATTTGACTGAGGGAAATTTGCTGAGGCCATAGGTATGTCCAACATGTTGGCTTGCCTGAACTGCACCGAGCAGAGAAGATTCGTCTTGGGTCACATATAATATATAGTCAATGTATAGAAGTAACAAAACTTTGTTTAAAAATTGTTATTATAACACTTAAAGACCTAGTGGCTGAGTTTCAGGATAAATTTCTAAATTGAAAGTGTAATATGTCTTCATGTCTACCAGGGCATATATTTTAATACCATATTTTGAAGGCTTGAAAAATATTTCCTAAAGCTACAGTGGCCATGAAATGCTGCAAACTGTTCATCTGTAATCATGTATGCAGATGCTGTGTAAATTGCTTGACATTTTGAAACAAAGTTCTCAAACAATAAGCAGATAATAGCCAGATTATCAATTCTTTTTCTTCTGTGCAAGTGGTCTTGTCATCAAGCCTTAGGCCATTTTGAAGGAAACAAAATCTGTTATTCTACAGACCTCAAGCCTACACCCATCACTTCTCATCACTGGAGCAAAATACCCAGTATCTACAGTTTAAAGGTGGAGAGGTTTAGTTTCACTCAAATTTCATTGGGTTCAGTCCATGGCTGCCTGCCTCCAATGCAAAACCAGCATGCTAGAGGGGCCAGGCAGAGGAGACCTTCTCACATCCTGACCTCTAGGATGTAGAGAGAGAAGGGAAGGGAAGGGGACAAGAGAGGCCATGCCTGCAGTGACCTGTCCTGTCCCACTAGGTCCCTATTCCAAATGTGAGGCCTTTGGGAAACATTTTAGATCTAAGCCGTTACCATTATTCTATTCAAATTTTTCTCATCAACAATTTGAATTCTCCCTCACCCAATGTTCAAATGTCAACTAGTCCCTGAAGGAAATATTTAGTTGACTCCACTTCTCCTAACCCATTTATTGTTAGGTATGTGTTTTGCTAATCAGATTGGCACCTCTAACCTAGAGAACTCTGAGGATAAATTTCTTGTATGTACTTTATTTTCTTTAGCTCACACCCGACTGAGAAAGAACAATTTCTATCATCTGAATTTTGATCATAATTATAATTCAGCAGGAATAGTGAAGAGCAGAAAAGGAAATGCTCACTTGCCAATACATTTTCATACAAAGAGTTATTATGTTTAGGAGGCCTCCCTTAAGAAATCACCATATTATGTTGGATATTGTTTATGGAAAAAAAATTTAAACAAAACTTTCCCCATACTTTGATTTAAATATCTCAATACGGTTGTGCTCTAGTTATTTTCACTGTTAAACAGAATTGATTTCTTTTTAATTTGTCCATTCGTATACCTGGTTTCTCTTCAGAGCTTATAAATCTTTTACCTTTTAAATTTGTGTGTTCATTTATTAATTGTATGGTTTTATTTTCTAATTAGAAGTATTTTTATTAAATTGTGTATAAGCTGATAATTTTGAATAATTATGCTTTGACTTCTAATATTGAAATTGAAGTAGTAATAATCTCATTTTAAAAAATAAATCCTTAAACTAGTTGGAAATAATGTTCATATTATTCTGTTCCTCTTGCCAATGACATCCTACAAAATTAAGGGTTTCTAAGAATTTAGGATACAGAATTAATTAAATAATTACTGATTTTTTTCCTTTATATTCAATGTCTTCAAAATATCTACATTTTAATGTCTAAGAAGTTAGCAGAATCAGTAATTAATTATACAATGTTTATTTCTAGTTCAATTATTTTATTATTACGTAATTTATTTCATTGCTATGCTTTTATATAATTTTTGCAGTATTTTTTCTCTCTGTAGTTCTTCATTCTTTTGCTTTATCAGTTGCTTTTAAAGTTTATTGGAAGTCATCTATTTCTGTGGTCTTCAGCAATTTCTAAAGCCTATGCTTATTTCTAGATATTCATTTTGGCTGTTAAATTGCATTATGTTGCCCAGGACAGATAATTTTTCTTTGATGACACTAAATAAGATTCACACAGACATCTTTGTTTATTTTTTCAGCTGTTCTTTCATAATAATTTTAATAAAAATTGCAAAACATTTCCAGTCCAAGGAGGCAGCTGACCCAAGGAGGCAACAAAAGTGTGCCAAAAAGGCTTTTGTATGGCCTCTCAGATGGGTGTTATCACTGAGAAGGGCTTTCGTTTCAGTCAAAATGATGGTGATAAAGTAGGAGTTCTGTGGCTGTGAACTCCCTTGGATAATGCTTCATGACATATGGAAAACGTTTCCTGGCTTATAAAAACTAATATCAGGACAGAATTTACTAAAAGACTTGGGTCACTTGGGTGAACTAAGCATTAACACAATTCTTAAATATGGTCTTTAAATCATAAATATCCTGCTCATGAAAGAAATATAATTACTTCACCTTTAAGAGTTTTAATTAACTTTTGCAAAAATAAAGGTGTAGTTTATGATATACCTAATAGTTATTTTGAGGATATTTTGTGAATTATTCTATTTTCCCCAAAAATAAATATATGTACTTGATATGATAATAAGTGTAATATTCTGTACTTTTTGATTTTTGTATAGTAAATGAAAAGCATTAATTTGGTTATATTATAGTATATAATATAATATTATATATATATTAGGTAAACTAGGGTGATTTACAAACTGTATAATTTAATTTAGTTATTTCAATAGGTCAGTTATATATGATTACATCTGTATGATTTATGATTTAAAATAAATGTAAAATGTGAAATCTACTTAAGTTGATATTTGCTGTACCATTGGTGTAGCTGAAATCTGACTAATTAGCAAATTGTCAGACACCAAATTAGTATAACTCTACAAATTATATTCAGAGGTTCAAGGTAGAAATTTGACAAAGCAAGTCATTGGTCAGGTAAGAGTTATTTCACCATTTAAGGAAATCAACATGTGGAGATGTGTTGGGAGACAACACTAAATTCAAACTTATTTTACAGACTTTATCACTAACTTAGTGCACCATTCATTGTCACTGTCTTTAACATGCAGACTTTTCTAAAGGCCTTAGACTCAAATTCACATTCCCCTTAGAGTGAGAAACCCCCAAATTAAATTATCTACAAAATTGCCTTACTGAGGAAAATTTCAAAGGCATAACAATGTGGATAAAGCTCTCCATCAGTCAGCTTTCTATTGTGTTAATATACCCGAGCTAATTGACTTGAGAGAGGAAAGGTTCATCTTGGCTCAGAACCTCTGAGGCTTGAGCTCCTGGTCAGTAGACTCCATTGCTTTCCAGCTTGTGGCGAGACAGAATTTTACGGTAGGGAGCATGTGTGAGAGCAAAGCTGTTTACCTTCTGGTGGCTGGAATGCAGAGAGAGAGAGAGAAAGGGCCTGGGTCTCAATCTCACTGTAAGGACACGCCTCCAATGACCTAACCTCCTCCCACTAGGACCCACCTCCTGAAAGCAGTGCTACCTCTCCATGGCACAATACTGAACCAAACTTTCCACGCGAGGGCCTACAACATATGCAGGATCCAAGCTGTAATGAGTTCGAACTGAATATTAAACACTGAATCTTTTTGTTTTTCTTTTGACTTCACTTTTCTACTTACTTCCAGTTTAATTTTTTTTTTTCTCTTTGAAAGTGTACCTAAGTAACATGAGCACTAGGAAGCACTTTGCAATTATTAATCAGTATAGTCCAGGCCATCTTTCCATGGCGTTTTCAGAGGGGGGAAATGTTTTTCTCAGATGGTGGATGAAGTTCCCCAGGTGGTAGTTGCATCAGTGAAGTCTTCAGTGGAGAATGACCTAAGTCACCTGAGAGACCAGAAGGAAGCAGGACTGAAGGAGAACTGTACTCAGAGTGCACTTCGAGGTAAAAGAAGAGCACAAGGCTTCTCTGCAAACCTGGTCCCAAAGCAGGCAATCATGTGCACTGCTGCAGTAGGGTTGTGACCCTGACCTCAGACCGGGGCAGCTCAGTGTGGGCAAATTAGGGTCTTACTTCAGCCCTTCGTGGTCATGCCAGCTTTTGTGTGTGATATTTACAATGAAAGCTCAAAACTTAGTCATGTCAACTTCATTTTTATTCTTCAAAAGCCTGTTTTTTTCACTTATTACACGCACTTATTCTTTTTCTTTCTCTTTACACTCCCATGAACTATTGCAATTTTGAACTTCTGTACTTAGCCACTATTTAATCGTACCATCAATATTTGAGATCTTTCTTCAGAGAGATAAATTGACAGATATATAAATAGGTGACACGATTGTGTGACTTCTCCATGACGTTTCTGCCCACACTGCTGCTAACTAAGCAAGGCTTGTCTTCCCATGTAAATCGATTTTTACTTTCTCTGATAGTGTGTTGTATGAAGGAAAAAGCACAAAATATGAAAACTGAGCATCGGAGTGCAATGCTTACTGGCTGTGTGCCCGTAATTGTGGCAGGCGGTCCCTTAGAAGTGTGTAACCTCTGTGTGTGAGCAGGGACACAGGAGCAACCCATCTAAGAGGGCCGCTGAGCAAAAGACAAGAGAGCACTGTGGCTCACATGAAGGGGAAGAAACGGGCATGTACGTACCTCCATACAGATGTGTGTAAGTACATACATGTATATATGCTTGTATGTATGTGTGTGTGTTTTATTTCAGCTCATTGTAGAACAAACTCTTGTAAAAGTAAGTCAGAAATTTGAAAAAAATGGAAGAAAAGCTCAGAATGTACACGATGCAATTGTTTAAATTATTAGATTTAATTGGCATATAAAATTATACTCTCAAATTGACTTAAGTGTTCACAAGCGTGGCCTCAATTTTTGTATTTATTTCATTGGGGACATAAAAGGAACCATAATGATTTTTCTTGTCTGTTTTAAATAAGTTAATTTATATTCCATAAGATTATTTTCTTAATCAAGTCTGTGGTTACCTTTTATTTCTAAACAAGCCTTTTTTTCCACATAAAAACCCCTTTTAACCATATGAATACACAAGGCCTAGAATGTTTTCACTCTAAAGACTAGTAGGCTATTAATTTTATTTTGCAAGTCAATTTGAGTTCTTAAATAGAGACACTACAAATTCCAGTTAAGTAAATATTAGAAAAGTAAATATCAAAAGAACTCATAAACAATTAAATGTATTTAATATGATAAAGGTCAGAACTTTGGGGCAATTCTTTCATTATCTCCTGCTTCCAGAATGTCAATATTTTAACTTTCTAGATATCTGTGTCTTCTAGTTTCTGTCCTTTTGTTGTTGTTATTTTATGTGAGACTATGCTATAGTTGCCATTTTCAACTGGTGTGTTGTTATATGATAAAATTTAACTCACATGTTTCATGTTAAGCCCATTCTTGGGTGTCAAATGCAGTTTTGGTGATGCAAGAGTAAATAAGGGTCCGATTGCATAGTAGATATTGTGAGATAGGAAGAAAATGTTCAAATGGAAATGGATACAGAGGAGGAGTAATAGGGGAAGGAGGGAAGGGAGAAAAACAGAAAAGAAAGATAAAATGGAACCAAAGCTTTTGTACATAAGAAGGGGAAGAGGGGTAGAAAACAGAGGAGGGGAATGGCAAAAAAACAAAAAAGAAAGAAACAAGAATCAAAATATATCATGTACAGGTACAAGGTTCCATACAATGAACATGATCTTCAAGTAGATCTAAACTGTACCAATCAATGATTAAAAAAAGAGTAACTTGCTGCAATAATAGTAGTTGTTGTGGGTGTGTAGTATAAACATTTTCATAGTGTTAAAGAAAATTCAAAGAATAATGGTGCTTTCTTAGAAGAGACACCGTGATGTATTAATAATACACTAATGACAGATTTTTATGCTTTCAGTTTATTTTTCCTAAATGAGACACTTTAAAGAATATGATTTTGTGAATCCAAAAGCTACTCACCAAACTGTGTTATATTTCAGCAGGAGGCCATTTGTCTCGATGGGTTGGATTTGCATGTCTTTTAATCTACACTCATAGTGCTTTTGCAATCAACTAAAGTGAAACACAAAATAAAAATATTAAATAGAATTAATTCATAAGAGTAGAAATGATAGTTTGTATGTTAATGTCTTAAACATGAGGGAATTGATGAGCAGTCCCTGAGCAAGCTGTGTATATGTGAGACTCGGAATGCTGCCTTGAACTGTGTCCATGTAATTAAAATGGTACCTTGGGTCAGCCCAGCTCATTTTCTGCAAAGATTTGGGATGAAATTTTGACATATCATTTTCTTTCTCTTTTTTGTTACGATTTCAAGATGTTAGAGTTTCCAGGAGGTAAGAAATTTGAATGAAAAGCAGGCATACAGAAAAGGTGGAGAAGGAGGGTTAGAAGAGTTGTGTAAGATTATTTTTCAGGATCAGAGAGCAAATCAATAAGAAAACAAGAAATAAAATGTTTATTCCTTTTCTTGTTTGTACTTTTTGCTGAGATATCTTTTTTCTGTTTCTTTTACCTTAGAAAACCTTAAGTAGAAAACAAAAAATAAGATTGCTTTTAAAGTAATTGTTATTTATCACCCTAAAAAAGTTAAAATATAGAAAGAACAATTCAGGGAAATAAACATTCTTTTACATCATTCAAAAATCAAAGTTAGAAAATGGCTTAAATTTATAGTTAGGGTAGCTGCGGACCTCACAGATTGTCCCATTCGTTACATGTAGCAGATTGTTAATCAGTGCTTGCAGAATAAATATATGCACGGTGAGTCTAGTAATAAAACAACGATATTTACATAAAATAAAATAAATTGTCATGCGGAAAATAACTCATTTATTTGTTGCGTGCGTGGCGTGGCAGGCAATAAATCAGTCACTCGGAAAGTCCGACTCATTTCCGTGCGGTCTGAAGCATGCTGAGCAGACGCACAAGTAAAAGGCCAATCTATTCACAGGACCAAGTCCTGTCACCTGAATGAGCACAGGTGCCCCAGGGAGGTGACAGACCCATGGCAGTGGACATAAACTGAGGCCGTGACCACTCTGGCCTGTCAGGAGTCTGGAGAGGTGATGATAACGTCGAAGAAACAGAACACGAACGCACAACTTGTGCATTTGTATTGCTCTGCTTTAACTACAATATTTCAACAAAATTGCAAAAAGCTGAGTGATGACACATTGCAATGGGTGTGCTGTGCTGCCTGCGGAACTGCAGCCTCTTCTATGAAAACCTCTGGATACAAACCCGCAAGGCTGAAAGTGACTTTTACCTCAGTCTGTCAAGTGGAGGTAAATGCTCTACCACCAACCTGAAGGTCACAATTGTGAGAGAGTTTGAAGACAAGGGTCTTCCTGCTGCATTGGACTGTGCTGCCAACAAACATGACATCTTACTGCGGGCGCTAAGGTCAGGTGGGCCATGCAGTGGACTCTTTCCGGGGCGTTGCCAGAATCTTCCTCCCTCCCTCCCTCCTTTCCTTCCTCTTTCTTTCTTTCATCCTTGCACTGGCAAGGCAGGTGGTGAAGCCACTGAGCTAAATCCCTGGCCACAGAATCACTAACTTTCTTCTAGCATTTGAGGGGTGCCCACTTTATGCGACGAAATCCCATTCCCATGAAAACAGCCGTAATCCTTTATTTCTTCAGCAAAACTGGACAAATGCTTGATCTCTCAGTTTTATGAAACTGGAAATAAATGAATTTGTCACTACTTTAAAGGAAATTCTAATTTATATATTTTAGTCATTTCTAAATATGCTGCATTTGGAGTATTAGTCACTTCTGGTGCCCCTGACTTTATATGCCGTCTAGCACATCATGATAACATCCCAGGGAGTGAAAACTGATTGAATAAGATCATTCAAGCATAATTTCATCAATTTACCTAAATTTGTTGTTTTTTCTAGAATTTTATTTTCGGAAGATTTTCTAAGGGTTTTCATTTTAATACCCAAGTTAATAAATTGCATATTTAGAATTTTTACATTTTTTTGTATATTGACTAGGTCATTATGTTCTCGCAAGTTGTGATATCTACACTAAACAACATTTTCCATTGGGAACCATTTCAACCAAGCCACTAAGGGGATTAAAGACAGTTCAACAGGACACCAAAAATTTTAACCCTGGGCCACTAATGCAAACATTGTTAAGTTTGACTTTTTCACTATCACCTGACAATGATTATAAGGTGATTTCTTTGAAATAGTAATCAAGACAGGGTGTTTTATCTTCTCTAGTTTCTTTCATTAACAAAATTAAGCCAAATTATTAAACAGGTTTCAAATTTATCCTCTTTTACACACCCAAATAAAGAGGGTTAGGGTCTGGCTAAACTACAAATTATTTATGGCAGTCATCAGAGATTATTTATATTATTTCTTGATTATAATTAAATTATGAACAATTCCAATATTCTAAAAATAACATGATACATGAATTAACAAAGATCTGGTTATCATGAATGCAGCATCTTAGCTGGATACCAAAGAAATAATTCCCTGTCAAAGTCAAATTTCTACACTTGACTCAAGATGTAAATACCAAACTTCACTTTCTGAATTTCAGACTCTTTCCTAATTTACTCATAAACTGAGTGCTACAAATAGAAACAAGGTAGTCCATTCTTTCTGTGAGAAATGGGTCTCCAAAGAATTGCCAGGAGCTCCTCTTCACAGAGCTCCCTTTAATTTGCATGAAAGCCTTGACTGCCTGTGAGTAGATCTGACAACTGTCTTGTACCTTTGGGTGCCGAACTGGCAGCAGCAGCAAGGCCAGGCCCCTGGGTGGGGGCCACACGTCTGCTCTGCTGATTATGCTGGGCTCAGGAAAGGGAGGACCCCAAGTTGGAGCCAGTAAGTGGTTCTCATCCTCAGCTCTGAGAAACGTAGGTCCACTGTAGTCTGCTTGTTGTTGTAAATGTGCTGAAGGAAGTACGTGATCACGTAGAGTGATACCAAGAGTAAGCTTGACTGTATCCACTGGACTGACCTAGGAGCCATTGGGGGTTTGGTGGAGCACACTTCTGTATGCATGGAGGGGAGTAGTGGACATAGAATCTTGGGCATCTTCATCTGGTCACTTATTCCTTTCTCTCTGGCACTGCTCCCTTGTTCTGGTTTTCCAGCCATCATGAGCTAAACTGCAGTTTCGGTCCTTCCTGTCTTTCTGCCATGAAATTTATGTCTTGGAGCCAGCCAGCCCCGGGGTGGATTCTCAGGAACTGTGAGTCAATTTAACCTGTCATCCCTTGTTAAGTTGTGGGTGTCTGGTGTTGAGTCAAGCAATGGGAAAGCTGAGTATACAGGTGAAAAAGCATTAGAGGAAGTAATAGGGAGGGGATCATAAAAATAGCTCTCAGGTATTCTCGTTTCTGCTGTTTCTGGCAGACAGAGATGATAGGAGCACATAGATACTGGGGAAATAGGATGGTCTAGGATTCTTCTTGAAGACTTGGAAACAATGATTGGGTCCTGCTTATTGGTTAGTGAGAGCTATTCTGGCATTCTTATTGTTCTACCAATTCTATTTTCCTCTCTTTTAACATTTGCCCCTCATGTACTTCATTAACATGCAGACATTACAGGTTGGCCTGTATTAACAAAAGGAAGTTCACTCTGTAGGATTTCCAAGGAGATAGCATCTGGAAAGTCAAGTGAATCAGCTGATTCATAGAGTGACGGATTGATGTGTGGAGTGATGCTAACAGCACAGGATCTCTTCCTAGGTAGAAACATAGAATAACAGCCAAAAACCAAATGTACACAGGAGGGATGGAGAAACCCACAATTTCAGCCAAGAGTTGGAAAAATGGCTTTCCACATTAGACACAAGGTAGTGTTCCAAGATAACAAAGGCCTCTGCAGTCAAATACTTTGTGAAGGCGTAGAAGTACAACAGATAAAAAAAGGATTCCTGGGCACCAGCCAGCCCAATCAAGTAGCTAAAATCATGTGTCTCCTGACATGGTTGCTTGTAGGTAGTTCAATGTCTGTTCAGAGTTAAAAGGCGAAAAACACCACGTACTTTGTCCACACAATGTCAACATTTTATGAGCTTCTTGTGAATTATAATAAGTACTACTTAAAATACTGGTTTTTACTCAGGGTATTACATATAAATATGATTCTGTAGGACCAAAACATCTTCAAATTATGTACTCATCTTAAAGAATCCTGCAGTTATTTCTTGGTTCATAAATATTCTCAGAAAAGTAATTATTTGTCCTGCTACTTAATTGTTCATATTTGAAGTAAGATTAAGGAAATGTGCTTCTTTAACAATTGTTGTATATTTTAACCTTACTTTAACATAAAATTAAGTTTTCTCCATAAGTGGTTCAGACCTTGAAGTAGGCTCATCTGTTTGTCAACTACTATAATTTTATTTTCTGGATTCAGATAAGATGCTATTCATGAGATTCAATTTCTAATATAGCCCTTTGCAAAAGTTTGGCACCATTTTTATATCTTATATGTATTACAGCACATATTATCATACTCTATACATAATTTTTATATGCAATTGTTAGGTACAGTCCAGCAAAAAAATAAAAAATAAAAAAGCTTTAAACAGGTGATTTTCAGGTCCATACTTGCCTCAGAAAACAATATGCGGCTGGATGCCAGCTTCTTCATGAGATTGCATTATGATCTAGTGACCCTTAAAATAGGGTCAGAAGAGGTCTCTTTGCTAACTGGAAAACTAATCAATATAATTCAATACAAGGACCAGGGCCCCCAAGACACATAACTTCTCTCCTCTTCTGTCTCTCTCCGTGATTGCCCCTGAGATGTCCACCTCTGCCACCTCTGCCAACAGTCCTGCATTTAGGCAAGAGCCAAGAAAAGGGTGTCCTATTGGTTGATGTATAAAAATCAGGAAATTTTGGTGAAAATCATTTTTACAGCCAACTTTTTTGAAATGAGATTTTTTTCTTTAAGAAGACATTTATTCCACTAGAAACAAAAGCCTTGGACAGAGATAGCTGTTGTATCTGGTAAAGTAAATGCATATTTTTTTTTCTAGAGGGTAAGTTTTGTGGCTTATTCCTAAGCCCCATTATTTAAATTTGCAGGCAGTTAGCAGGAACTTCTCTGTGGGCTGGTCTGCCTTTGATTCCAATCAGGTACAGTTACTGTGAAGAAGAGCATCACAAAGGGTAAAAGGTCACTAGTGACTAATTTTCTGAAAACTAGCAGCTTGTGTAAGTAATAGAACATTTATTGCCTTTCGACGTTGTTCCTGCAATGAGCTAGAAAATCCATAAGAATTCCCAGCCCGAGCCTTTATAAGGCATAGCCCTGGATTAATTTAATGTGCAATTTAAAGTCACTGCCTGCCAATACTTTGCTTACTTTTTTTTAAAGTAGGGCCATTTCCTCCCCTGCCTCCGATTGTCAAAAAGGGTGTGTTTTCCTTAGTCATTTCGAATGAGTCTTATTTGAATCTGAGTTATACATTTTTTTTTATTTTGCATAGTACAGATCCTGATATTATAAAACCCAACTAAAACTCTTAATTTCATACTAAACTCATTGAAATATAAAAGGTGAGATTCCATTCATGTCTCCATCCAGCTTCCTCCTCAAGAGGCCGTGGTGATCATACTTTACATTTATGAAATATTTGGGGATCCCTGTTTTACTGAGTATTCTAACATACAATCACAATATAAAAGCAATTTTAAAACTTAAAATGTCTTTCAACTAAAAATGATTTCCAAGCATTTAGAAAAGAATGAGTCTTAACATACTCTCAGGGAAGCAGCAAATGACGTGAACTAGCGTCCTTTGGTGCTAAGAACATTGGATCTTTTACCTCTTCATCTTTGAAACTGTCGTCTTTCCTTCATCCTTAGAAAGAGACAACAGTAGTGTCTTCCTAAGGAAGATAAAATTGGAACTCCGTGGTTTACTAAAGCAGTCAAAGCTCTAGAACTAAAAGAGTTGGTCAGTTGCACTGTAACTCAAATATCCCAAGTACAGCCTGCATCATTCTACTCTGATTCCAGAGGTGTACATTTATTTACTAATCACCTCCATAGTGTCTAGGCTCACAGAAGGAGCCTGTATCTGTGATTTCATGTGCTGGCCAGTGGAGTGATCAGTCCCACCAAAATCTTCAGCTATTTGAAACCTGGTGAGACAGAATATTAAGATAAAACAATTATCCTACCCTCAGTCTGGATTTAGGCATAAATCAAATAGACATGAGCTACCAAAGTAAAATAGATTTCCATAGAATTCTTAAAGGAAATATCTCGGAAGTGGGTGGGAGGGAGATTGTATCTGAACACATCAATCCTGAAGACTCCCAGCAAAGTGGAGCTGGCTGAAGAACTCCAGCATGCAGCTGTGTAGAATAAAGTGGGAACAGGGTACGAACCGTCTCTTCTCCAAGACTGTCAGTGCAAAGATTGCCTTAAGGTTTTCTCATGAAATACTGGGCACCAGAAGAAAGAAGATGGATGTATAGAATGACAAGTTTGCCCAGAGCTGACTAAAGATTCACAGGTGACCTTCAACAGCCAAATGAATCATCTGGGGTCAATGGGATTGTACAAGTATTCCATGACTAGTCCTCCCACAAGCCCAGAAAATCCTACTTCTGGACAAGGATTCATCTGGAAGTGTAGGTCAGATCCACTAGAAATGGCTTCCAAAACACCAGAAAGCTTCTCTTGCCTTGGTATATTTCCTCTCCAAACTCTGATCTAGAATTCAGAAATAACTAGAAGCTAGAGAGCCAGGGAAGAAGGAAAAAATAGAGACAGAGATGTAGAACCCTATTCTACTTCAGATTGGTGATCTAAAGCAAACTTGGTCTGTGGTAAGAGAAAGATTTAATATTGCATTAGCACTGGAATTTTGATTAATATGCTGGGCTGGATGAATTAATTATTGTTGAAACAGTTTTTATGCCTTAATATTGGACAATATTCAGACAGTAAAAGCCAGAGATCTCAGGGAATATTAAGCCTTCTTGACTCACAGTCTTGGATGAATGGCTTGTAATATAATTCTGACCCTGTACGTTATTTACTTTACTGTTCAATCAGAGATCCTTGCAGCTTTCCGTTGTGGTGACAAAATGCTTGAGAGAAACCACCTACAAGTACAAAAGATTTATACTGGCTCATGGTTTCAGAGGTTTTGGTTCATTCCCAGCTGGCTCCATTGCTTTAGGGTTGTGATAAGGTGAGAATGTCATAGTGGGAGTGCCTGAGAGGGAAAAGCTATTGGCCTCAACTAGCCAGAAGGAAGGAAGGAGGAGAAGACTAGGGAGGAGGGGCTGAGAACAAGTCCACCCTCCACTGCCCACTCCCTTTAAGTCCGCCCCACTCCCAGTAATGTCATCAAGTCACAAATTCATCAAAGGGTTCACTCACTGGTAAAGTTAGAGCTCTCAGAATACAATCATTTTTCAAGCTCATCAGCTGGCAGTTAAACCCTGAGCACAGGGCCTTTGGGGTACACTTTAGATCCATGCCACACCAAACCACACTTTTTCCAGAGTGCAAAGAACACCAACATCTATTTCCATTTCATAGTGGTCCAGGGAAGCAGTTCATCCACGAAGTGCTGGCTCCTGTCTGTTAGCACCACCGTCTGTGGGTGGAGCCCTGGTAAGCACAGTTTGGAAATTGTCCACTTCTGCTTCCTCTTGTGACCCCCAGGAACAGAAAGAAGGGTAAGAGGAAATCACCTCCCTACCCTTTAACTACCTGGATGTGACACTTGAGACAGCCTTCCACACGTATGACCGAGTCCGTGGCCTGACCACAGAACCCTGCAGAGTCACAGGAGAAACTGAGTAGACACAGATTTACTCCAGGTGAGCTTCTCTCACCTGGACAGAAAGGAAAGGAAAACAAAGCAAAACAAACCTAATTTCTTCCACCAATATATTCTGAAACAATGAAAAATGTGACTAACACTTATACAAAAGTGAAAGTTTAGCACAGTGCATAAATGGTAGGACTTATATGTAAAGTCAGATTATTTTTTTAGTAGAAAAGGCAAGTTTTGAAATTAAGTTGGTATTTACTTAATGAATATTCTTTGGATAAAAAGTAAAGCAAATTAAATTACGCTGGACACAGTGCTAGCATACCTCAAGTTTTCCACTGCAGCACTGCTAAAGGCAGGGACATTGCAGCTCGGGACTTCCAAAGGGTTCAGACAAAACTCAAAGAAGCTTTTTAATTACTTAAAAATTAGGTTAAAATGCAATACATTTTCCAGTTTGATAAACCATAGAAGAACTACAAAAAGATAACACGGTACATGTAAAATAATCTCAGTGACAATAACTATCAGAAATTTTGTTGCCCAACAATACTGTGACCTGTGAGATAATCACATAAAATAAACTAACAGATTGATACATATAAAATTTTAGAATTTCAGTACAATGAAAAAAAAAACCCAGAAAATAAAAGTAGTTCACTGGAGAAAATAATTGCACTGTTTGTGACAGATAGATACTATAGAAAGATCTTATTCAAATTAATGAGGAAAAAATAATTTTTCAAATAAATAAATGAGAAGTGAAGGAACCTTTTTTTGTTTTTGTTTTGTATATACAATAAAAGAAAATTCAGTGAAATATAAAGAACACGTATGTTTCAAGATGTGTAATCTAAATATTAAATAAATGTCAGGGAGTGGATGTTATAACAATCTGAGGCACTGTTTTGATGGGATATTTTAAATAGATGGGATATTGTTTAAAATAAGAATTCCAGATACAGCTGAGTTAATGATAAACTGGCCAAGTCACCTTTCTCCCTCTGCAACAACATAACTGACAAAGTCAGCAGAAAGGGGGAAAGGTTTATTTTGGCTCATGGTTTCAGGAGTCTCAGCCCACACCTGGTTCCATTGTTTTTGGGTCTATGGCAAGGCAGAAACATCAGAGCAGAGAAGCATGGGGGAAAACTGCTCAGCTCATGGCCACCAGGAAAAAGAGTGAGAAGGACAGCAAGTAAGAGAAGAGGGGCTGAGGGCCAGATATAATCCACGAGGTCATGCCCCATGAGCCACTCCCTTCAAATAGGCACCACATCCTAACTTTTTACCTTTTCTGGTAAAAGCCATCAAATTTTAAATCCCTTAATGTATTAACCCACTGAAAAAGGTTCTGCTCCCAGCTCCAACACTGCTGCCTCAGTATGTGAGCCTTTGGAGGGCATGTCGTATCCAAACCATTACACTGGCTCTCATATTGCTGACATTATTACTGATCTATGCAACTTGTTTGAAAATCTGCATAGGCACCTGTTGTCAGAGCAACAGACTTTGAATGGGATTAGACCAACCAAGCACATTAATGTGAACATATATTTGAGATAAAATTCACCAACACTATTGTTGAGGTATTCTTTAACATAGGATAAGCTGAAAACTATTTCAATATCCAGCAGTATGAGTGTGTGACTTATGGTTCAACACATTATGTAGCCACGAAAATTGTTTTTAAGCTATTTGTACAAATGGAAAAATATAACAAATTTCTTAAAGGACAGGCTGAAGTCACTATGGTTTGACTTTGTGAAGTACATTGACAACTTGTTGAAGAAGCTCATTTTTAAATAATTTATTTTGTTGGGCCGGGGATTTAACTCAGTGGCACCACGCCTGCCTTGCAAACACAGGTCCTGAGTTTGATCCCTGGTATCTCCCCCCAAAAAACCCCAAAAGAATTAATTTTTTAAATGTAATTCACTGCTGAAAAACTTTGTTATCTTAGTTTTCAGACTTTAGCACATTTTTAAGTTCAAAGACAAATTGAAAAGAAGTTACAAAGATTTTCAATATATCCTCCTACCTTTTTAAATCAATGAATCACCATAACATACAATTACACTAATGTCTGTAGTTCACATTAAGCTTCCCTCTTTGTATTGTATATCCTATGGGTTCGACAAATTTACAAGGAGACTAATTCATTATTTTTGTACTCAAATAGAAGCTTCACTGCCCTAACAATCTTCTGTGAGCTGCCCGTTCACCCTTCTTTCCCTCATAACATCTTGGGAGTTCTGGTATCTGTACCGGTTCTGTAGTTTTGTCTTTTCTTTTTTTTTTTTTAAATTTAATTCATTGGTACTTTCTAGGTAGACAGTACAGTTACATTCATTACTGGGATCTTGTACCTTTACATGCCAGGTCTTGTTAGTTTTGTCTTTTCCAAACTGTCGTATAAGTTCAAATCACACGGTACATAGCCTTTACAGGCGGGTTTCATTCACTCAGTAATAAGCACTTCAGGGTCTTCCGTGGATCTTCGTGGTGTGAGCACTCATTTCTTTTCAGTGCCGATGCGTCACTATCTGGATGTGTTACAGGCCGTCCATTCACCTGCTGGAAGACATCTCGGTTGCTTCCAAGTGTTCTCAACTGTGCATAAAGCAGCTATAAAACCGTACGTGTGGGTTACTGCATGGCCATGAGTTTTCACCACCTTTGTCAGTGGGTGCAGTTGCTGGTGAGTACTATGTTTAGCTTTGTCAGTCAGCAATAAACCGTCTTTCAAGGTGTCTTCATTTCGCATGTCTGCAAGCAATAGCTGAGAAGTCCTGCTGTTCCACATCCTCAGTAAAACTTGCTGTTTTATGAGAAAAGGAAAACAGAAACAAAGTCTTTGCAAGTAAGGAAAGGTGGAGGGGTTGAAGGGAGGGCAGGGGATTGAGGAAAATATAAAAACCAAGATTCATCATGTGAAGGCACAAATTCCCACTGATGAACGTGACCATACTGAATACCTTCAATGTACCAGTAAACAGTGGAAAAAGTTGCTTTTTTTTTATGTTTTGTTTTATTTTTTCTCTCCTATTGATTTATAGGAGTAGTCCACTTTTCAGGACTTCTAAAAACGATTTAAGAGTGACTGTAAAAAATGGAACTTTTTTGAAATCCCATTCAGGTCTGGCAAAGAAAGTGTCAACATAGTCGACTCAATCAGATATGATATACTAAGGAAGATAACATTTTTTTCATAGTTGTATGTTACCTAGCCCAATTTATTCAGTAAAATAGTTATCATTGAGCAGATTTATATTTTATTGAACATTCATATTTTTATTTATCAAATGGAGTTATATTGCATATGCAGTTTCTTTTTCACTTAATATGTTTTATGAATTTATATTCACATTACTACCCAGAGACATGCTTATGAATTGATTATTGAAGATATCTAACTGCATGTCTTAATCATAGTGCAACCATTTTCTTATTGGTGAAAATTTAGTTTCTTGCAGTTTTTGTCCTTAAACTCTTGCTAGAAGCATTCCTGAATATGTACCCCTATATGTGCATATACATATAAATCCACTGTTGTTTTTTTATATACACATAGGGATATAACAATATATAAAATAGGAATGTAGGAATAGGCATACATAAATATCTATAGCAGCATGCATCATTTTGTTGATGTTATTAATTAATATACATCAAATTCCAAAAGTCAGATTGCTTTATCAAATTTTATATCAGGGCTTAGGCCCCAGGTACAGACACACTGTCTGAGTATGCTGGTTCAAGAACTCACTTAGCCTCTTACGTATTATTAAAGGCGCAGACTGAACAGTTCCCGAAATGATCAGTTCTCATGCACTTTCTGGTTTTTCTCTACATGTTCAATTTTAATGCTTGTCTACATTCTAAAAGCCCTGTGTGATTGTACCAGATAGGAATTTTAGAAGGGCAGAAAGTGTGTAGCTTCAGTGCACATTAGGAATGCATTAAATGTGGCTTGGCAGCAATTTACTTTTCTTAAATTATTTCTAGGTAAAACACATAACATATTGACAACAGGTTGCATTTGTTTCTGACTTGACAGCTATATTAGATTGGTGCTATCTAGAGGATTCACTTTGGAACGAGCCCACATGCTGTTATTAGGATTCTTAAAAAGTAAGCAAAGTAATGAATTAAAAAAATAAGCTACCTAATCTTTGGATTTTTCCAGAATGCATTTAATATGAAGTTTAACATAAATTACTCAGTGCACTATTCCATAAGCATTTTTATGTATGCCTTCCTATCTCTATATATAATTTTGATAGGGGAAGAAAGAAAAATGATAAATAAGATATTTAGAACGCTTAATTATTTCTCTGTTGCATTCCACAATAGCATTTTCCAAACACTTTTCTCTAAGTAAAGTCAAATGCAGCATGTTCATTGAATTTGTGGAGCTCCCCCGCAAATGCAGGCACTTTCCAGATTTCCACTGCAGTTAACAATGCATACATCAATCCAGCTTGAAGAGGGGAAACCTGAAGGTCGGCTTTGACAGTTTTACCCTTGTTTTGTTTCTATTCTCAATTTATCATCAAATAATGTTGATTTTTTACCTTAGGAATACCTCTTTCAATTTATTGGATTCTCTGTCTCCTATATTCACTTTGATGCTGAATTTCCTCAATTCCCTAAAGATTATCCTCCATAATGCAGCTGCAGTGGTCTTTTCCAATCTCAGTTTTACATTGCTTCCTGCATCAAACTCCTTCAATGGCTTCTTTCTAAGTTTTCTAAAGTAACTCACCTGGCCTCCACTTAGCCCTCCAATACTTTTTTTTGTCGAATTCCTTCCTGCTTTCAGTAGTCATAGAGTACTGATACTCATTTGACTCCTTGAACATCTCAAAGACCCTGGGCTCAGGGTCTTTCCACAGTTTCTGGCTCTGGAAATCTCTCTTCTCCCCAGAATCTTCCATAAAGCCCTCTATAACTAGCTCATCTCTATTCATCATTGTAGCTTGACTCAAACATTTTCCCCAAAAAAAGCCTTTCTAACTCATCTAAACTTGGTTAATTCTTTTCATACTACCTCAGCGCACTCTGAATTTTATTCCTAGCGCTTAACTTATAATAACATATTTATTCATGTGACTATTTTATTTAAAGGTCTCTTCAAATGGTTTAATAAATTTCATAAAGTGTTTGTAGTTCTCCCTCACCAGTATCTTTCAGTGACTTGTTACAGTGTCTCTCATGTAGTAGAAATTCCGTAATTATTTTCAGAAAATAAGACTATATGCAATTTTTTTTACTTTTCTACATCCGAGTGAATATGATCTTCTATATGGAATATATAATTCCAGAATTTATGTAGACTTTTGACTTAAAAAATGTGTTTCTGTTTGAATGAAAAAATAGGATTGTCATCAGAATAAGATCAAGTACAAATTATTATCTTCTCAGTCACCTGTATGAATAAAAATTTTCATTTACAACTTACTTGACTTCTTAGGTCTGTTCTGGGTGATGGATAACAGAAACATAGTTAAGGATTCCCCAACACCCTAGGACATTATAACCTTGACATTGTATATGCAGCAGTGGATACATCCACGGAGGGGTTTGTAACTGAATGTGGCATCAGGGGTCAAGGCCCAGGTAGAGGAGGTGGTATGCTTTCGGAAGTCACACTCTTGGCCCTGGTCCTTCTGTCTCTCTTTTTTTCCTGACTGCCACGACTTAAGCATCTTTCTTCTATCAAGGTGCTATTTCTGCCTTGGAGCCGGCATACTGTGGACCGAACCCTCTGCAGCGATGATATAAATAAACCCTTTTCTCATAAACTGTGCATGTCCCGTATGTTCTCCCAGCAATAAAAATGTAAGTAACAGAAAAGTAATCTTGAGAAATTGGGTCATTGCTATGATTATACCTAGTAATATGATTTAAAATACGTTGGAATTGATCACGGGAAGAGTTTGGAAGGATTTGGAGATGTGAGCTAGAAAAGTACTAGAATGCTATCAGCAGTTAGATGGCACAGTCCAGAACTTTGAAGATTAGAGTTCTGGTGGAAATGCAAACAATAAATGAAAGCTTCGTGATATTTCAGATGGGAACAAAAACTCCATTGGAAATTTTACTGGGGACCACCCATATTACATTTTGGCAAATCATTTGTTTACCTTTTTCCATGTCCTAAAACTTTGTAGGAGGGTGAATTTAAACGTGGCTGACTAACATGACAGAGAAAATTTCAAGGCAGCCCAAATATCAGAAAATGGGATGCTTTTAGCCAGATCTGCAGTGAGAACCAGGAGCAAAACATAGAGCTGAAAAATGTGAAAAGTTGCAATTTGGCAAAAAATGAAGCACATGTAAAGTTGAAGCCAAAAAGAGTGTTGTTGCTGAAATTTTAGTGCCATTAAAAATAAACCAAGCACTTTTCAACAGAGCAACAAGAAAAATGCCTTGAGAGCATTTCAGGAATTGTTCGGAGCATTTCAACCTGTGGAAGGCTGAAGGGTCTAAACATGTAAATTCCTTAGAAATACTTTTCTTTGAGAAGAGAGCTTCAGGACACCTAGCTCACTCAGAACTACCTAGGGAAATATTTATCCAAGTTCAGCCATTCTGACAGTCAGAGGCCACTGCAGCCCTTCACCCAAGGGGGTTAGGCTACTGCTTGAGCTAGCCACAGACCCTGGCCTTGTCCATGCAGTGGAATGGAGAATGCAGGAGTTACGTGGTCAGAGATACTTTCTTAAGAGAAAGCCAGAAAAATTCAAAAATATTTAGGTGAGCTTGGAGAAAAACTTGGTTTATTGTAGGACAGGAGCATACTGGAGTACACTGTGTAATGCAGAGTGTAACACTGCCCAGGGTAGAAGCAGGAAAGCCTGGACTATACAGCTAGCCCATTAAAAATAATTTTCATTTACCCCAAGGTCCTGGAGAAACATGAAAGTCTTTATCATAAGAAAGTGTAATAAAAAGATAAGACTTATCTTTTTAAATTTTTGTAACAATAAGCAAAGACTAATTTGAAGAAGCATGTTAGGAAATGTTTTAGTAATTGAGGTAAAAGATGATCATACCGAGGGGTATTGTGGCTGCAGTGAAAGTGGAGGCAAGTGGGCAGATTTGAGAGAAAGATATCAATGAAAAGTCTCAAATTTATCTTTTGAACAAGTTAGTAGATTAAAGAACTGACACCATTTACTGCTGACAAGCTGACTGCAGAAGGATGTTTATTACTGGAAGATCCGGAGCAGAATTTGGAACAGAATATGTGTCAGAGACCCACATGGATAGATGCGTAGGAGCACAGAGGAGCAGTCTCGGTGGAAGAACCGGAGGTAAGTGATGTCCACATCCGGACACGCTTCCAAGGGGTAGAGCTGGAAGAGGAGACTGGGGAGGAGCTGCTAGTTATTACTCAGGAAGGTAAGACAGAGTGGTGTTAGAGGAAGGAAGAGGCAGATCTGGCAAATGAGGGAGCATAAAAAGTAAGGTAGACAGAGAAGAAGATTTTTTTAAAAAGTGGATAAAGGAACCTAGAACTCATGGATCATGTTCAGTTGAATGACAGCACTTGGAATGAATTGGTGGATTATTCTCAAAGAAATGGACTGAATATTCAGCCCATGCGCCATACATAGCTCCTAATCATGTTTAGTTTGGCACTCAATTTTTAAAAATTGTCATCGGCAGTTTAAAAAGATATTAATCATGAGAAACATGAAAGTGCTCTGGAAAAAACATCATAAAATCTGGCAGCATCCAATGCATATCCCCACATAGCATAATGAACTGGAGCTCAGCAGCTCTCCACTTACCTCTTTGGAAGATCGCCTCTGATCTGGGATTTACCGAAGTTCCCACCACTCTCAATTATTTTTAAACCCCTGAATGCCTCATTTCACCTGCTTTAAACTTGCCTTTCCTGCCTTTCAGATTGCAGTGTATTCAGCTTTTTAGTGGAGGAAGTATGCACCCCTTTCTGCACTGCAAAATGCCCAGAACTGGGCCAGATAAAATGTACGTGCACAATAAAATTTGGTTAAGTTGAACCGACTCTGGATTTGTAAACTGGAGGCGCTTCATGGAGGTGCTGTAAACCTAACAAAAGGAAGTCTGTTAAAAGCTTCAAGAACAAGCTAACTTTACCATCTAATCAAAACAATTGAGCTAACAAATTGAATTCTTTGTGTAGCTCTGTCATATTTGAATGTATATTTCACTTCTTTATTGTTTTATTCTCTTCACATTTCTTATTTGAAAATAACTTCAAGTATTAAATAATATTTATTTTTTAAATTTGTCATTGATGTATGCTAGGGCTAAGTGACATTTTCAATTGTATTACGTATATTGTATCAAATTCTTACTCCTGCCTTCCTGCTGCACAACATAAATGAATTTAGTTACTTGAGGGAGTAAGATGGAATCTGTCTCTGAAGACCAAAGAGACATATGTTGTCAACATGTGTGAGGGCAGGAGAGGGTTTTTGTAGATCCCATCCCAGAACAGTAATTGATGGGTACAAGACAGATCTCCACCTTCAGCCTGCCTCCACATATGTGCTGAATTTGCTGCTACACAGTAGAAAGCGTGTTTATACCTCGTGAGTACTCAGAGCACTAAGAGCTGAAATAGACCACACTGTTTCATTTAATACAGACTGTCCTTGTTGTTTGAAGTTTACCCATTAGCCATTGTCAGTTGTTTAAAAAGAAAACTTATCTTGGGATGTAATCGATATGTTCCTCACTAGTGTTAATGGCCATGCTTTCTTCTCGGTTTCTGACTCAGTGCAGGCTGGAGTGAACAGGAGATGAGAAGAGTCAAACCCAGGAGATAAGCAGAGTCCAGGAGACTTTGAACTGTAGAGGCAGAGAAGGAGATGGTCACAGAGACAGGATGACCGGGATTTGTGGGATCCCTAAACCTGGATGCAGAAGAAATGTCACCGAAAATCTCTTGTCCTAGTCTCATACATGATTGCTTTCATCCTAGGAAATCCAGATGCATATGTTTCCTTGATAGAGGCGCTATTCCCGTGTAAAATGAACTCATTTCCTATTTTCTATAGATATGCCTTCCTTTCCCAACAGTGTCTAAGAATAGTGTGTGTGTGTGTGTGTGTGTGTGTGCGTGCGGGTACGTGACTTCACTCGAAATCAGTGAGGGATAGATGGAGTTTTGACAAGCGACAAGCATAGTCTCATACATGATTGCTTTCATCCTAGGAAATCCAGATGCATATGTTTCCTTGATAGAGGCGCTATTCCCGTGTAAAATGAACTCATTTCCTATTTTCTATAGATATGCCTTCCTTTCCCAACAGTGTCTAAGAATAGTGTGTGTGTGTGTGTGTGTGTGTGTGCGTGCGGGTACGTGACTTCACTCGAAATCAGTGAGGGATAGATGGAGTTTTGACAAGCTACTCATGTTCCACAGAAAGTTGTTTTGAGTACAATTTTCTACACATGTGTTATCAATTCCTCAGCCCTTGTATCATGAGAGATTTAAGAAACATGGAAAACAGACGATTAAAACACAGCTGCAGCACCCCAGCCAACACAAGTGTTATGACTTTATCACACACTGTGCTGCTGGAAAGCTGCACAAAATTCTAGGCTGTAAGTAGAAGAAAGCCCAGGAATATAGCAAGAGAATATTATGAATGATGTGTACCGTTTACATTCGTAATGTCCTACTCCTGTTAATCGAGGCACTTAGACTAAACAAATTTAAAGTACACTTTCTCAATGCTCTTAACTGTAATCCTCCTTTCTTTTCATTTAAGGCCTCAGACACCATCAATGGCATTGATTTAGAGACAAAGTGGAAGGGGAGGTTTGGCTATTTTAATGAGCAGAGCCACAAGATCCCACCTTCTAGGAGCGGCTTGCTTTGTGAATTCTCTCTGAGGAACTCAGTGAAAGGAAGGTGTGACTCAGCAAGCACAACCCAGGCACCCAGGCACCCTAACAAAGCCTGTACAGCAGTGGCGCAGGTCAACAGTTCCAGAATCGCTGCACCGGGTGGTTAGCGATAAGGGGACGAATAATTTCCTACTTTATGAGATCAAAATACACATTGAGGATCAGCCTAATATAGAAAAGACATTAAAGCTTCAAAACATCCAAGAGAAAAAAAAGGTCGCTATATTATTTAGTAGTAATTTAAAGAAATTTCTGAGCTAAGGCACACTTAAAGGGAGACATGGGCACATGGGAGTATTTTAAGGGTGAAATCTTCCTTTGGGAAAAAATCATAAGGAAGAACTACTGATTGGGAGGTGATATTTTGATCATCAACAGTGGATTACTATCCAAACCACAAATGATCTGCAAAACAAGAAGAAATATGTACACAATTTATTTAAAAATGATAACGTGATGAATAGGTAATTCATGGAAAAAGAAACCGAAATAGCTAATAAGTATATCCAATCTCCTCATCAGTAGTAGGGAATTCAATTTTAAACAACATGATACTCCCGAGATTTAAAAGCCTAACAATACTAAATGCCATTAATGAGATGTAGACAAAGTCTCCATCTTCTACCCACCCAGTGCAAATTGTTGCAAGAAAATGGGAGAGTTTTCACACAGTATCCATACAAAGTTGTGCATCTCCTAAGCCACCGGAATGCCAGCCTTGCACCCGAGGGGCAGTTCTACCGTTGATATTATGAACAAGAAAATGTACACAAGAATTGCCTGGCATCCTGCCTAACATAAAATTTAAAGCAACTGCATATTCACCAACTGGAAAATCTGTAAGTGAATAGGGGAACATTCACATGACTGCATGCTTTTTAGCCGTGCAATTGAAGTGAATTCTGTGTATCAAATAGAAAAATTTTTAAATGCCAGACAATAGTATATATTCTTCAAGGACATATACAGTCAAAATTGCAAAAACATGTAGGATATTAATGCAACAACCACAGTACACTCTTTTCAGGAGAATGTAGATGAGGAGTTTCTAATTTTTACAATATGTCATTTTTAAAAATTTGCATCAAAATATTAAGAATCCTTAAGAGCTACATAAGTCTTCAGTGTGAATATTATGTTGTTTCTCTAATTTCCTTCATGTTTAAATGCTATACAGTAAAAGTATTTAAAACGTGTACCCCTACAAATTGATGTTTCCATTACATGGTGTCCAACATCTGTTAGAGCATGAATCAAATTCCACTGCTGTATACTTGTCCAGAATGCTATCAACTCCACAAGCTTAAGACTGTTTCTTGTTCAGTCTTTTCTAAGTGTTTCTGAACTGATTGTCCTAAGAATTTTTATTGAATAACTGTAACAATTTTATTATAATGTTACAAATAAAGGTCGTAAAATTACATGTAAAATCAATAGCTTTCTGGGCAACATACTGCATAAAAGAAACTGCCTCTCTACCTAGGTTTTCTTCTTCTTTCAGTTCCCATCTCAAAAATATATCATTTCATTATAGTAACTTTCTGATGGCATGAGATGATTTCCTAAAGAATCATGCATTCAGTATATGTATAAAATGAATCAGGAAATACATTATTATGCAAATACTATATTTGGAAAAGAGCCCTGGTAGTACTTTGTTCTCTATGTGAAAAAATACTGAGTTGTGACAATGTGCTATCGTCTAAACCTTGGTGCCTCCAAAAACTCGTATTGGAACTCAATTACCCATGTATTAACGTCTTGAAATGGGCAGCTTGGGAAGTAATTAGATTCTGAGGAGCCCAGATGAAGGGAATTAGTGTCCTTTTAAAATATTCCTGACAGAACACGTTCATCCCTTCTGTTACTTGAGGCATAGCAAGAAAGCACTAACCAGAAAAATATACCCTCACTAGCCCCTGCCTGTGCTGTCTTGGATTTCCCAGCTTCCAAATCTGGGAGAAATGCATTTCTGTTGTTTTTAACCCACCTAGTTTGTGGTATTTTGTTACAGTATCCAGAAAGACTAAGACACCATAATAAGTTAGTAATATCAAATAATACCTATGTTCTGCATTTCATGTACCATTTTCCAAATCTTTGTAAAACAGCTGTGACAAGTGCCTCCTGTCAGATTTCAGTTTTTATTATGATCAAATAAGCATTTTTGTTATGGTTAATCAGAAGCTAGGTTTGAATTTTTTAATAAAAATGATTGGCCTTGATTAGCATGACTTAAAGAATAAACATCATCATTCTATAAAATAAAAAAGATTAAAGGTTCTTATGCAAATATTTGAGGCTTTGTTGTATACACGATGAGAATTTAAACCTGCTGGTGCAGCTGCTCACCCTCACTTCTAGTGGCCCGCCTTCGTTGGAGGCAGTGGCCTTGAAAACTCTGTGTCCCCATGAGAGTAAAGTACTTACAGCTGAGAACAGATAAGCAACGGTGTCAGATAGTTTAAGTGTACCGTGGGTGAGCCATGTTGCCATGTGGTTCTGGCACACTTCATGAGCAGAATCAGATTGTTAAAAATCCTTGTTTCTCAAATTATAAATAAGCTTGGCAGAAATTGTGACTTCCAAATAGTGGAATTTTTTTTCCAAGTAAAATATTAAGAGAAATTGTAAATGTGTAAAATAGACTCATTCAAAATCTCTCAGCTACAAGTAGAAGGAAGTGGGACACCCTGTTTTTAGAGATGCCACAGCTCTTCTCCATCCTTAAGATTTGAAGGAGCAGATTTATAAATCACTGGCCTGCAGGTTCTCCCTCTGGTAATAGTCGAAGGGATTTATTGGACTAATCTTCCTGCAAATAATAAGTACAAACTTTGAGAAAAGTATTAAAATGTACTTGCGGAAAGTGTCAAAATCAGGCAGAAAATGTTCTGTGTGGTCTTTCAGAGAAGAAAAGCAGAGATGAGCGAGAAGCCGTGCCTGGTTTTCCTTCTGAGGGCCCTTCACACAGTGCACCCCACGTGAACAGCCCGAATCTAAATAGAAACTCATGGTTCTCTCGGACCTAGGAGTGAGAGATGTTTGCAACTGCAAGAGCAGTTGGGAATCAAGAGAGGAAATCTAATGGAGGGAGTTCCAGGGGAGAGAGCTCCCACATTTAATTACATGTCAAATTCATGGCTGACTCCTAATTCGTGAATGCTTGAGCAGCAATGCAAAACATCCAGGCAAACAAACCAGATTCTTCAGTTCTAAAGGTTCTTCTTAAGTTCCCACTATGGTAGACAGGGTTTGAAGCTGGAATCCTACCAAGTTAGATGAACTTGACAAGCATGCTGGCCCTGCTGAGAGCTTAGAAGGCCACAGGCTGGAAATGGTTACATCCCAGGAATGATTCCCTGAGGACTGTGATCAAGGCCGAAAGACTCACCTTTAAAAAAGCATAAAATCATCGCTTCTCGGCCTTTTGGCTAAGATCAAGTGTAAAAAAGCATAAAATCGAGCACCTACAAGTTCAAACCCATGTGCCAGCAATTGAATTGCCCACTAGATCAGAATTCATCGAAGAAATAAAACTCAGCGAAGCACCTCTCTCTGTCACACGTCACCTACAGTCAGTATCCTGTACATTTCCTTTAAAATGAGCAGGTAAGGGAAGAGACAGGAAGCCTCCGTGTGGTTTTCTTGAATTCTAGTCAAGAAAGATATCAGACAATGGATATAGACTCACAAACATTCCAAATTTTGGAATTGACAGATAAACTTTTATTATATTTTCGGTAAATATTCTATAATATCTAGAGGATAAAATTTATTAAAAGAAAGAGGTCATAAGGATATTTTTGTGAACTGTAAAAACCAGCTAAAACTTTTGGAACTAAATATACAGTGAAGTAAAATTTCTATTAAATGATATGTAGAGTAGGATGAAACATAAGAAAAAATGATCAGTAAACTTGAAGACAGCTTCACAAAAAATCACATAAACTACCACAGAGAGATAAAAGATTATCCAACCAAATAGTGTTAGTGACTTGTAAACTATTAAGACACCATGGTATACATTTTAGTGAAATTGCTAAAACCGAAACAAAATGAATAGTTAAAGCATTCAAAAGAAAACGATAAATTACTTTAAAGGAAATAAAGAATGGAATTACTACAACTTCTCATTAGAAACAATGGAGACCACAAGAAATTGAATTGACATATTTATGTTTTGTTTTTTTTTTTTTGGCACGGGGGAATGAACTCAGATCTTTGCTCACACTTCATAACAATACTTCAGTGTATATGAAGCAAATATTACAAGAAAAAAACAAATTTAGTAATTTCATTTTCTGTCACCCAATGATATTTGCCAAGCTTATTGATGTTTATTTAATCAGTAAATAAATAGGAGATTTGAAGAAAATATTAGCCAACTAGTACTAACTGGTATTTATAGACTTTATGCCAAAAAAGGTTTTAGGGAATGAACAGATCTTTGCTCACACTTCATAACAATACTTCAGTGTATATGAAGCAAATATTACAAGAAAAAAACAAATTTAGTAATTTCATTTTCTGTCACCCAATGATATTTGCCAAGCTTATTGATGTTTATTTAATCAGTAAATAAATAGGAGATTTGAAGAAAATATTAGCCAACTAGTACTAACTGGTATTTATAGACTTTATGCCAAAAAAGGTTTTATCTAAACCTAGAAAGAAGCCAAAATACTGTCAAGAGCATCGTGACTGAGAGCCAGTGGCAGTGGTGGTGTTCTGCTCATTAAGTGGTAGAGTCCTTAGCAAAAACAACAGCAACCTAAACCCAAAACTCCGAAGAAAACAGCTGATAGGGTCAACACACCAACTATTAGTATAAAAAGTAAAAGAAGCCAGAAACATCATCGTACATTTTTTTTATGGTACCAGAGATCAAACTTGGGCCCTTGCCCTTGCGAGGCAGGCAGCAGAACCATTGAGTCAAATCCCTCGGCCTTCATAGTACTTATTATGACACACACACACACACACACTCCTGCCACATGGCAACAGATAGCTATACTTCCAGCACTGTAAGAGGCTGAGGCAGGAGGATCCCAAGTCAGAGCCTACTCTGGACAACATAGTAACTTAGTGATCCCCTGTTTTAAAATTTTAAAAATGGGCTGGGGATGTAACTCATTGCAAATGCCCTGAGTTTAGTCCCCAATACTTCAATCAAATAAACAAACTAAACAAAACAAGAAATCATGTGTTTTATTTGTATTTAATCTAAGAACAGGATGTGCTAATGTACAGATTGGAAATTAGACTGGATGGAGGCATAAGTTATCATTCTGGAAAGACAGAATTGCCATTTTTCGTATCATGTGTGGTGGATACACAAGTGTGTAGAATTGTTGACATTTACTAAATATTTTAAGTGAATAGTATTGGATGCTCTATTAATTATTCATGAAGAGAAAAAGAAAATCTCCACTGAAAAAATTGTTTAAAATATCAATTGCTATGAGTTGAATTATATTCCCCCCAAAGTTTTGGAAGGTTGAAGTCCTAACCCTCAGCACGTCAGAATGTGACCTTATTTGGAATAGGGTCATTATAAATGTAATTTCCTAAATTAAAAGAAAATCATTCTGTAGTAGAATAGACTCTTGGTCCAATATATCTGATGGGCTCAGAAGAAGAGGGGAATTTGAACGCAGAGGTAAAGAGATGCAGGAAGCCAGCCATCTGGAGATGAAAGCAGAGATGAATTATTCTGCTGTAAGTCAGGAGCACTCCGGGCTATAACGAACAGGAAAAGACAAGGAAGGATAATCATCTAGAGGCTTTGGAAGGACCAGGCTTTGCCAGTGCCCTGATCTCAGATGTCTGACCTCTATTTCTGTCCTTTGAATCTATCCAGTTTGAAGTGTGTTGTTACAAGGGCCCTAGGAAACTCAAACACCCACTTGGAAAGTGTCAGGGCTCGATGACTCCAGTAGTCAGCTGCATCAGTGGATAAGTAAGTAATAATACCTGTATTTCCAAGATTTTTCAAAATTATTAGAAAGAGCAATCATCATTAATTCTATGGAAACAACACAAAAAGTTATCGGTTAGTACCGATAACTTACAAGAACATTTCAAGGAAAACATATTGGTCAGTATCATTCATTGTCTTAGTCACTTTTCTCATTGCTGAGACAAAATACCAGAAAACCAAAATTAAAGAAAGACAAGTTTATTTAACTGACAATTTGTAGGGGTTTCAGTTCATACTTGTGGCTCCAAGGCAAGGTGGATGCTAGAGAGGCATCACAGAACAGGTAAGAGGCATCAGAGGAGAAAGTCTGTTTTCTGTCCCTTATGTTCCATTCTGGGTAGCCACTGTCCAGGTATGCAGCCCTCACACCCAGGATGGGGCACCCTTAATTGCAGGATTCACTCTTAACCCCATCGTCAAACACCCTACATCAGTCACCTTCAAAAAATTCCACCAAAGACCGAATGAGGCTTTGGGAGAACGTCTAGATACAAGCCATAGCATTCATATGCTGCATTCACACAGAGGTGAAAAATTCCCAAACAAAACCGTCAAGCAATACAATAAATAAGAATGTATAATGATCAAGTTTAATGATTTCAAGACAACCTCACCAGTCAATAATTAAAGAGTACATTCAATAACATTAATAGAATAAAGTGAAGTAAGCAACGGAGTAATTTCAATTGATGCAGAAAGATAATTGGAAAAAACCCTAAATGCCTATTTGTAATAAAAATATGTAACATGTTAGATATAGGAAGAAATGTGTTCAATGTGAAAACTTACATATATGAAATAAAACTACAGCTAGCATTCTACTCAATGTTAGGATATTGATCAAGAGGGAAAAAATGGTATCAATTCTTTTATTCAACCTTGTACTAAAAAGTTAAAATAGTGACATGGGCAAGAAAAATATTTTAAAAATAGAAATATTGGAAAAGGAAGAAGAAATGATGACTCAATTTCTTAGAGCAGAATCGACTATATAAATAATCATCAAGTCTCTAGAAAAATAACTTACTGCAACTAACATGTATTTTGGCAAGTCAGTAGGATATAAGTTTGAAACATATATATGTTCCTACATATTAATTAGAAATATTTGGAAAATGAAGCTTAAATAATTCCTCTTTTATGGTGTAAATATAAAATACTTTGTGAAACAACAAACGAAACTGTGCAAGGCCTCTAGTTTGGAACAAGAGAAGCTTTTGGAGAGAAAGTAAATATATTTTTAAAATTAAAAATATATAACATGCTAGTTGGAATACTAGGTATTACTATTGAGATGCCCATCTTTCTTAAAATTGTATATAAATTCAATAGTTTAGATCAAAATAACAACAAAACTTTTGTCAAATAGTACTATCCAATTCTAAAAATTATATGGAATGCCAAAAGGCATAAATAATACAAAAGAAATTGACAAAGAGGGAAAAATTCAGAAGAATTATAGAGTTAAGATTTACTTTAAGATATAAATAAACTAGAGAGTACAAAATTATCTTAAGTAGATATCAGCACATGAACCTTTGAAACATTAAAACAAGTGTGTAGAAATAGGCACACAAAGATATTGTTGATTGACTGTCACCCAAAATAATTCAGGGAGGAAAAAAAACCCTCCCTTTTAAACAAGTGGTGCTGAAATCTCTGAATATCTTTAGTGGAAAAAAAATGAACCATAATTTTGCCTTACACCCTTCTAAAAATTTAATTTGAGGTAGACCAGAAACCTAAGCCTTCAACCCAAACGATAAATCTTCTGGAAGAAAACAGGGAAGAATGTCTTAAAAACATTGCCATAGCAAATATTTCTTAAGACACAGAAGCAAGTCACTTAAAAATGGATAAATTTTTCTTCATTGCAGTTACAGACTAAACTCTTTTAAAAATGAGACTAGGGAAATGAAATGGTTAACTACAGATATAGGAAAATAATATGAATACTTATGTATAACAAATTGCTCTTATTTAGAATGCATAAAGAGCTCCTGTATTACAATAACAATAAAATCTTATTAAATATTAGTAAAAGATCTTAACAAACTGTTCTCACAAGAGTGTAGACCAATGGTCAAAATAAAGATGAGCACACTTGATATAAAAATCATCAAGTAAATGTAAATAAAATCACCACCACAAGAGTGACTACAAGACCACCAATGATAACAAATGTTCTGCTGGGTAAGGAGCAACTAGAATTCTCAGACATGGTCTAAGAAATATAAAATAATAGAACTAATTTCAAAAAAATATGGAAGTGTCTTATATAACCTGATTCTTTGACTAAAACATAGCTGCCCTAATCAAGTGGAAACACAAGAAAAAGTCCCAGTTCCCATAAGCCTGAAGTCACATAGAAAGGTTTCTAAGAGGTTACTTCAAAATGAGAATCAAGACTTGTCATGTAGAGGTACAAGATCCCAACAATGAATGTAACTGTACTGTATCCCTAAAATGTACCAATAAACTCAATTAAAGCTGAAAAATTAAAAAAAAAATCAATAGGAGGACTGGGGATTTAGCTCAGTGGTTCTACTACCTGCCTCGCAAGCTCAAGGTCCCTAGTGCAATCCCTGGAACCAAAAAAACAAAATCCCACAAAACTCAATGGCGGAATTTCTGATGTAATATGTACTAGAATAATCCAGTCTTCTTTTTCTGAAAGATCCCCATTTAGACCTACGATGTATGTACCTAAAAAAGCTGGAATATTCATGTTTTAAAACATTAATAAGATTTCAATTGCTGAAATCCATGAAATAGTAATAGATTCCCACTGGGGTCAATGGGGATTGAACCCAGGACCTTATACATGCTAAGCAAGCATTCTACCCCTGAATTACATGCCCAGCTATGAAACAGCACTTAAGAGAAAACATCACAAACTGATTGCTAGGAATGCCATGACAAAGTCCCATTTTTCTTTTTCTCATTTTTGTCTTCCTCAGTACATGCTTAACAGGACACATTTTAAGAGTATTGGAGTAGATTAACAGAATCATACTAATAAATTAAGAAAGTTAATCTCACATTTTGCGGTGTTTTTATATATTAGCTTACTTAAGATTTATGATGAATACAGTTCTAAAGTTTCTATTTTACAGAGAAAGAAACTAAATCTTATTTGAATATTTTAGTAAGTGACAGAAATAGCCCTGTAGTTAGAAGTTAATACTGTTGCTAATTGCACAGTACCTACTGGCACAATTTTGTGAGAAACCATCTTTTATTTTATTTTTATTTATTTATTTTTATCAGTACATGTTTGCAATACACATTGTGTGAACCTCTAAATTGCATTAAAATTGTCTAACGTAGAAATTCAACAGATCAATTATGTTCAGAAATTCTCAGGAATCTAAACTCAATGATAAAGATTTTAAGACCTACTACCCCAATCTAAAAAGTCATTTCTTCCTCCATTGATTTTCTTTGCGTTTCATCCCCGAGATGAAATTACCCAGCACCCACAATTTAAAGGAGAGTTTTGAAACTGTTCACAGTTTCAGAAGATTCAGTCCACGGTTGCCTAGTTACAACACAGAGCATCAGGGCACACTGGCGTGACAGTGGGAGACGGCTCACCTCCTAGCAGCTGAGAAGCAAATAGCGTAGCATAGCAAAGTTGTTCAGGTCCCGATGGCCAGAAAGCGGAACAAAGAAAAGATGCCAGAGGGGAAGGGCGAGGTGACAGATTTCTTCTTCAAGACTGACCCACTTTGGCCCATTTCGAAGTGTCTCTGCCCACTGAATGTCTCCCAAGTCCATCAAATTGACAATTCAGATCAGTTGTCAAAATTTGGTATGTAACTTCTAAAATCCTGCACTTGATAGCATTGTGATGGTAACTGACACAAATTACTTAGTGAAGTTCTGAAATAGTTTCCAGTCTTTTTCGTATTGATGTCATCTGTCAGTTATTCAACTTTACAAATGTTACAGATCAACTAAATTCCCCAAGACAAGATATGTTGAAGTCCTAAACTCCAGTCCTTCAGAATTGATTTGGAAACAGGATTGGTGCAGATTTAGTTAGCTAAAATGAGTTCCTACCAGTTTAGGGAGAGTCCTAATCAAACAGGCCCGATGTTCCTATAAGGAGACAATCACATGAGCATATAGAGACAGACAGGAAAAATATATTGGGAGAAGACAATGTCTTGATTGCAGATTTTAGCCTGAAGGACGATGAAATAATACATTGCATTGTTCTAAGCCACTTAAACTATTATTTTTAATATTAACTAATTTTGAAGTACTATTATGGTATATTTGATTATGTTTAGGGCTAGGGTTAGTTTAATAGTTTGTGAGTGTGAATGAATGTGAACTCTAGCAATTTTTAAGGAATACATATATTATTGATACATCCTGTTGAATAGTGTGACTCTGCCAAGGAAGGTGTAGTCAGTGCAGAAAGATCTACAGATGGGAACAAAGGAACTCTTAGTTTTAGAGCTGATTATTTCGCTTTCAGTAGATATAAAAATTTGAGCCAGTTGCTTCTGCCTGCAACCTCAGCATCTGGAAAATGAGACTGTCATTATGTGATTTAATTTCTAACATAATTTCACTCTCTTAGCATTTCTTCTAATACCAGTGTATATTTTCTAGTCCTGGTGTTGCACTTTTTTAAAGCATCTGATATATGCTTCTTAAAATCCCATTGGACTACACAGAATTCTACATTCAGGATAGCTTGGGGTTTTAAAAATAACATCAGAGAGATCTGCTCTGTTACATAACACCCTCAAGTGAAGGCCAGGGCAGAGTTTCTTTTTTTTTGTTTTGTTTTTGTTTTTGTACCAGGGATTGAACTCGGGTCCTTGTGCTTACAAGGCAGGCCACCGAAACACTTAGCTAAATCCCTGGCCTGCAGAGTTTCTGAATAAAAAATGCAAGTGTTTCTGCAGAAAATTGTGTGTTGTGTGATATAATTAAAGTTCATAAATTTCCCCCTGTTAGTTGAGGACAGGACTGTTATCAAATGAAAGTTTTTGCAAGTTTTAGAAGACTTTTGGTTTTGCCAGTGTTTTAGAATAGAGGATAAGGGCTTGGAGTTAAAAAATACAAATTTTAATGAAAATCAGTCAGATTTCCTTCAAAATATTGTTTTGACAGTAGATATTAGATTTTTTATGTTTCACTTTTTATGTCTTTCTTAATGATGTCACAACTTCTGGTCATATTCTCATTTGAAATGCATTCTCTGCCCTGCTCCTCAGTAAGCCCATTGCGCCATAGAGGAGAGCTCTGGGGGTGTCCGCCTGGATTTGGCAAGCCCAAATTCTTTCTACCAAAGTCCGATTTTTTTTTCGTATATGGGGACTTCCAGGGTTAAATAGATTTAAAAAGTTTTCTTTCAGCACCCGTATTTACATATTTTAATTGCTTAGAAAACTGTCCTGTTTTTTCTTTGATCTGTGCATAATCTTGTATAGGTGATGTTATGAACTTCTGACCATTGGATGGAGTCCATTATTTGGAAAATCTGCTCAGGATCTGTTTTCACAACATGGAACCGATTTCACACCATCTCTCTGTGCAGGTTTGTGCTGAGGCTTCCCTCCCCATGGGCATGAGTAGCAGTGCTATGATACTGGCTTCAATAAGAGGCTCTCTGTGGTGTCTAATCATGTGCAAATGTGTTAAAATTGATAGTTTTTGCAAACAGCTATGGAACATATTACCATAAGGCATTTGTTCATAGCATGACAATGATTGGCCCTTGGCCACTTAACTGTTTTATTTAATAATGTGGGAATTTCAGTGTGTTTTGCTTTCATTATTTTTAACTTGAAAACAGAAATAGAAATCCCTTTCTTTAAAGTTAAAACTTTACCGCCTACAGTCTGTCAAAAGCAATATAAGTATCTGGATTTTGGAGAGGGGTTTTTGCAAGATGTCAATTTAATATACTAGCATATTTCATGCACACTTTTTATATATTATGTGCTTGAAAATATCTCTTCAGTGACCACCCAGAAATAATACTTATCTTTGAGATTGCATTTCCAAGAGCTAAGAAACTTTGTCTAATAGTGCAAACCTTAGATTTAGACTAATATCCTTCTTCTCAACACAACGTTTAAAAATCCCCCAAAATCATTGATATATACTGAAGTAAGACACAGCTCTTTAAAATCAAGCTTTGCTTTCCATAAACTAGACAAACTTATTTTGCCTCCCCAGATGATCTCCCAGAGATGGCTTCTGTGAAATACAAGATGTTCTGCAAAAACTCACTAAAATAAATTTTCCAATAATTGCTGAAAATAATGGTATGTTTTGAAAAATAAATTTTTGTCATTAAAATGGAATAGTGTAGTATTATGCTGGCTATCCAGAGGGCAGACCACTATATAATATATTCTAAGTTCGGGGAATAAAAATTTTCTTTATTTCTAACATAGCTCGATACTGTTATTTAATATCCCTAAACACATCTCCCTGTCTGACTTGAAAGACCTTTCATGCGAATGAACTCTTACTTTAGTTTGGAATTAGCTCCAGCTCTTACTATTAAAAAAAGTGGTGATTAAATATAGAAAGTCAAACTTAAATTTTAGCAAGTAGAATTAGATGTCACATTTTGAGTACTCTGTTAAAAATATTTGTTTTCTATGTAGTACACAGCATAAAGCTGTTTTGATAGACTGAAGATTCCTTTGAAGAATTCAAGTCATCAATCTGAAATGAATAACCTTTATAAAGAACCTTTATATGGAGAACTATTTGGCCTCAAATCTGAAGCACTCAGTGGGCTTGATCTAAGTGTATGTGTGTGTGTGTGTGTGTGTGTGTGTGTGTAGATGACAGGTGTGAAGGAGCTGAGTGCACCCAGAGTGTCACATGAATGTCGGCCGACTGCAGCTTGTAGAGTTCACAGCATTCTCCACACCGCCCCGTTAGAGGGGAGCACGTGTGACTGCTACTCCTTCTCGAAAGGCCCTGCCCAGAGGATAGAAGAATTGCTTAGTGTTCCCTACAGGTCGCTATGTCTGAGCTTCAGTCTACGCTGAATGTGATAGGGCTGTCTCTACTCAACATGAAATGCAAAATGTTAGTTATGGCAACTAATTTACCATGTACATGCTTAGCAACAGCTTAAATATTGAAGCTCATAGTAATGTTTTTGTGGTGCTGGGGGTTGAACCCAAGCCTTCCCACTGAGCTACAGCTTCAGCTCTTTTTTATTTTGAGACAGGGTCTTGCTAAATTGTCCAGACGGGACTCAAACTGGACATTGTCCCACCTCAGCGTCGTCCCTCAGTGCTGGGATTGCAGGTGTGTGCCAGCACACGCAGATGTACAATTTTCAAATTAGATTTTATAGTGATTCTTGCTCATGCTTTCACTGGCATTTTAAATGTCATGGAAAATATTATTCCAATTTAACTAAATTCTTACACGGATCCATTGGAAACTTAATCTTTATTGGTAGGTAGGATCTTTAGGAAGCACTTAGGCCATGAGAGCCCTTCCCTCATGAATGGATCGATAACACCATGGAGAGAGTGGGCGTGCACTGTCTCAGGAGTGGGTTTCTTGTATAAGAACGGCCCTTTCCCCTCCTGCCAACTCTTTCCTTGTCTTTGCCCAATATCGTGGAATGACACAGAAAGAAAGTCCTCACCGGATTCTGGCTGCTTGACCTTAGAATTCTCTGTCAAGAAATATAAGCCAATAAAGTTCCATTCATTGTGCATTATCCAGTCTGAGGCATTCTGTTAGAACAGAATAAAGGAGGTTAAGACAGTGGTTGTCATATGCTTCTTACCAAGAGCAGAACCTATTTCTATAAGGAGTAGGGTCTTTCCATCATTAAGGGGAGCTTACTAGCTATAATGCCCTGAGGAACAGAAAGTGCCCCTTGGAGAGGGGAAGCCATACTGTAAAGCTCACCTCTTACGGCAAAGACTGATATGAAAAGAACTAAATGGGCAAGATGAATTAATTCGTGGACAGCATTTCGACTCATCACACTTGGACTGACACAGGAGGAGGATGCTGCGATGCTATCCGAATAGGTCCAAGGCCATTGCTAGATCAGATATTGCCGTTCTGCAAATCTGGGGACAACTGCAAGCTGCTGGGAGAAAACCAGTTCCAGTTAGGTTCCAAAAGCAGTAGGGTAAGTGCCTTGCACACGGCACTGGTAGAAGCAGGTGAGCCTGACGCAGAACTTCTAGAGTCCCATGAGCTTAGGAAGGTGAGCTACGTATAGAAGTCCCAGCCAGATTCCTCGAAGAGGACCGGAATTACATGATTAATTATTGGACCAACAGAGGTAAAAAGGCATGGACAAATAGACCACAGTAATTTAAGTGATTTTAAAAATATGTGTTTAAAGTTTTTGTAAATAGGGTAAGGAGGAGGGGGTGAAGGCAGGGTAGGGGTATGGGGACAAAATGAGAACCAAGACCTGTCATGTAAAGGTACAAGATCCCGATGCTGAATGTAACTGTACCGTATACCTAAAAAGTACCGATAAACTCAATGAGGAAAAAATAAGCCTTTAATAATTTTTTATAATTAGAGATGAGTGGCCAGAGAGATAAAATCCCAAGAGGGAAGTATTAGTCCCTATTTAAGTATCACACTGACAAGAAAGGAAGAAGGGCTGCAGAAATTAGTGCAGAAATTGTTTATTTATCTAATAGATACCTAATATTGGCAAATCAACTCATCCTTTTCTACCATTTCCTTCTAGCTCTGAAGCATGAGATACAGTGAAGACAAGAGATCCGATGTAGGAAGCAGCCATGTCCTACCTGTGTGACAAGAGTATAAAGGTGTAACTGTGCTATAGGAAGGCATCTCTTTGGGCGTGTAATAGAACCAATTTAACTGTTTATAATTTATAAAATGCAACAGTCACTCTATGTCAATAGCTTTAAGTCTATACATTATATATCAAAAGTATCACAAAATAACGACTCTGCTTTATTATATATTTGCATTATTTATTTTTTATTTAATAAATGTACAGGTTTTTAAATCAGCCTTTTTCAAAAGCAAAATTAAGCTTTTATCAGAATGTGAGAGGATTATAGGCTTCAAAGCATCCTACTTAAAATGGTGATTCATATTTTAGTGTTGTGGTATAAACACAGATTTCTACATTTTCCCAGGAGATCGCCAGCAAAGTCTTAACCAAGGACGTCCTCACAAACTTTTGAGAGCAGTAGACTCGCTGGACAGATGAAACTCTGCTTCACCATCATAACAGAAATACTGCTGAAATGAAGACAGATGTAGTAAGGATGGAATGATAAAATTGAAATATTGGGCATTATTATTAAAAGGAGAATAATAGTTTTTTATAAAGACAAATGTGAAAGGTTTGCTATCAGCACCATCACAACTGGGAAAATTATTAGATTAGACTGCCAAGAGCTACAATAAGCATAACTGAAGGAAAACTTATTTATGCATAGTGAATTTCTATGCTTCAATTTGAAAGAAGAGATGTCTTTGGAAGAGCGTTTTTTTTCCTTCTGCCACTGCATAGCAATTGTCTTGATTTACTCAAGAGATAGGGGCAGCGTGAGGAGCCCTGCTTTGATTCATGCACTTTAGTTCTCATTAAAGCAAGTGTGCGTTTGGTTGTGGCACGTTGCTTTGAAAGCAGTTGGGCTGGGGAGGCACAATGACAGAGTGTGCAGAAGAAACAACTGGTTCATATTCTGGGAACACTGCCAGTATTTGATTCAAAACCAGAACAAGTGCTGGCTGTCAGCTGAATCTGTGCTTAAAATAAAAGAAGGCACATAAGAGCCTAGATTAATGGAAAGAAGGAACAGGCTGATGCTGAAACCTTAGTACGAGGTGCTAAAACTGGTGGGTGTTTTGCTACCTTTTCGTGACTGTAATTATGATTGCATGTGATTTAGCTGATAAGGTATGATTTACCTTGTGTCCTATGAAATGTTTAATTAATAGTATTTATGAAAACCATGAGTTTATGAAAATCAAAAATCACTACAAATATAATTAAAATAAATGTTTAAAGCAACTCAGAAGTGGGTGCCAAGCCATGTCTTGGGGTGAAGTGTGGGTGTCCAGTCATGTGCATTTTCACATTTTGCTAGGACCTCATCAATTCTGATGTTTGAGATTTGAAGACACTGGCTGAGCTCAAGTTCCCATACATGTACTCTTGAAGATGAAATCCATTTGGTCTACCAATTAACTTAACCATAAGCAAGTCTGTGAAGGGCATAATTAATTCTCACAAGATAAGTTACTTCCAACATTTTGTGTAACAGGTAGATAACATTCAATTGATAATTATAAATAATTTTGTGGATGCATGAAAGCAGGCATGAGAAAATATAGCTCAAAGTATATTATACATACACACTGAAACCACCTAAAAATGTGAACTAGGGTGACAGGGGACTAATTGAGGAGGCCACTAAAGTAAGCTATGGGCATGCACAAATGCCAAAATGAAACACACTAATCTGTATAACCACTGTGCACTATCAAAAAGGTGGGTTGTTAGGTATATGGACATGGAAAGAGCACACAGGTATTTCTTTGAAAATACTATATAAGTCAGTCTCTAACTCAGATGGTCTCTGATGCTTAACCCCAACTAGGAAAGTTTTGCTCTGGCCTTGATCCTGCATTGTTTGATTTCACAGGCCTTCAGTGGTACAACAAGGAGAAACCACCGTGAGTTCTTTGCTACCACAGACAGCAACAAGAAGAATCAACCCTTCTTATTTAGGGACATATTCGGGACTTCAACCTGGCTGTGGGTGGGTGGGAAATTTCACACAATGCAGCCATCACAAAGTTGGCTATGAGGCAGAATTGCTTTGTACCGTTCTGCTTTAAATAAATATGGATAATTAAATAAACCTTTGCGGCCATAGAATAAAGCATAAATCCAAACTTTACCCAGCCGAAGCTGCTTTGGCCACTAGCCAGAAGCCAGAAGGCCAAGGCTAATTTGCATAAAATTGAACAGATTGCTGCAGCTGCCGTCCTTATTAATACCAAGCATAATCATAACCAGGGGACCTTCTATCCACAACAGAGCCACCTCCTGTGTGGGGCCACCCATTGCTTTGTGGGACCTGTAGTTGCTGATATATGATCCTGCTTTAAAGAGAAAGACTTTCTATTACAAATCTTTTTTTTTTTCTTTTGCTAAATAAAAAAATCTCTAGCCCTTTTGATGAGCAAAATCATCAAGTGCGTTTTTCCTTTGACTTCTCAGTAGAAAACATTACAGCTGTCTCTGTGCCTTGTCACTCCTCGGGTTAAAATCAGTGTGTTGAAATTAGTGAAACCATTGATTTCCAATTAGGTTCAAGGGAATTATGGTGCACTTTTCACTACTCACTTTTTTTACACTTCTGCGAAGCATTATTTATGATACAGCGACTACTACCAGTTGCTGATTATGTCACTCTTGGCTTTTTACATTCTGTCGCCCTGATTTCAACTCCAGGAAACTCTACACAGCGGTGAAATGCAGAGATGTCAAAAAAGCATGTGCTATGACTTATCACGCCCGGAACATGCTGAGAACACAGACACTGTGTAATGCCTGATAGAGTGCTTTTGCATCCGCATATCAACAGCTCTCTCTTTGTCAGTAGTACTAAGTGCATTGGAAGATTGCTGTTCTACAGTTTCTCAGTCAGAAGGGCTGTCAACAGCTTCGTACAGCCAGCTGGGGAAAACACACTCTTGGCCCGCACAGAGATGACGTAGCATACAAGAAGCACTGGCAAGGACGGGTGGATTATATTAAAACCTATCATATTTGTTAGCTAACTGCAGATGACAGCATTGGAGTGCACAGTAAAAAGCCTTTATGATGCTCTGAAAATCCTGCGTTCACCACACGGGGATACATCTTGAGCTCATCTACTAGTCTGGATCACAGCAGGAGCAGAGTGCTGTTCTTTTCTGATCATACGATATATATTAATATGTTAAAAGAAACTTTAAATACTCAGCACCACATGTTTTAGGTAAGTCTTAACACTTGCTGGTTTCCTTATCCTTATTATTTAAGCTGATTGGACTGTAGTTAGAGTTATGTAATCATCACCACGTGCCTCCCCGTGTGCACAGGGCTGCATTTGTATGCCAATCCTAACATCAGGCAGTGGAGACTCTGTTTTCCAGCCACATTAAGAACATAATTAAAATATAATATGCAATTCACATCTTATTAGGTGGAAAAATCTTACTTTTCCTCTTTCCACTCAGTATTGCTTATTCCTACATCCTGTATCATCCATATGTAATTCCTAAGTTTACACTACAGTTCTAAATATTTCTTTTTCATTCTATGCATATGCTTTTATTTTAGTGTTGGAATTTCCTAAAGAATATTCTGGAAAACTTCAAATGTGTGGGATGATCCTATTATGGCTGGAAGGGTCTAGAATATTCCCCCAAAGTCTTGAGAACACAGAGGTGGGCTTGGGGAGGTGACTGGATCCTGGAGGCCTCATTTCATCAGTGTATTCATCCACTGAAGGCCTGAGCTCCAGGTGCTCTCAGGGGGCGGGGCCTGGTGGGAGGAGGTGGTCCCTGGGACCTGCCCAGGAAGGCTGCCTCTTATCCCTGAACTTCTCTTCTCTCTCCCCACTGCTGAGGTTTGCACATACTCCTCTGTCACGCCCTGCCACCATGTCCTTCCTGCCCTGGAGGCAGTGAGTGACCAGGGACTGAAGCCACTGAAACCCTCAGCCACATAGAGCGCTGCTCCTTTAGCCTCTGGGAGTCAGACATTCCTGTCCCTGTGACAAGGAAGTGTTCAATACATCCAGTGGAATTCCACAGATATTTCTGCTTTCTAAATTTTTTTTAACTCTCTACATTTAAACTTGCCTATAACCCCACGGTCCTTGCTGTGGTAGCCAACAGTTACCAACACCTTGTATCCATTCCTGGGCCTCGCCAGGAAACCAGCTCCTTCCCTTTGACGCCCTTACTCAGTTACACTTCTCTGTGGCCTGTGTCCTCTTGCTGGACCATCACTAAGTTCTTCAGATTTAACTTCACATCTAAGGACTGGAGGGAGTCCTTGGACTTGTGGCTTCCCCTTCCCCAGTGTCTGAGGCAGGCCAGAGCATTATAGCTGTAGCTCAGGCCCTAGGGCTTTTAAATCAATCACTAGCACCTCCTGTGGGGAGGGAAGCCCTCTGTGACTCCTGAAGAGGACACTGATCTGCGAATGAACGGATGAAAGACCAGCAGCTATTCATCCACTGACCGGTACTGACACTTGTGTTGTGATCATCAAAGGCATTACATCCCTCTTGCAGCTCTTTGTGAATTCGTCTTCCTTCATTTTTAATTTTTTTTGAGACAGGGTCTCGCTATGTAGTTCAGGCTGACCTTGAACTCACTGTGTGACCTTGAACTCAAGGTGATCCTCCTGCTTCAGCTTCAAGAGTGCTAGGTTTATTCTTTTCTACAGTACCAATTTCTCATCTGTTGTGTTTTCTGCCCTAATTCTCCTTTCATAATTACGTGTGATTGATATGGCAAGACAAGCTGGGGTGATTCTCACTCAGAACAGGTTTCCTCCTCCAGACATCTGAACTGTGACTCCAAAGGAGAGATAGGCATGTAAGTAATTTAAGACTACAATTAATGTAGGAAAAAAGAATTCCATTGGTTTAAACGTCACACATCAGTTTTCTATGTAAGACTTTGAATGAAATGGGATTCAGTCACAACTGATGACTTTGGCTGGTCTTGTTTCTTCTGTATAGAGCCCATCAGAAAACTTGGGGGTGTGGAGGAAGTTGTCCATGTGCTCTCTGCAGGCTGAAGGGCTTGGTGTTTCTCATAGTAGTGACAGTCATCAGAGCTGGAGGATCTCTCCATCTACAGGAGATTAGGGTCATATTTTGGCTCAGCCTCTCCCAGACACCAGCTAAGCTTTTCCATCCACAGTAACCAATACAGGAGTGAAATTCAGTAGCAGATGACCTTGTATCACCCACCTTCGGCCCTTCATTCATCTTCCACACCTCTGGAGGAATGTATGGCTCCATTTCTGAAATCTGATCCCTCTCTAATTTTCTATTATCCAAATTATTACATTAGCCCCTAAATTGTCCTCTGGCTTCTAATATTTCAATTTCCTACTAATAATAGGAATTTTCCCTAACATACACATCTTTTGTTTGTAGTGTCTCAGACCTTTTCTGTCCTGTATGACTCACAGTATCAGTTTCATATGGTAGTCAAACAACTATAGAATCTAATTTTTCCCAGCTTATCCAACTGCAACTTGTCTTTTTTTGACTTGTGTTATGGAGCTTACTAAGGGAGAATATATCCTACATGTGTTCACCTGTAATACTTGTGTGCTTAATACTCACCATGTTGTCTTGATGTCAAAATTCATTAAATAAATAGCACTCAGTGAAGAGTGCTATGTTCTGCCCTCATTTCATAGTTAATCATTCTCTTACATGCTCAGCCTATGCATTCTTCCATTTATGGGAGAATTTGTGTTAAAAATTATCCGGTCTAAACCTTCATTCTACAAGTGAGAGAACATTCTGGAAAAGCTGGGTTGTTGACCCGAGAGAATTCCTAGTCTGCTCCATTCGTGTGCACTTGGCTCACACCACCTTCTACAGTTCAATAACTGTTGCATTGAAATGAGCATCTGTGCCTGTTTCTCAGTGACCCGTTAGTCCCACCACACGAGCCAGGGCTCCAGGCCGCTCCAGCTGTATGAGGTCTCTCCAGCTGTCGCCCGGGCTCGTGGCCTGGTGGCCCGGTGCCTGCAGCACATCCCTGTCGCTGGGCTCTGCTGCTCGCCCGAAAGTCTCCGCAGCACGTGGCACCCTGTCAGTTGGGTCTGCTCTGCCTCTGCTGGGGAGCCAGTCTAGGAACCCTACCCCCACTGCACGAATCCTGCACCGGGGCCCCAGGAATAGGAAGAATCCTGTTTCTCTTTGCCAACAGGAACGGAAACAGTTGAAAAGGACTCCTCTGGACTTCAGGTGTCTTTTCACCTGGGCCCCCAACAGCGTTATTGTGCCATTAGCTTCATCAGTCACTCTTGGAAAGTACTCTTCCGTTTATTATGTTTTTCAGAGAGGCTCAAAAGCAGCCTCTGGGATCAACAGGAAAATGCACCGGTAAACTGCTTCTCCTTCCTATTGCTTTGTCCTCCTCTGGCCCCAGACGTCTGTGCATCCCTGGAGTCTGTGCATCCGTCCTGCTCCAGACGAAAAGCAGAGCCCTTAGTCACATCAGAGGAGGCAGACAGACACCTGGAGGATGTCAGCTGAAGATATTTCTCTCGGGGAAGGAACGCTTTCACACTTGTCTCCTACACGAGCCTGCCAGAGACGTGTAGGCCATCACCTGTCAGACTGCCCCCTGCATGCCCCACTCTTCCTTGAGCAGTGAAGAATATGCACTTGGAGCTCAACAAATAATATTAAAAGTTCTAAGGTAGCATAAAGGACAGAATAGTTTCATAGGACACAGAACATGAGCTCCCTAGCAGAAATGGCACCTCTGCCGAGCGAGTGCGGAGTGCCCTTGAATGAGTTTCAGCCTTTTTGGTTCTTTCCATGATGTAACCATGACTGATGAATCCCAACCCTTCTCACCTATGTAAAATGAACCCTGAAGATGAAATGTGGTGCTGTCCCTATGGGATTCAATCTTGGTCTGATAGATCCTCAGAGTTCTTTGCTTCCTACATTACTCTGCCTTGATTCATCTTAAGGTTTCTGAGTGTAGTTTCACCAGTCTCTCCATGCTGCCTCTCTCTTCTGATGTCATTTATGGTTCTTTCTGCATTAAGAATGAAGTAGTGGGAATAAACATGCCAAATCTTTTCTATTCTGTATTTAAAAAATTTTTTTATAAGAAAAGTGCACTGTGTCTATATTTTATAGTTCTAGATTTGCACCTGTTGCTCTTAAACTGTTTGAAAGAAGGAAGTGAATACTCAGTGCCCTTTCCTTGGCCCCTTGCTCACCGAAATGAGGACAAGCGCTCCATAAGCCTCCCATGGCTCAGAAGCCTTTGAGAATGCCGAGTGGGGCCTCTGCCCAAGTCTGCATTTTCTTCTATTAAAAAGGTGAACTGCAAAGTAGACTCTAAAAAGTTAATCCTTATAATTTAAGCCCTTATTTGTTCCACATGAACTAACTTCCAGAGTCTTACTGAAACAAATTTTCTTTTATTTGTATATTCAAATAAGCATGATTCACTTAAAAAGCAGTCTCACTGAACCACATTTGCATATCCTAATTAGTTTAGCATGTTCATTTTCCACTCACATGTTTTTCAAATAAATGCTTTTGAAGAATAGTAAAATTTAACTAACATCTGAGGCTGCAAGTTCACAAAAAGAAAATAAAAAAGAAAAAGCTGACATACATATTAGCTAAAAAAGGCAAGAAATTCAATGTGTGCTGCAGGATGTGGATTTGATTCCCATTTCATAATGGAGGCTGATTTGTGTTCAGTGTGCACTGAGATGTGGGTGGCTTCAAGGCAGGGCATTCTTGTGTTTCTGTAAGTCGCACAGCAAGGAAATGGAAGCAACATTCTAAGGCTCTAATGTGTAGGGGGAATTTATCAACATGTCAAGATAGTTTTTAAGTCTAAACTAAACTAACGATAGAGAGGATGTATTAGCAAGGCAGTACTAGGGTAGAAAGCTACTGTGGGAAAATAAAAAAGAAATGTTATTCCAGCATGCTGGAAGCCTAGGACAGGAGAATCACAAGTTTAAGCCCATCCTGGGCAACTTACTGACTTAATGAGACCCTGACTCAAAATAAAGTTAGGTTGCTACTCCACTGGAGAGGTAGCTCAGTGCAAGTCCCCGAGCTCAGGCTCCAGTACTGAAAGAAAAGGGAAAGAATGAAAAGAAAAATATCAAACACCAAAACATTCTTCCAGAGACATAGCACCGTACTGTACATCCTGTGAAGTGCACAGTTTGTGAAGGTAAGGAGGTAAAAGAACAAACAAAAAAATCCGTGTCACATGAATGGCTTCAAATACACAATTATCTGCCTAAGTTGATTTCTCCAATCTATTCATTCCTACAAATTAATACAACACAAAGTAGAGTGATGTCAGCTACATTTTCCGTCCTGTTATGCACAGCTGAACTTGGATGATTGCATCTATGCTCACTAGTAATGCGGGGAACTGAAGTCATTTAAACCCACCTACTCAACTGATCTTGCACCTTCTTCCTTCTACTAAGAGGACAGTGCAGGAGACAGAAGTCTCTTCTTTGCAGTCTTGTCCAGGTCATGGGCCACACCAAGGGCCTCCCTATGCAAGTAATTCTTTCCACCCAGTATCACTGCATTTTTATTTTTTAGTTTTTATTTTTTTCTCTGCCCTCCCTTCACCCCCTCCTCCCCTCCCCATCTACAAACACTTTATTTTCATCTTTTCATTCTCTCACATTTTTTTCTTTTCCCTTTTTACTCTTCCCCTACCCATCCCACCTTCCCTACACCTTTAGCTCCTTCCCATTTCTAAATGTCAGTAATCTTATTAGAATCTTATGCATTGTTGCAGATTATTCACACCAGGGACACTATTCGCTATTTACACATGTGTGACTTATTTATTTCACTTAGGAGTATATATTCAATATGTATCCATTTTCCTATGAATGAATCTATTCTCTCGTTCTTTATGGCTGAGTAATATTCCATTTTATAGAAAAACCACAACTTCTTTATCCAATTTCCAACGGATGGGCAAATAGGCTGTTTCCAAGATTTAGCTATTACAAACTGTGCCGCTATAAACGTGGGTGCACATACTTCTCTGTGATATGATTCTTTTAGTTCTCTTGGAAAGATACCCAGCAGAGGGATGGCTGGGTCA
>NW_022900937.1:1630765-1773195 GCF_012274545.1 Fukomys damarensis
CATTTGTTATTGTGTGATTTCTTGATAGCAGCCATTCTTTGTGGGGTGAGGTGGAATCTCAGTGTTGTTTTCATCTGCATCTCTCGAATGACCAGTGATGTGGAACATTTTTTCAAATATTTTCTTGCTGCTTTTACTTCTTTGTCTGAGAAATGTCTGTTCATTTCGGATGCCCATTTTTGAATCGGGTCTTTATATTTGGGGGGACTGATTGTTTTGAGTTCTTTATATATCCTTGATAATAGTCCTTTGTCTGAGGAACAGCTGGTAAAAATTTTTTCCCACATTGTAGATTGTCTCTTAGTTCTGCTGATGGTTTCTTTTGAAGTACAGAAGCTTTTTAGTAAGATGAGATCCCAGTTGTTGATTCTATCTGCTAGTTCCCTTGCTACTGAGGATTTGTTCATAAAGTCTTTTCCTATACCAATGTCTTCCAGAGTTCTGCCTAACTTACCTTCCAGCAAGTTTAATGTTTCTGTTTTAATATTTAGATCTTTTATCCATTTGGATTTTAATTTAGTATCACTGCATTTTTAGATTTAAATAATTATCCGCTGCATCTAGCTCACCTGAAATAATTTGCAAAGATTTCCTAATATTTCACTTCAGAAGGAATGGTCACCATCATTAATGTTACATTATTCTTCATTTAAAAAATAAAAACTGAAGCAGGAAAGAGATTCTAAGTTCCACAGGTTATCCTGTATTGGAATACTTGATTGTCCTACAGGGTATTAGAAGGTGAAAATATAGTCAATAAACGAAATCAGCATTGGCTTTACCTTAAAAAGAGCTGGCTGTATATCGTGTTAGGGCAAACAGCTCCGAGTTAGAAAGTCTCGCCTTGCTCACTAGGACACTTTGCTAATCCACTTCCAAGAAGCACAGACTAAACAGGCTTTTGGAAGAGTAATTTCATTAAATAGCAAGAATAACTGGTCATGGGACATGGAAAGGCAGTTCGGAGGTAGAGCAGACTCACGTTTTCATTAGGATGTGGATAAACTGGATAAACCCCAAACGAACAGGGATTCAACAGTTACAAAATCTTAAATAAGCTCCATACATCATGTTTTGTGAAAGCTTTTTACTGTGAGTATCAAAGATACATATTACTCATGTTGAGCAATTTTTGAATTGGTTGAATAGGCCTGTGCTCATATTTTATGTACAGAGATATTAAAAAAACAAAAACAAAACAGGAGATGCCCCAAACTCCAACAAAAGCCTGGATTTGCATATGGAACAGATGACACATGTTAACGTGGTCTCACGGCCGCACATTCCCTCTTTTATTTGCATTTCCTAGAACTAGAGAAATGTTGGGAAAATCTGTGAGCTTGCTCGGAGGGTGCCAGTGGGACGGTATCTGCGCTTCAGCTGAGAAAATGCAGGAAGCGTCATGCTGGAGACCATTTCCAAGTTCCTGCTGCCTTCTTGTGTGAGAACTGAAGTCGAGGTGCTTGGCAGTTCTTGTTAGCAACAGAGGAGGCTGTGTTTGTATCCCGCTGGGACAGCCCAGCCTTACACGGAAACGCCGGGACCTGCGAAGTACGTATCTGCGATTAATGCCTGGTGCCGCGCGGTGCATGTCCAGGCCATGCTTTTAGTGGGGGATCAGTCCTTGGTCCTCTGTTCCCCACATTCATGTTGAAGCGATCATATGGCTGCAATCCACTCCTGAGCGTGAAAAAGTTCATTTCTTCCCTTTCCAGACCCATCAGCGTAAACCAAGGAATTGCCACTTTTGTCTAACTGTAGACATCAGCTTTCACAACAAACAGAAATAATTGTATAAATTGAAGACCACAGCAAAAATGCTTACAGCTCCTTCATTCAAATAGCAAGAAGGATGCCACTTTATTCCCAACTCCAATCACTCCAGAAAGATTATGAATTTTAAGAACACAAACTCTCATCTCTAATAGTAGCTTTCCTCTCATTTATTATCCCAATGAGTACCAGATGCACCCTGCCTATTCCACTCTCAAACCTGCACAGTCTGACGGCACCGTGGGAGTTCTGAGGATGTATCCTCTGTCCTATGGAGACCCTGCCTAGCTACGTCCTCTGTTGACCCGGCTGGTAATCACTATGATTCTTCTCAATCAGTTATGTAGTTCCAAAGGAAGACTATGTTACTGCTAAGTTAACTTATGGAAAAAAGAATTGATATGTGAAGAAGAATTTGCAATCTCAGGGAAAACCTGATTTCTGATCAACATTTTAAACTGTGGCTGTGCATGTTAGACTGGTTGTCATGTATTTTTCAGTATCATATTTAGCATTTCATAATTTGCAATATACTTAGGTAAACATCAATAAGAAATAAGATATGAATGCCAAGATATTTAAAAGGCAGAAGTATTCAAGTAAAGATTGCTTCTATCTATGCCAATGAAGCACAATATTATGTTCTAATGAATGTAAAACTCATACAAACAAAAAAGCGCACATAACTGCCCTACCCTTAATGAGCTTAAAATTTCTTAGAAGAAACGAACATGTAGAAATTGCTTTTTAGAAGTCATATTTCCTTCTTGGTTTTGTCTGTTCAGAGCTAAGTCTGTGACTGTCAGCAGAAAACATACAGAATTTATGGGCTTTTACTTTCGTTTCCGGCTTCATTTTATTTATTGATTGATTGCATTTTACGTTCATTGTTGAAGTTTACTTTTTTACAGGTTCTTGTACCTAAACGAAGTTTTCTGAATCAAACTATAAAATAAAGGCAAAATATAAGGGGGATTATGAAGCGCCAAACTTATGTAATGAAATCTATGTTTAGGAGGATAATTCAGGCCGGAGCGGGAATGTGGGTTAGGCAGGAACCAGAGGGGTGGTCGGCGACGTCCGGCTCTGCAAGGAAAGTGAAAAGCTGAACTTGGGTAAGGTGAAGACACTGACGTGAAGAGGTACATTTGGGTCTCTGCAGGGCTTTGTGCTGACCGCCTGCATATAGAATATGAGAGAAAGAAAAGGGAGAGCTAAAGATCTGCACTGAATTTCTCGTCCAAGTGGCTGCTTAATATCGTACTCTAGGATGGACAGGGAGCACTAGAAGCTGCGGGATAGAGACTTCAGTTTTAGACAGCGGAAGATGTGTGTCGGCCGGGACCTTAGATAGAGGCATCCCATCGGCAGTCCCAAAGGCAGATTCGTGCTTTGTGAGTGTGCTTGAAGGAAAGTATAGAAGTTTGTATTAGCAGAGAAGAAAGAAATCCTGAAGGTAACAGCAGCATTCAAGGGCTGGGGCAGAAGCAAATGCATGGAGAAAGTCTGAGAAAAAATTGTCAATAAAATGAGCAATGAAAAAGAGTGCAAGAGGACTTTCAGAGTTGGGATTCTAAAGACAGGAGTCTGTCTTCTTCCGTCTCCTGTGTTTATCACAGGCTTGGGAAAAATTAAAAGCCAAATCACGTAATACATGTTATTAAAGAAGCAACAAACACACGACCTAGCACACAGAGAAGAAAAGGAAACACTGATTTGCAGTTATTGGGCCACTTGGTACCCTCTGCCAGAACAGGTTGGAGCGTGGGAGAGGAGGCTGAGCAGGGAGCGGGCGCAGAGGTAGGGTGAGGGGTTCTCTGTGAGCCACAGGAGCAGCGGCCTCTGGGGTGACTGCGGCAGCACAGCCTCGCCGTGGCAGCGAGGTCGGCAAAGGAAACAGCGAGGACGGTGCGAGGAACTCCAGCGAGGAAAGGGACGTGGGGTCAGCGTGGGCAGGACGTGGACTCGGGTGGGCGTGGCCAACAGGGCAGTCCCTGCGGAAAAGGAACCTCCTGGGGAACCAGGAGGCCACGTTGTGCTCTGGGCCGTCATCTCCGGAATCTTCAGGAAAACCAGGTCTCTGGGCTCATCGGTAAACGAAGGGCTTGGAAGAAGGGAAGATCCTCGTCCGCGAAACTCAAGAGATTCTCATACGCGCTTCCAGGCCCACCTGCTTGTGATTCTTAGGCTCGCGGGTGGCGAGGAGGGAGAAAAAAAGAAGTGTTACACAGAGAGACTTTGAGTAAGCCAGAGGAATTGTGCAGAATTCCTGCTCTACCCATGTAAAAGCATAATACATGGCTTTCAATGAAGAAAGAGCAGTACATTTGTTAGAGCAGTGGATAAACTGCAAGAAGCGTCCGAAGCCCCTCAGATCCATCACCTTCGCTAAAACAGAATCCAAAAAGGTGAAAAGGTGCCTCCTTCCTGAGCAGCAGGATGCAGGGGCCTGAGCTCCAGCTGCTCTGCCTAAGCTCCCCCGGGAGGGGAGCAGAGGGCTGCAGGAGTTTTAGGGCAGCCTCTCCAAGGTCCAGCTCCACAACATCGGCCTCCGTGAGGCCCTCCCTGCTCTCTCTCCCCACCCTTCCCTGGTGGTTGGGAGCAGTGTGGTCCTCACATTTTCTGCTTCCCCCAGGGACTTAGCTCTGATGCAGAAACTCCCTGCTGGTGGCCTATTTACACATCAGACATCTGAATTAGAAGTAGGGGTCCACCGATCTAGCCTGCCTAGGGAGACAGTCTAGCAACACCAAAAATCAAAACGCTTTGCAGCGGAGTCTCACTGATTAACACAACATGTGAAACTTTTTGCTTTTATGTTTATTCATTAAGCGAAGTAGTTTCCGTTCATATAAAACAGACACTTGCTATCTTTTCCTTATCTCCCAATGGGAGATAATTACAAGCAGCTTTTAGAAATCTCCTATTCAGAGCGCAGTGATCTGTGACGCGCGTCCTCCCTCACCAGCAGCACTGGCAAGAAGCCAATGCACTTGCACCTCGGAGTGTGGCAGGAAAGAGTCTGTTTCTCCCCAGGTCTGAGGGTCACTGATGCTAAGAGGACCCAGGCCCAGTGAGTGGAGATGAGATGAGATGAGACCCACGTTCCAAATAGATCCGTCTTTGATTTTCATTTGAAACTGTCAAATTATAAAGATTCATGGAAGAGACTGTTTCACACTTTAAAGGTGTACACGCAACCACGCCTGTATGCCACTTCAGTTTGGCTTGAATCTGAGAATTTGTAGTCAACACAAAAAGGAGTTTATTGGATACTCTTGGTGAATCACATTGCATACAGTGGAGAAAAAAATGTCCCAAGAAATGTTGGGTAGAACAAGGTTTCTCAACCTGTTTTAATGAACTGCCCTGTCAGGAGTCTTTGCAGTATATGATTCAAATGTCTCTCTGCAGGGTATTTGAGCAGAAGGAAGTTCTGTACATCTACTTTTGTGTGCAAAATATATTTATTACCCCAAAAACCTTTTTAACCACCTTTAAGATCACATGACTCCTCATGAAAATGCACGGAGCAGAGAGAAGGCCAGAATCCAGGGCACAGCTCTTGATGCACAAATAATCACTCCTTTAAAGACCTTGTGTGACCTTCACACACACACACACACACACACACACACACACACACGCGCGCGCGCTTGCAGCAACACAATTCACAATAATGAAATCTTGAAGGTGGCTCTACGTCTATCAAGAGATGAACAGACAAAGGAGGTATGGTATTAATACTAATGGTACACTAGTCTGCAACAAAGATTAAACTCAAGTCATTTGAAATAAAATGGGTGCACCTTGAGACCATGATGTTAAGTGAAATTAGTAAGTCACACAGGCTGAAATATCACATGAGTCTTAGTTACTTTCTCACTGCTGGGACAAAATACTCAATATTTACAAGTTAAAGGAGGAACTAATTATTTTTTTCGTAGCTTGTAGGGGTTTCAACTGGTGCCAAGGCAGGTAGCATGGCAGAGGAATCTGGCAGACTGGAAGCGGTAAGCTCAGAGCAGGAGGGAAATGTCTCCAGGCCACGGCCAGAGTGACCCACCTCCCGCCACCACGCTTCCCCGCAGCACACCCAGCTCCCACCCCTCAGTGGGCTGCTCCAGGGTTATGTACCCACAGTTCAAGCTCATATCCCTGGCCCCGGCACCTCCCCAAAGTGAGCATGAGGCTCCCTCCGGGGGGCACCCAGACAGAAGCTCTAACAACATGGATTCTCTTATATGAGAAACCCAAAGCAGAAATACATTAAAGCGCAAAATAAGAAACAGAAGAGGACCAAGAGATAAGGAGAAGGGGGTGAGGGAAAAGAATGAAGACGGGCTCTGTACATGTACCACCTCCCCATAGCGAATGCAATCATATGGACTGGATGTAGACACTAGTAAAAGTAAACATTTCAGAATACCTTGTGCAACTTGCCTCAGTCCAACTGAAGACATAAAACTAACCTACGGGGGTAGAATGTCCTTTGCCCTTTCTTGGTAGAAAGCATTTGCATGTCATCAGTGTCAATTATAAATCCATTGATTCACAAACTTTATTTGTTATCACGATAGATTTCATATGTTACTTCCTCCCATTCTATAAATGCAGGAACATTTGCTTCCTAAATGGAGGAGAGGCGAAGAGCAGAACAATTGCTCTCCCGCACTCCTACATACCTGATGCAGATGGTTCTTATTGAATTCTTGCTGGAGATGGCCACAGATCTGAATCACCAGGGCCAAATTTCAAGTTTTTGTATGTAAATAATGTAAGTAATTTGTCTGTTCTTAAACATTTTTTAAAAGTTTATTTGTTCCAAGCTGGATGTGTGGACAGTAACCTGCATGTTATGCCACAGCCAGATGGGAAAATAAGACATCCTGGTGGGGTGGGGTGGAAAGAGCCACAAGAAAAGCATGAACCTGACTGTAAAACAGAGCAGGAAGTGTGAGCGACATTTGAGCCACTTCCCCAGGAAGAGACAAAATCAATCAGTATGAGAAAGATGTACACATGCTCAAAGGGTGAGAGGAAAAAATCAAATAGAAGAGAGCGGTTGGAACCACAACATATGACACAGCAATGAAAGCACATGGTGGGAGCAAGCAATTGCCTCCTGTGAGTCCTGAACTTGGGTTGAATGTGTGTTTGCCATTTTCTTGTTAGGGAATTTGAGCTGCTCATTTATGCCTAGCAATGTGAATTACCTCCTATTAAAAATGAGAATATAAAATTAACCTCATTGGACTGCTTTGAAAATGTAGAAGATTGAGGAGGTAGTTCATGTAAATGATTGCTGGAGATGTAAAAGTCTATCTGTTCATACACAGGTGTGGTTTTCAAACTCCTGCCTTTTTAAAGAAATGGTGCCACTGCTGACAATCACAATCCAGGTGAGCATGTTGGACGAGTCAGTAGCCCTTTTGTGATCACCGTCACATGCCCAGATTCTCGGGCCTTGCAGAAAGCAGTCTAGATTTTCCAGTCTTTGTGCAAGACATTTGACTTCCTGAGAATTGATTCTCAAACGGAACTTTTTCTTTCGGTGAAGCCAGCTTCAAACACACTCTGCACAGAAGGGTAGTGGATAGCAGGCAGTGCAGTAGGAAGCTCCGACTTCTGTGCCTCCTGGCCTCCACTTCCGAGGGGCTCCTGGACATCTTATGTTTATGCTCTGCCACAGGTTAGGGCTCTCCGAGTCCTGATTAGCTAACGCCACTCTCCTGCTTGTTCACGCTCAAAACCATCTGTCAATTCAGTTGTGTGAGCACCTGCCAATGTGCCCGTTATCACCAGGTGCTCACTTGTTTAGAACTACTGAGTCCCACTCTATGTTCATTCAATTCCTGTCCCCTTTGGACAGTTTCCCACTGAGAGTCCTGTTGAGCTGAGGTGGCACCAAGGAAGGCACTTTAAAATGGGTCCACTTCAGTTGTGAAAAATACTCTGATGTAGTCTCAGAGTTGTTAGTCTAGTCCTGGAAGTGGTAGTCCTTGCCAAAAAACCCGGAAACCAAAGACATGTAGACGTGAAACATACGTGTTTTTTTGTTTGTTTGTTTTGGTTTTTTGAGACTGGGTCTCACTATGTAGTGAGACTGACTTGGAACTCACTGTGTAGCCCAAGCTGGTCTCGAACTCGCAGTGATCCTCCTACCTCAGCCTCCCAAGTGCTAGGATTATAGGTGTGTGTCACCACGCTTGGCTACATGTTTATTCTTACACACATTTTCCTCCCTTGTTAGCCCGCAGCTGGCAGCAGTTGTAACATGGTTTCTCGGCGTGACACAGCTGCCGTGTCTCCCTCAGTGTGAATGTTACGTCACTGTCTTGCACACAAAGACTAAAGCTACCGTTCTTCCATAAATGTGCTGCACTGAAGGTGAGTAATGACGGAAGTGGCTAAGGTAATTCTGAAAACACCTGCCTTTGATTTTTTTAATGAAAATGTAGAATAATGTATAAAAGCCTAAGAAAGGAAATATGAAATGATTTTTTCTAACGGTTAACATTGCAGTGAACTTTCCTGATATATTTATTCACTCAGAAGTGCACTGAATCTGAAAAAACTTAATGGAAAACATTTTTAATAATTATCAAATTTTAAATAACAAGGCATTGTATTCTTTACAACATACTTCATCCTAAAAATAATTTGAGGCAGCTTACAGTATAATATATGACCTGGGATCAAAATAAAGTTAGCAAGAAACGGGACAGTAATAGAAAAATTGAATAAGCCAGAAGGCAAGGCTCGTACAGAAAAGATAACCTAGGCCTATCTGGGAGCATCTGATAGACCAAAGCAAAGAATAAAACGTGACTGATTGCAAAGTCCAACTGTCCAGGTGATTGAAACAGGGCTGTGTGCTGTAGACCATGGGTCATGGGGTTCAGGCTGTGAACGACCATCACTGAATAAAGCAGAGGTTTCAAGATTTCTGTATTTCTACACTAATATATTTTAAAGCATCATAGACCTGCCTATTGCCATAGTCCTCAACCTACCAAAATATATCGGATTAAAGAGAATTCTGTGGGCTCCCATGAGCAGGCAGAAGCAAGGGGCTCTTCCCTAGTCTGCAGATGAAGCATCTGGAAAAGAGGAAGGCAGGAGACCTGGGAGGAGGTTTTCCATCGTTGAGGAGTACTTGCCAGTGAAAAAATTATTTTTTAAAGAGTGCTATGAAAGTTTCTTTGCTTCTTGTATTTAAAAAATTTAAATACCAGGGCCAGGGATTTAGCTCAGTGGTTCCAGCGCCTGCTTTGCAAGGACAAGGTCCTGAGTTCGATCCCCGGTACAAAACAAAAACAAACAAACAAAAAACTTAAATATCACAATTAAGAAAGAAAATTTATATTTTAGTAGAGATCTTGTGATAACATTCATTGTGGCCATTTTTAGTGACAAGGCATGATAACAATTACTTATTCAAAAGCCTCATTGCCTACAAACTAGACTAGAATTATTTATGAGTAGAATTATTTTCTGTAAATTGAATTTGTTTTCTACTTTCTCATTTTCAGTTTCCTTCCCTAACCGTTTTTCATACCTAAAGATGTAAGTAAGGTGGGAAAATGGGATGCTAGAACAATAACTCTTTAAATACTATTTTTATTCAATATATTCTTCTTACTCCAATCTTTTGCCTTCCTGAGAGTTGATTCTCAAATGAAATTTCTCATTTAATTTTGTTATTGTTTTGGAATTTGTTCACCCAGGGGAAGAATATAACACACCAAGAAAGCAGAAATAACCTCAAATTCACTCATTCTGAACACTAAAGTCTCAGACATTGTAGTAATTTTAACTAAGATGATATAAAACAAATCAAAGCAAGTAAACAAAGAAACCAAACAACATCTCCATAAACAGCAGAGTGGCTCTAAGGGAAGGGTAAAAGGCAAATGGCTGAAAGAGTTTCTTTTAGTTATGCATTATGTAGAAGTGGCAGAGTAGGGGGTGTAACCTATATTTTAACCTATTTTTTTCTCTAAATTTAGGTTCAAATTACTTGACTGAACTTCAAGTGCACCACTCTGAATGGTTGTTTAGTTAACAAACAATAAATTCTAAAAGCCAATTCTTAAATCCATTCCATCAGAATACAAAGACCATGAGTCTTCCTTGCTCATTAGAGAGGTCAAATTATGAGACTATGTCCCTACTTAACTCAGCTAATCATAAAATGTAAAGAATTATATAATTATTTCATTTATCTTGAGAGACTGAAAAAATGCAATTAGTAATCACACAAGCTTTTTTGTGGACTATCATTTCTGTGGGTTTAAAAAAATTATTAGTGTACATTAGGAATGCATAGTAGTTACTGTCAACTTGGGGAAATGGTGCAGGATAAATAAAATAAGGTATGTCCTCACACCAACTTTTAACCAAAATAATTAAAATTAAATCTGGTACATGTAGAGCTCATGTTGGGTAATAATATCACTTTTTTAAAACATGGCATGCCCAAATAATTATTTTCAGCAGACTTAGATGAATAATTTTCTTACATGACTTCAAATTATTTCTGTATTTAACTTTCCTTAGGGAAACAAATACTGTGCAACACTGTATACACAATCAGAATCTGTCCCAAATAATTTAAGATGGTGTCACTCCAAAAGCTGGAAAGAATTTGCTTTAGGGAATTTAATTTTTCTTTCAAAGACAAAATTGATTGTTTTATAAATCTAACATAATGTGGAAAACAAGTGAAAGCACAAATAGAGAAGTCAAAGTTTAAAGAATATTTTTATGGAAAGATCATAGGTATCAATTCATCCTATTTTAAATATTTGAATATTAAATCTTGTACCAACTTTAAGGATTTTATGATCAGAATATATACTTTAAGTATTATTAAACCTTAGAGTATAAGGCCTGCTTTGAAATAGTGAATTATTTCTGTCTTTATGTCCAAATCTTAATGCTCAAACTGTCCATTATAATGTATGATCTAAGGCATTCACAAATGATAATTATAATGACTGTTTACACAATGTAGAAAATAAAAACTAATTAAATTACCACAATCTGACCAAGGAAAATTTGCTTTCCTTTGTATCTATGTAAATAAATAATATGTAATTATATGTAATATATACTAGATATCACTTCATATATAAACTATATTACATATTAAATCAATATGTAAATGAATATAATTTATATTATAATCTGCTTATTTAATGAACAAAAATTGTCTTTAAATATGAGAATTATAGGTTATTAAATCTGTAATATTTAAATGCATATTATTCTAATTTAAATCCATTATTAAATGCAATTTGTTATGATATATGCTGCAAAACACTATCCCTTTAGCTCTGAAAGTAGAAGGAGGATATTCTGAGGTTAAATACATTCAGCAAAACAATATGATATATCTTCTCTTAAGGATGCATAAACTCTAATTTAACTCTTCCCAGTAGTTGTGTAGAAGGAAATCTTTTAAATTCAGTTAACTCAACTTTGGTCAAACTCATTTTATCAAAGACTCATATTCTTCTAATGTTTTATTGGATCAGTACTTGGAGCACACACTGGGCAACAGATTTTAAAAACTCCCTGCAGTTGAATATTACCTGGCTTTCTAAGATCTTTAAGGAATGAATTCCCACATTGATGGAATTAAGCTGGCAATGATACAGTTAATAATATTATAGTGCTTAGTAATAATAAGCAGAGATAACTTTACATTTGTCACACTGGAGTAACTGGTTTTCAAGCTTTTTTCTACTGTAATATTAGGTAATTTTTCCACATACTAAATACTGCAATGGAAGGGATAGTTTTAAAGGATCACAGTCTCCCTCCAAAAATGTCAGAAATACTTACTTACTGAGAAATTCATTATTTTAAGTGCTTCTTCAGTAGGGAAAAAATCAAATTGTATGGTTTATGAAAATTATGATTATACTAATTTAAAAGCTAGATTTCTCCAGACTTAAAGTCACCTTAAATATGCATGCATGGAACATTTTAATTACAGCTCAATCTTGAAGTAAATATATTTGTCTTTCTGCTTCCAAACAATTAAGAGAGTTTAGCACAAATCATTGTAAAATAAATTTGCTTTGAAATCTGAGAGTTTTCCATGTATCTGGTCTGGTGAGCAGACCAGAGGTAAAGCAGTCCCTGGTGAAAAAGGTGAATTGTTACTTTTAAGCTGTAACAAGTGAAAATTTGCTTTTGAGAGCATTCAGCAAATTTAGTGTTGTGCATTGAAAATTCTGTAGGTATTTCCGTGGCCATACATTATGTAAGCACTTTTGCAGTTGATTGTAGGGCCAGATTGTAGTTTTCAGAGTGATGAGAAAGAAGGTAGATATTTGGGTCTTTCTCTCCTCTAGCTTTTTATTTACAAAATGTGAACTAATACCAGTGACCAGGTACCAATATACTTTGCCTCTATAAATACTCTAGGAGCCAGTGTAATTTTTCATGCTTTGTAAGGATCTAGTAACCCTTCATGGATATTTAATTTTTCAAAGTTATTTAGATTCTCAAATGAACCATTTAATTGATTATATTTCCTGTTATGACTGCTAGGGTTTTGCAGTACTTGGCTTGGTTTCTTTAAATTTATAGACTCTCTTATGTACTGTATAGTTTATATGATCAAATTTTTTTCAAGAAACTCACATATTGATGCCCTATTTGGATAAAAAGCATTTATTTCCAAAAATTATTTTGCATAAGATTTTTTTTCTTTATACCAGTGAATATATATCATTGTCCCATTACATTCTTGGTTATGCTGTGGACTATTTTGTAAGAAAAGTCTCATTCAAGTGGCCTTATACATTGTACACTTTTTTCATAGAAATGGTTTTTTCCTTTGTTGATATATAGCTACTTCTCTGTTGAAAGAAAATAACTGTTCACGTGTGAAAAGCTGAAGCTCTACGGGATGAATTTCTATTTCTTTGCAGATCAGATGACTTTTGTGCGGAAGTCACACTTTCATTATCCTTTTTCCCTATTAATCTCATGCAGAATCTCATTTCAGCCTCATGTTTCTTAAATGGAATGAGCAGGTAGGGCTATATTGGATGTCTGCAGACTTGCACATATACATTATACATAATATTTCAGAAAGATGAAAAATTCTGCTTTCATAGAATGCTTCACACAATTATTAAAGTGCTCACATCATGTCAACTTCCTTCTTCACCTCAAAGGTTAGGAAAGTGTAACTTTCTATCTCTTAGAGCCTTGCTTCTGGTAGGATGATACAGACAAAACTCATACAATGAACAATATTGTAAATATTCATATGACTTAGTTGTTGATATGAGTGAACTGCACTCTTTTACCAGGTGTCTTCTTCCATTTTGCATCCTAAATAAAATTCCATACCTAGTATTTATTATTTTATTTGCCAAAGTACGGTTGACTAGTTGAATGGAGCTACTTCCCCAAGTGAAATGTTCCAAGAAGAAGTTTTATGATTAATGTTTCAGATGTTTTTCTCTCCATGATTACCATGTCATATTGGAATAGTATTCCTTTGTAGAAAGTACGTGAAGTGGGAGCAGAAATGCTATATTCAAATCTGGAATTTACTTACTAATCATGTGACCTTAAGTAAGTACTGAAATTCTTTTACATATGTTTTGTCACCTAAAGTTAGAATATAGAATTGAGATTCTTCAGCACATAGCTAGCAAGAGAACATCTGTCTCGTAGATTTTTGTGACTATTACTAGCAAACACTATTAATTCAGTAGCTATTAACTAACACTATTTCTCTATCCTAAACATGAAAATAAATTTTTCTCCTAGAATTGACTTCTACTCTGGTAGTAGTTGTCAGATGTTAAAACAGAATACTGATCAACCTTGATTCAGATTCAAAATGCATTAAATAGTAAAAGTTTTATTTCAATTTGTAGAAAAAATTAATAGAGTTACAATGTCTCAATTATTCTTTTTTGAATATTTTACTATTAAACCTATTAGGGCTTAAGTGTTAGCAATATCTACCAAATTAGTAAATCACTGAAGATATATGTTCTTCAACTCAAATTCTGAGCAGAAATATATAGACAATAGCAATTACTCAGTGTAGATTTCCATCGATTGAATGAATGAACATTTCTCATTCTTGAAGATCTTGTGAAATGTAGTGTAGTATGCAAGATAGCCGTACAGATTTACAAATAGCAGTGCAGAAATGAGCAGTCTTATAAATGGTGAACATTCTGAGTTTCTTGTTAGTACGAGCGTGGAGTAGAATACTTTCAGAACAAGATTAATATCTAGCCTTGTGCTCTCACTACGTGGGTTAAAATTTTCTGTTTAATATAATTTGGAAATCAAATGAGTTAGTGCATAGAAGGTGATTAGCATATTTAAGCATCCTTTTAATAGCAATTCATTGAGATTTAGGAATTTGCTATTTTACTGATACTTTCATCAATAAAACTAAGAAATACTAAAAAGGGAAGTTTAAATTTTGGCAGCAAATGACCTTATCCGCGTATCTGACAATAGTCGTGAGCCAGTGGTCTTGAAAACAAGCCGTCCGTGAGAGTGGGAGTCTTGTACAAGGAAGGGGAGTCCTGAGCGGAGCGTTTCCTAGGTCCCCTGGGGGTCAGCTGTAATGTCCAGCGTAGCACAGCTATTTGATGATTTCACATCTCCTTTTATTCATCTCATTCCTCTTGTGAGTTAGTTCAGTCTGTTTTGCATTGCAGCATTTTCAGTACTAAGTAAACGAAAACAGATATAATGTATAGTATTTTTCACACTTCCAAGTTTCTGGATTTCATGCAAATGAAGAAGTGAAAGAATGGACAGTCCACCCTGAGGGACGCTGCCCCATAGCACACACTGTGCACTGTGCTGGGTTCTTGTCCCAAGAACAGGAGCTGTACATCCAGCCTCTGAAAGCATTAGCACTGCAGACAGATGCAGACTACGTTTCACTCATGGGGAAAGGAAAGGGACATTGAGGAGTTTCACAGGTGAGGAAATCAGCAAACAGGTGTGCAGTTCAAAATGATTGAAATGAATCCAGAAAAGATGCCTGTGAGGGAAACATATGATGGACTCAGAAGGAAAACTAGACATAAAGCAGGAAGAAAATGGCATGCTGATGTGCACAATTGTGTTATAAGTCAAATCAAATAGTACCAATATCCTCATCACAATTTTCTGTTCAGACTCCAAACTTCAGATCTGTCTTTGTCCCTCCCAGGAAAAGGATAGCTGCTGAAGATCTCCGCATCATCTCTGTAGCATCTGCCCATTCCACATGGCGTGACTCACCTCCCTGGCATCCAGAGCCCCTAAGTCCACACCTGGGTGACACCATGGATGGAAGGTCCCCAGCTTGGGGGGGTTTCCATCAACATAGTCCAAAGAGAGCTGGACTTGGAGCCAGCTATGGGTGTGAACTTGACTTCCACTGCTAAGAATTCATGGGATTTTAAATAAAGCACTTAACTTTTCTGGGACTCTTTCCACAACATACCAATACCAATAGAAATAAATATAGTTTTTACCATGTCTACTTCTATCCCCCTTCATTTCCTCCTAATCAGGTAACTGCAATTTTCAGGCCCCCTACCCTTAAATTCACTTTATATCCTACTGCTAATCAGAGTCGCTCCTACTCTGCATGTCATTTTTCTGTTTAAAGTCCTGCAGTAGTGTTGCACATCTCTAGAGCCTGCCCAATGGTCTTAACACATTCTGGAAGATCTTTTAGGGTCTGGATACTGAAAACTCTCCTTCTGCCACTTTCTGAGCATCCTATACTGGATATGTCCTGAATTTCCAGTGTTCATAGCCTTGACCTTGCTGAGCTCTTTCATGTGACTGAACATGGTTCATTTCTTTAGCTGAAATGCCTTGTTCTACTTCTTCAAAATCTCCTTGCTGAAATTTCTTTGATCTCTAGAATTTGGATTACTCGGTCTTCTTTTGCCTCTGGGCAGAGGATTTAATATACAGTACTTTTGAAATTTATTCAGCTTTGTGCTTCTTCATCACCTGAACTCGGAAAGCTAATCAGGACTGGGGACAATTCCCACTGCCGGCATTCTCAGGCAAGTTCTCAGCATCTTTCGCCGCCCAGAAGTCCAGTCGTGTGTCTCTAGAAAGGCCGTTGTTCCTCTTGCGGTGATGATTGCTTAATATCTGTTTTCTGCTCTTCTATCCGTCTATATCTCTTGGATATCTTTCTCTTGGCTTATACTTCATGGTGAGTATACAGACCATAAAAAGAAAAAACTGTATGTAAATTTAGTCTTCTACTTAGTGTCTAAATAACCTCTTTGGTTTCTCTTTCAGGTACATTATTTCTTCTTTACAGTCCACTGTACTTGTTTTCATTTCTTTATCTCTGTGAATCTAAAATTGTTTGTAGAGGTAATTTTTGGATCTTTGTTTCTGGAAAATATCAATGAACCACTAACTTTGTGGTAGACTTTTACTAGGTTCTAAAAATTATAATTCTCATTTTTATAGATACTGTAGAAGCAAAAAGGTAATTACATAAGGTAAGACATGTCCCTGAAACATGTTGAGTTAGGAAAATTTTGTTTTCAAGTTGGCATTTAAGCTAAAACCAAAGGGATACCTAAAAATTACCCAGACACCCCCCAAAAAAGGCATCATTTTGTGGTTTCAAGAGAAGTTAGAACGTGTACAAACAACCAGAGGCCAGAGGGTCCATTCCATGAGCTTGGGTCTCAAAGAAACTACTATTTATACTATATGATATAGGAATAATTGAACTGGGGGTGGAAACTATGAGTTTCCCAAGAACTAATAGATAATTTAAAAATTTATCTAAGGTTAATGAAAACCCACTGAAAAATTTTAAACATGGACTAATGTGCTGTCTTACACTCATGTTTGCAGAAGCAGAGTTTGTAATAGCTGAATCTTGGAGGCAGTCCAAATGCCATTAACTGACAAATGAATAAAAAAGATGTGGTTTTTTTTTAACACAATTGAGTGCTACTCTGCCATAAAGAAGGGTAAACTTGAGATGTTTCTGGTTAAATGCATGCACCTCGAGGCCATATTCTTAAATGAAATAAATCGGACACACATGTTTAAGTATCACATTGCTTCTCTGGTGTGAGAAACTGAAAGGATGATTAAGGACCAAAATATAATATAGATATTGTGAAATAAGAAGAAAATGTTCAACTGGGGAGGGGAATAAGAGAGGGGTACAGTGTAGGAAAGGAAGGGAAAATGAAAAAGAATAGAATGAAAAAAATGGAAACAAACCTTTTGTAAATAGGGAGGAAGAGGATTTGAAGGCAGAGGAAAGGATTGGGTTAAAAAGAAGAATCAAGATACGTCATGTACACATACAAATTCCCTGTGATAAGTGTTATCATTATGTGTATCCAAAATGTACCGATAGAATTAATAAAAAGAAAAAGCCACAGGAGTTGCATTATTTGCATGGATGTGTGGGAGACCATCCCATTGCTTATTCCCAAAGCAGCCTGTCAGCACTGCAAACTGTACAGTTAACCCTGCAATTGGCCTATTTTAAAAAGTGAGTGACGGCTGAGGTCAGAGTGACTCTTGCCCAAATTCTGTTCCCATCGTAACACAAGAATGCTTTGTCTCTTCTTTTACAAGCCTTGCCCGCAGAAGCAACGTAGCCCCAGAAACCACATGTAGCCCTCTCACTCAGAACTGAACAGTGATTGCGTTACCAGTAAATATCCATGATTTGGGCTGTTCCGGATCTTTGCTTGCTCAAGCACTGGGCATCCTGGCTCCCCATATTTCTTTAATTCTGCCTCTGGATCTTTCTTCTTACCACGTATGCACGAGTTTGGGATCTACTGTAGCGGTCTCCAATGTAAGAGAACAAGGGAATTTGTATATAATAAAGAGAGGGCTTTTGTAACAGCCTGGGGAAAGACGATGACCCATCAACATACAACGGCGCATCTTGAGCATAGACAGGGGAACCAAAGCTGCAATAGCGGAGAAAATATTCCAAGGAAACTCATAAAAGTGGAAAAGATGCAAGATTATTCCTGATGGAGGAATCAGAAGAAATCTAGAGATAAAACTTACCAGAGGTGAGAAAGAAGATCCTATTAGGACTAGGTGTGCATAGGTAATTGGTCAAAGGACTAAGATCTGCAACACTTTCACACTTAATTTTCAATAGAGGGAAGAGGAACAAATAACTCTCAGGGTTATTGACTCACTGCGTACCTTGCCTATGATGAGTACAGTTGTTCCTATGCATAAAGGAACACAAGCTGTGACGCTGTACGTCACAAAATTTGCTGAGGATAAGTGCTATAATAGATATGGAAAGTACTTGCTATTATCAGCACAAGTCATTTTCCCACATTTGATATTATAAAGTAGATGGGTTTTAGTTCACTCATAGAGACAATATTTGTTTCCTACGATATACCAATAAAAATGTATATAAGATGTTTCTTTATATTTTAAAATGGACTAAAAAACATTTTAAATGTATTACCTATAAAGTGAGACTCTTAATGGAGGAGAAACTGTGAGTTTTATAGTCTTCTTTCAAATTTATATAATGTGTAAATAATGTCTTTTGGTTTGATATAAAGATACCATGTTTTAGCTTCACAGAAAAATATAATAAATGGTTTCCAGTCCTATAAGAACTACTTTTGGGTGTGAAGAGGGGAGATTGGGGATAGAACCTAAGCCCTCAAGGGTGTGAAATGCATATTCTACCATTTAGCTACACCCCAAAGGAAGCTTCCAGATGAAGTGAATATCTGTTCATAAATACACAGATTTATGAGATGACTTTAGTACCAATTTATACCAAAATTCCCTCTGTTTTTTGCTGAAAAGCTAAATAAATACAGTGTTTCTGTTGTTCATAAATACATAATAGATCTGGCCTTTTTCAGTTAATAGCTTTACATATATTTGGTTAAAAAAAAAGTCCAGAATGAGAATATCTCTTTGCACACTGATTTGATGATATGCCCATATATTTAGGTTTAGTAGAAAATGTAACATATATTTATGATTTATTTCTAAGAAGTTCAATGCCAACCAGATTTTCCTGAAATTCTTGAGTTAAGCAACATGACAAATAGCTAGGGAAAATGTAGAAAGACATCAGAGAGACCTTTGAGAAAAGAGCTGCTGTTACATAAGCAGTAATGTTTTGATCTGAATATTTCTAAAATGTATATTTCCCAGGCCATTAGGAGCCAATATGAATGCCCCGCAAATGTGGTTATCTTCAAAACCTCATATGAAGGAGAGAAAAGGTATTTTGCCAATTACACTGAATTTTGATAGTTTTGTACAGCTTTAATTTAGACCAATCCAACATAACACCATGCTAATCCCAAACACCCACAGTACTAAAATCACTTAATAAAATAATTGCCTCAAAATGCATTATTATAAATGAGCAAGTTTACAAACAGCTGAGTACCATATTTCTTTTTTCTTCTATAGTAATGGTTGCTTTACCACAAATATCTTGGAAAAACACGGGTTTTCCATCTGCTACAAATTAATGTTAATCAAATCCTAGTAGTCACATTGCCTTTTGTCTATTCTGGTGCAAAAAGCATACAGTCCAAAGTTAAGGTAAATAAGATATCCTGCCATTCTCTGTATGCCAAGGAGCTTCCTCTGTTAAATACTGTGCACCCTGGCATGTGCTGGATCCATGCCTACAATTCTATTTGTTCAAGTAGCACATCTTGAAAGCCTGCCCAACATCAGCTGTAGACTTGGAAGATACAAAACAAGCAATTTGGATTTTCCTAATCATCAGTCCCTGCATTGGCAGGAACAAGTCCAGTAACAACAAAGACTCCTCTAATTCTTAAATAACTAACCCCCCGTGGGACTGGAATAATGTGAAGAGACTCAGCCTCTTCTGTAAGCTCATTTAAGTGTGTGTGGATGTGCGCGCGTGTGCGTGCGTGCGTGCGTGCGTGTGTGTGTGTGTGTGTATTGTCATTTCCAAAGGGTGACTGAAAATGCTCACTATCATTTCCCAACATCTGTGCCTAATGCTGCCTTTCCAACACAAACTTCCAGATTTCATGTCACAGCTGCAGTGAAGCTGGCCATTGGCATAGCAAGAAATCTTTCCCCTTGTGTATACTGCATAATGCCTTCAGTACCATTGCTAAGAGTACAAAGACATTCACAAGAGTAAATCATCCTAGACAATGCCACAGTTAAAAGGATTTTTGACAACAACTGTGAATCTGGTCTGGTCAGTCAAAAGGGAGTAGTGGACACATTTGAAATAAAATTAGTCATAAATAAATGATATCATTTTTTTGCAGAACAATGCAAATTGAAGAAATATGCCCAGAAATATTAGTTGGCGTAACATACTATGCTTGGTAAATTAATGGATTTATTAGACACACCTCTTTTATATAAAAATGTATTAATATGAAAAATACCACTTCCTTATAGCAAGAACCCTTTTCACAAGGATTTTGTAAATGTAATTAAAGTATGCATTAATAAGAAAATAAATAAATTTGCCTACTGTTATAGTTTACATCTATGTGTCCCCAGGAGCTTTATGCCCTCAGAGCAGGGGTTTCGGAAGAGGATTAGACTACAGGGCTGCTATAGCTGACTTCCTCTTAGGAGGTGAGACCTCCCTGGGAGAAGCAGGTCACTGGGGGCATGAATGAGAAGAACGTGTCACCCTCTATCTCCTCCCGTCTCTCTCTGCTACCTGGCTACATGACATGAGCAGCTTTTCCTTGGCTATTCCCCTTCTGCCATGCTGTTTCTTCTTTGGAGAGAGGCAGCAAAGACTGAAATGTGGGCAAAAATAAACCTCCTCTCCTTTAAGTGGTGGACATCAGCAGTAAGATTGTGTCTCAGCAGTAAGAAAGTGACTAAGACCGAGTTTGGTACTGAAGAACTTGGGTTATTACTATGACAACTGATGATGTGGTTTATAAGTCTTTGGAAATAAATGGTTCAGAGGGAAGTTTAGAAAGTTTTTGAGATGTAGGCTAGAGATAACCTAGATTACTGTAAGTAGAGCTTGGTGGGAGACTTTAGTTGGAGCTCAGAAGTCCAGAATGCTGATAGAAATGCAAATGGTAAAGACAAGGCTCAGAAAGTCTCATTCGTGAACTAGAAAATCATTGGCATTTGTGCTAGAGACCATATATTATGCTGTGGCAAAATATCTGTCTACCCTTTGCTCATGCCTGGTGACTTTTCAGGAGACTAATATTACAGGTGGTAGACTATTCAATTTCCAGGAGCCCAATGTTGTGACTGTGTTGTGAGTACTGTGACAGTTCTAGGCAAAGTTTGTGTTGAGAATGAACAATTAGCACAGCTGAGTGGTTTTAAAAATTGGAAGTTTTATCAAAGAAGTTCATGCAAAGATGGAGCCTGTAAAGATTTAGCAAAGAAGAGCTTAGTTGTTACAAATATTAGCATTAAAAATACACTAAGTGCTTCACATCAGTTCAGTGGAAAGAATGCTTTTCACAGACAAAAATGGAAGCCTTTTCTTTGAGAAAGCGAGCCCCAGAGCACACATCTCTAAAGGCCAGCTAATGAATGAGGTGGCTAGATTTATTTCACAGAACTCAGATGTCCAGGTATTTGGAGCCTTCTGTAGACATGATTCAAGGCTACTGCTCCAGCTTGTGGCAGAACTTGGAGTCATGCACATAGTGCTGGTTTTACACACATGCAGAATGAAAGATTTGTGAGGTCAGGAAGACTTCTACCTGGATTTCAGAAGAAAGCTTGGGAATCAGCAGTGAGCCCCTGAGAAGAAGTACATGAAGCAAAACATGCAGTCGAGACCCCAGGGAGTTGGCAAGGCCAAGAATGTGGAGCATCTGAAAAAAAACAAAGACAGTGAACGTGAGTGAAGCTACCCCAAGAGAACTACAGCTGGCAGTACGTAATGCCAAGGCTGTCCAAACACTTTGGGACTTGGGTCGTCACTCTGGGGGCTGCATGCAAAGTTATGGGATTCGATGTTTGTCATTTTGGGTTTTAGTCTTACTTTGGTCCCACTGCCCCTAACTTTTAGAATGTGAACGTTTATCCTGGGCCATTGTATGTTAGGAGTATTTAACTTTTTTATTTTTATGGGGGCTTGTAGGTAAGAGCTTGACTTAAATATCATCAGGGACTTTGGCCTTGGACATTTTAGCAATGCTGAAACTAAGACTTTTAAAGAAGGATTAAATGCATTTTGCATAAAAAGAATGCACTTGACTCACAGAAGCCATAGGTGGAATGTTGTTGTTTACATTTAGAAGTGCACTGAGAGACAGGTGCTAATAAGCTTGGCTTTGAGAAGAGGATTGGGCAGTGTGGGCATCGTGTCTGACTTGCTATGAGGAGGTGGGGCCCGGCGCGGGGACAGCCACTGGGGTGGGACCTGGAAGGGTGTGTCCCCCACTCATCCCCTTCCTCTTTGCTCATGGCTGTCATGAGCTACCTGAGCAGCCGTTCTCCAGGCAGCCCTTCCACCGCGCTACCCTGCCTTGGAATCAGCCAACCACAGAACAAAATCTCTAAAACTTGTGAGCCCAAGTCAACCTCTTCTCCTTTAAATTGTGGGTGTTCAATATTGTGCCTCAGTGATGGAGAAAGTGTCCAAGACATCGACTGTTTTCAAACATATCGAAAATATATTAAGGTGTTTTGAGATAGTTTTTAAATCGGTATATTGTACTGCTTACAGATTTTTGAGATGTGTCTGCAAGAAAATATTTTTAAACTCGGCATATTTTATTCTGTATGCGGATTTCATTCAAGCAATTATTCAATGTCAACCCAGTGGGGGGAAAAATAAAAACAAAAAACAAATACCAGGACCTATAATAATTTGGTCAGCACACAAAATAACTTATTTAAGCTAATCCTTCATTTATAGTAATTGAATTTCTAATTCTAAAACAAACTAACAAATTAAAACATGAAGTGCAGGCAAGGGTGTCAAGCCACGGGTGGTGAGGAGCGTAGAACCTCTCTCATGTTCTTTTCACCCTCAGCGCTGCAGGTTTGCTTAGGCAAAACACAGCTTCTCAGGCCAATATTTTCCTGGACCTTCCATGATTTCAATATAATGACACACATGTCAGAAACTTGACAAACTTTCTTTTCTAGAACTCTTTATTCTTAGAAATTTTATATTTGTTCTATAACTTTTCCTCTTCCTTTAAGAAATGGGATTGGACTTGCATAAATAAAAAAAAGCTGTGGACACATTGAAGAAAATTTTATTTAATTGGAACATGTACCCTGAGTTCCTGTGCAAAGAGTTTCATTGCACATCAAGGGAATTTTTAAGGAAGCTAAAGAATCTGGCCCTCAACAGTCTGATGTCTGGGTGGACTGGGAAGTAAGCAGATAAATGTTTTATGCAGTAAAATTGCATAAGAAAAGTGAAGAATTTATGAATGTTCTGTTTACATTTTAAAGTTTTTGGACTGTGTGGTTCTGATAACCATGTCCATATCACACTCTAAGACAGTCAACTATGAAACCGTGGGGTAGTTGGCAAACATTTGTCTTTTTTCCCGTGGAATAACTCTCCTCTTTTGTGTGAAAGTATTTCCGTAATTAGTAGGGGTTGCATCTCTAGAGCACCCAAGAATTGTCAAAAACTGCGAATTTCAGATACGGTGAGAAAAATGCCTATAAATGCCTATTTTTGTAGGGTATACCCCAAATGTGCTATGTCCCACAGTTGTGTGATGTAATTTAATAAAATGCTGTATTAATAAAGCCTCTGGGCTCTTAGGGCTTTAAGAAGAACAGAGTGGGAACCCTGGAGACTACAGCGGTCCAGCAGCTGGTTACACGCTGGGATGCGGGGGCCACTGGGGAGAGAGGTTAGAGGGCAGCGGCCAATCAGCGGCAAGGAGGACTGAATAACGCTCCCGGGTTGGCTACTTGCAAATCTCTCACCAAAATGTTGAGGAGAATATTTGCAGAGTCCACGAAATTGTGGGGGTTCCTGAAGTAATAATCAGGTTCTACGGAAAACTCTGGGAATGTCTGAGCCCTTGAACTGAACTGGGACTAAAATCTTAAAATCGTAGTGTGCCGGTAACCACAGGCAACGGATGTGCGCGTGACCTGCTACAGGCAACAGACAATAGACAATTCTCTGGTATTCTCTCTAACTCCAATGGCTCCCCCCCCATGATATATATCAAGACACTACTACTACTCAAATCACAGCCGCTTGGAAATCTTGATTCTTGAGGTGTTTTAGATCAATACAGTGAATAAAATTTACAACAGCATCACAAGCAAAGGCCACTTGCTGCTAGTCTCTGAATATCCCCACCCTAGATTGGAATGCATTTAGCCCACCATCCTTGCCACTTTCTGGAGAAGTCTGAAGACTATTTTTTCCACTGCCATGGTTGCCTCAATGTCCTCAATCAGTTTAAAACGTTTCCCTTTCATGGTGATTTTGACTTTGGGAAAGAGCCAGAAGTTAAATGGTGCCAGATCTGCTGAGTGTGGTGGGTGAAAACACTGTTATGGTCTTACTAGCTTGCCTTTCCTTTGGATGGCTCTGGGCATCAGCATTTGCAATACTTCTGGTCACAGCTTGTAAAGACACTCGCAAAAGAAGACTTCAAGAGCTGCTTCAGAAAGTGCTAAGAATGATGGATAAGTATGTTCAAAGTGAGGGAGGGTATTGGTGAAAAATTAATGGCAATATGTCTTTTATTGTGATACATATTTTTAATTTAATCACTATATATTTGATCACGCATCACAAACACATATGCACAACTGTAGCAAGTATTTAGAAAGCAGAACAGGTCACGGGTAAATACCAAATAGCTTCTCTGGTGTGAAAGCGTAAATAAGGTTTAAACTATATAATTGATAATGTGATATAGGAAGAAAGGGGCTAAAGGTGTAGAGGACATGTGAAGAGTAGGGGGAAGGAAAGAAGGGAAAAGAAAAAACATGAGAAAAGGAAAAATGGAAATAAAGTCTTTGTAAATAGGGAAGGGTGGAGGAGGTGAAGGGAGGGCAGGGGAATGGGGAAAAATAAGAACCAAGATACATCATGTGAAGGTACAAGGTCCCAATGATGACTGTAAATGTACTGTATTCCTCAAAAGTATCAATAAAAATGAGAAAATAAATAAAGAAAACAGAACAGGTGAAACAGGGTGGTGAGAGTATGCAGGTCCTTGATCATAGTTATTCTTAAACTAATCTTCGGCTTTTTTGTGACATTCACAATGTGAGCCAATTGAGTCACCTTTTTGTCTTCAAGTCAGGCTTATTTGAGTCATAACTGTGCCATTTCTTTCCATGGAAATTTGACTAGCAGCAGCAAATGACTCCTGAATCTGATAGATTTTACTTTGTTCTTCAAGTCATCGTTTAAAACAAACAGACACACTTAAATTTTAATTTGGAAAATAATCACTGGCAGAAAAAACAGTGATAAACAACTCAATTCAAATAATTACTATAAATCAAAACTAATAAAATAAATGGAACCAATGTAGAAAAACATGAAGAGGACTTACATAAAAAGGACAAAAATAAAAAAATTACATATCAAGATGATATTGGTGAGTCCAAATATAAACATTTAATATAAATATTAATCAGGACAATATTCAAATAAAAATGATTTTAGTTTGGGTAAAAAAATACCAGAATCACTAGGATAATCTTTCCACGTGAAAGTCATGTAAACTACACTTTTAAGATGATTGCAGTGTGTGCATTCCCTTCTCAAAGATGTGTGTTTCTAGCATATGAACTGGGAAGTATAAAATTTCCTCTGAAACAGATTTCTTATATTAGATCTGGAAGTGGAAAAGGAAACCATTAGCATGTAATAAACCTTGAGTTTTGCAGAAAATGGTGGGTTAATGAGAGGTAATTTACATCTTGTCCTTAAAGCATGCACAAGTTCCTTTGGTGTCGAAGCCCCACACCAGCTGGTACGTCTCGGGCACATGTGAACTTTCCTGGAGTGAGAAGTGCCTGCCAGCTCAGTGAAGACCGTTCTGCGCGCGCCTGCGGGTGTTTCCAGAGATGGCTGGCACGTGGGGGAGCCACCCGGCACACTTGTGGTTGGATGGAGTAGAGGGGGAGGAGAGAGTTGGCGAGCACCTTGGAGAACTCTCCTCTGCTTGAACGGGTGGGGCTTCTCCTGACGCTGCCTGCGGAATCAGTACTGGTTTCTTCAGCCTTTCAGTGCAGATTCATACCAGCAACTCTGCAGGGAGCCCCAGTCTAGACTGGCAATGTGTCCTTGGTCCTTCTGGTTCATTCCAGGATTTCTGCCACCCTGAACTGAGCAGACACGGGACCCTCTGGCTTTCCAGGGCATACACAGCTATTGTGGACTCTCCCAGTCCTTGTTCTGTTAGCTTACCTAACAGGTCCATGGGTGGATGGATGGATGGATGGATAGATAGATAGATAGATAGATAGATAGATAGATAGATAGGTAGATGTAGATAATTTCTATCAGCTCTCTTTATCTAATGAACCCTAACCAATCCAAACAACCGAAAATAGGAGAGTTTATTTTGCTTCATGCTTCATCTCGCACCAGAAAGAATGTCAATCATCAAGACATCAAATAATAACAAATGTTAGAATGGCTGCAGTGAAAAAGGATCCCTTACACACTGTTGGTAGAAGTGTAAACTAGTACACTATTGTGAAAATCAACATGGAGATTTCTCAAAGAACTAAACTAAGAAATTCATTTGAGCCAGTATTCCCCTTCTAGATGTCTTTCTAAAAGAGATAAACGTGTAAATAATAGCAAATACTAAATAATGGTAATAGCAATACATGTATCACAAAGTTCACAGCAGTACAATTTATAACACTTAAATTCTGGAAGCACCTGTATATCTAGCAACAGATGAGTCCACGCTGAAAATGTGATATCTATGCATGATGGACAACATCTTGGATAAATGTGAGACATTTATAGGAAAATGGGTACACCAGGAAAATACCAAGTGAAATAAGTCAGACACACAAAATTGGACAGCTGTGGTATCCGTACTTTGAGTAAGGTGAAGTAGAAAGAAAGTAAAATAAAGGACTGATAGAGGGAAACGGGGAGATGGATGATTTGCAAATGGGAAGGGGTCCAGAAGAGCAATGACAAGGGGCGGAGGGGAAGGGGAAATAAAAAGATGTAAGGTGTGACGTGTACATGTACCAAATACCTGCAGTGAGCTCATGACATTAAATGTCATAAACGTAAAGTTATGGGAGCAGAGGTAATAATAATTAATAGTAGTAATAATAATGGGAAGGGGATTAGAGCCCGAGGGAGCGAGGTTAAGCGGAGCGGAAGGAGGCTGCACAGAATCGAGGTGAGTTATGTACGTGTGTTCACTCCCCGAGATGCACCTGAACTTCTTGTAGAGCAAACGTGCTGATGGAGTAAAATGTGAAAGTCAGGGCCTGAACCCTACTCTGGAGGGCGGAGTCCACCAGTTTAACTGAGCTAAGTCCCCAGCCCCCAACATCAGCAGGAAGGGGCTGTGGCCTCTCCTATCTGAGCGTGCACTTTCCTCCCTCGCCACCACGGTTCTCTTGTCACTCAGTGGACCCCGGAAAGAAAATCTTACCATGCTGTCCCTCTTACGAAGCTCTGCAGTATGGTCTTCCTGACCTTGGAGGCGGAATAAACTTCAAACTCTGCCACTGCTCTCCGCTTCTCCACGCCCCGGCTGCCTTGGGTTCCCTGCTTCCCTCTTTCCGGCGAGGTGCAGCCGCAGGGCCCCCCGCGATCTGCTCTGGGGTGACCGGTGCCGGCTCCACTCGTGCAGCAGTGTCCTTCCGCGAAGCCCTTCCCGTGGGCCCCTGAGGGCTGCAGTGAGTCGTCTCGATCTGCGATTCTGTACCCCCAGCAGCCCTCTCCGGTGTGGAGTCTCCATACACGGAGAAGTGAACGTCCGTGTGTCTTCCGTGAGGGTCCTTCCTTCTCTGCTTGAGGGTACGATTTCAACAGGCTGCTGCTGAGAGGCTAAGTTCAGCCCAGACATTCCCCTCCTACCTAGGAGGAAAGAGGTTGCACTGAGGGACTTCGGTTTCCAGGATTCTTTTCCCTGCTGTGCACAAGACAGAAGAGTTTAGGGTGAATGGTACAGAATCACTCATTACTTTGGCTAACTCTGAGTTCGTGCCACACTCCTCCCTATTTTGTGTCCATAAAGCAGATGAAAAACCAAATAAAGCCTAACAGGAATATACTTATTGAGATACTTCTGTTTTTAAAGTGTTAATCAGGTTCTTTTTATATAGTCTGTTTATTTCTTTTTAAAACAGTTATACTTAATATATTAATTTAAAAATAAAGTTTAGAGAAATTATGTCAGTTGGATAAAAATGACTAAAAAGTTGTGAACATGTTTAAAAAAGAAAGTCACAGATGTGTGTCTCACATATACCAGTGATGCCCAAGTCATCATGGTATTATGCATTGGACTTTTCTGTAATTTTTCTCATTAATCTCTTTTACAATGGTAAAAGTACAACATTTTTATGTTTACTATCGCACCTTTAACATTTTCTCCTGTGTCGTAATGTTTTGCTTGTATGTGTGTCTTCCCAACATATTATAGTCTTTGAGTGCAAGGACATAATGAAGACTAAAATTTTTGTGGAATTTTCAAATAGTGTCAGAGAAATTTATATTTCACGTATAAAATATTATACGTGTTTTTATTGAGCCTATTTTATAGAACAATGTTTCATAAATTATAAATGATGCAAACTTTATAAATGTTACTACTTTAGTACTCTACTTATCCAAAAACTTACAGCAAAATGAGTCTTTAAACCAGATGCTATCTGTCTCATTAAAATTTACTAGATGTCCCAGTGAATTGTCAAACACAGGTGAAAATGCAGTGGAGAGTTTGGCTCAGTAATGAGGAGCCATGCGCTGCCGGTGGGGATTAATATATCGCAAATTACTTAGGTTTTCTTCTCTCCAGGAAGGTAGGGTCACTGGGAAGTAGACATCCAGAACCTCCTTACAAGTCCTCCTTACTCTGGACAAAAGTTTATCTTCCCCATCTGGTACTGTCCACACTTCCTACCCGGGACACAAGATGTGAAGGTGAAAGTATCTTCTTTTTGAAAGAAGTTTTGTTTCCATAATAATAAAATTTTCAGTTGCATAGTGTACTTCTTCATCAAGAACACTAATGTTAAATATCAAGGGGCAAGGTTAATGTAAACAGTGCGCTGCATGGCTGTGATGCCAGCACTGGAGAGGCTGAGGCAGGAGGGTTGCTGGGAGCTTGTACATAGCCTGGGCAGCATAGTTAGTTCGAGGTCAGCCTCAGTTACATGGGGAGATCCTGTTACAAAAACAAACAAACAAACAAAAAAAAACAAACTGGTAGCAGACATTTTAATTTTAAAAAGCTTATGGATTCACACTCACCAAAGAGTAGCTTAGCTATCATAAATGGAAGCTATTGTGAAAATCCTGTTTATGTGAACAAATAGAATATTTTACTTCTTTAATGAGACAGAACAACTTGTTCTCATACAGAGTTAAGACAGGCAAAGTCCACTGCCTCACCTTATTTTGTAACCATAGCTAAATAAGTATTTAATGCCGTAATTATTTTTCACTTTTCTCATTTAAAGAAAGCATGACATTCCCAATGCTTAGCTGATTTTTCGATTTTCCTAACCAATTTTCTTTTTCACCCCCACGAATTAACACACCCCGACTTCACGTGTGATGAACTGAATAACAGACGACAGAGGCTCCTCTGTGCCAGGCTGCGCCAATCCCCGCCCTTGTGCTGAGCAGGGAGAAGGTGCTGAGCTCCGACGGCCGTCGAGGCCGGGTTCCTTCCCGCACCCGCTCGCCTGCCTTTGCATGAAGTGTCACCCTATCATTCATGTGCTTCACCGGGTTAATGCATAAAAATTGAAACAGGCAAACAGTTAAAGCCAAAGGTAAACATTTTTAGAAAAGCGTATTTATTAATGCGATAAACCAGCACAGTCATGTGAGCGCAGTGGTGTGCATTACAACGTTGCTGCTAAATGGTGAATGACTGTTTCTCAGGAAATTTAAAACAATGCAGTATTTTTTTTTTCAGCTTTTGACAACATTTCAACAGCATTCTCTTCTTTTTGAACTCAGGCTTGCCATAAATTCAATCGTACAATAAGACGAGTCTGTTCACGTACTTGACAGAAAGCACTAGCACTGGGGCTGTCTGTACCTCCAGAGGGGGTGCGTGGTCTACTGAGAGTGACTTACAGTGTCCGGGACAGCGGAGGAGAGGGGTGATGTTTCCCTCACCACTTGCTATTTAAAATTTCCTAACTGTGTCCTGCAGCAGTTTGATAACATAAATATCACCTCTGGCAATTCTGAAATAGGGCTCGATGTTAGGCGATAAAATAGCAATGATTGCGGGCTCCAGTGTGTTTCTCTGGATCCTTTAGAAGGGTCTGGATCACCAGCAGGTGGGAACAAGGTTAGGGATCTCGATTCAGAGTAGGAATGATTGCCTCAGTGTGAGCAAAACTATGCAGAGAGCTGACAGTGAACTGCTACTTGTGAATTCATCCCTTACTTTTGGGGGCAATTGTTTTGATCTTTAACTTAATGTTTTGTATGTGGTTGTTTGGAATATAAAACAGTGCCATCAAGGCCCTGGCAGTACTTCGAACATGAATGTACTCCTACTAACGTGCACTACTGGGAATTTGTCTTCACACTCTTGGTACTTGTGGAATGAAGGTCTCTCATATGCAGAACTAAAGCTGCCATTAATTCCTGGTGCGATGCTCTGGACAAGTTCTGCGCCCTCCCTGGCACTATGCTGTCATCCAAAGCCTGGGGTCTGGACAGCAGCTCCACCTCAACAGCCCATGGCCTCTCTTGTGGGATCCTCAACTGGACAGGGTTTCTGGGAAGGTTGAAATAGGTTCTTGATTCTAAGGTATTGGCTTTACCTTTATGACGTGAATTATTTCATGAATGAACATAGAAAGTTTAGGACTCTTTGTCATGTGAACGTTTTGAAACTGCCTCATCTCCTTGCCGTTTTGGTGCCAGTTAGCCTAACACAGATCAGTATTTAGATGCGAGCTCTCACTGTCTGGAGATTCTGTCGAGAATGTTGTTTATAAGGACAAGGTCCACCTAGCCAGCAACGGAGCGTTAGTCCCAGTGGGGACCTTTCCCTTGTTTGAGAGCAGAGGAAACAGACTGTTTGCGCAGCTCCATTCGACCCAGCACGTAGTCTATTTCTGGCTCTGTGATCAGGTCCTGTCCCCACTTCTTCTGTAAATGTCATAAGAATCTGTGTGTACCCTAAGTTCTGTTTGTTTGTTTTTCTACTTTGTAATATACCAAAGAAAGAAATTTTCCCTATGATAAAATCTTCACATTTATTTTAATAATCCTTAGTTTCTAATCCATAAAATCATTTCGAGCACTGTAGATTCTCATTCTGACAATTCTTAACTCATCAAATACAATTGCCTAATTACATCATTGCTACAGGATGAAATACTAACTTTCTTTAGTTTGCACAAAGATTATCATAATAGAGATATATGTGTTTAAAGACTTAGCAAAAAATAGATTTTTATGAAAGCAGGGTATAATAATTCCTTACAGAAAGTGGGCAATCATTTTCTCTATCATCGTAATATGTACCATTTTAGCACATTATCTTCCAGATCCTATGCTGTATAATTTATATTCATCATGTTGTTTCATTTTTATAATAAATGTATAGGTTACTATTATCCTTAAGAAATTTTAAAAATTCTAATCTGTAATGAGACAAAGCAACTTGTTATCACATAGAGTTTATAAAGGCCAAGTCCAATACCACAAAGTACTTTGGAACCATAAATGAATGAACACTAACATTATTCACGCTTACAAGACCGGTCCTCTCGTGCATGCCAATCCCTATGACAAAGGGAATGAGCTTTCCGATTTTAAGACTCAGTATCACATCCAGAGGAAAATGTTACAGTCAGACTATGTTTTATAATTTGAGCCTTTTCTAGATACAAAAAACTGATGTATCCTGATTTCTGAGGCACTGGACAAACAACATACCTCTGCTATGTTAGGTAGCTTTCTGAACGAATGGGCATCTGCACCTGTACACACACACACACACACACACACACACACACACACACATTCCCTGCAGCAACTGTCCCTCTTATAGTGTTAGCTTTGCCACTTCTGATCACCAAAGGGCAGCCTGGCATTTTTGGCCTGACTTCTACCTGTTTGAATATGAAAATGCCTGAAATAATACATTTCAGCCTGAAGAGGAATGTGCAGGTGGTACGCCTTTAAACTCAAATAACAGAAGTGCAAGACATCAAAAGAGATCTATTGCTTTTAGCTTGTGTTGACTGAAGTTCTTCTGGGCTATACAGGAGATGCTCTTTCTACCTTATCATCTGCTGTGCACACAGGTGATAACTTCAGCACATCAAAAACAAAGTACAAATGAATCTGATCTAACAATCCTGTCTTTGCTTCATAGCAAGTTATACCCTTATACTTTCTGGAACTTAGACTCTGAAAGAAGTTTCTTCTGCAAAAACTTGTACTCAGCATGACAAGTAACAGAGATCCATGAGAGATGACCAGCTCATGTGAACAGATTAGGGTATTCATTCCAGCAGCAATATGTTTATCCTTGAGGAAATGGTTATGCTATCATTATTTGTACACTAAAATGAAGGAAACAAACAAGGTAATTATTGTGATTGTCCATTATAAGCAAGAACTACTTGCCAAAACACAACAAATTTTTAAGAGCACAAATAAAGCTTGTTTAAAGCTCACGTAAGAATACAACATGACTACCCAGTCCTAACTCCTCTTCCACTTGGAACCAAATTCATCAGGTCCTGAATATCTGCCAACCACTTATGTTTAAAGTGATTTACACATAAACTCAACTGAGTGCTTTGCCAACATCCCTTTCGGGTCATCTAGAACATTTTAATTCTCAAAAGAACTAAGCAGAAAGCCCTTTTTATCCCGGACAAGGAGGTAGCCACTTTTCTGAGGCTAAATTGTAATAGAACCCAGATGTTATGGTTTCCTTGCTTTGGTTTGATTGCTGTTGCTCCTGTGGTTGTTTCTTACAAAGGTCCTGAAGTTGTAATCTGAAGGATCTTTATACTTCTAGGCATAGGACTTTAACATCTCCAAAAACTGGTAAAGACATTTTGGATTGGAGTCAAAGAGCAGTTATTTTACACTTATTACTATAAATATTGTGAAGTAAACACTTGCAGTACAAAGATTATTGAGAAAGGTACTGCACTCAAGTCCCTGTTGTAGCCCAGGGAAAGAGCAATAAGCAATCAATTAATGGGGCCTTAAGGTGCCATGGGTGATGACCGCTTCTGATCGGAAAGCCTGGCTAAACACATGAATCCACCCTAATGAACAGAGTAAGGGAAATGGGTTGTGATGGTCATAATCTCTTTAGACTCCTACATTTGTCATTGTCCAGTTTTCACTTTCTCACAGAAGCAGTGGCTAATGTTGTTCTGTCACCTGCACATTCTGGGATTTGAGTTCAGAGATTCTTCAAAATCTTGATGTTCTGTATTCTGTTATTCTCAATATTTGCCCCAGAAGTAGGGTGGTAAGGTAGTGAGTACCTTATTATGATGCAAATGGGACTTGGTGAACAATAAATTAAATGTGTTTATCATTTAGTGAGCTGAAAGGATGACAACTTCCTAAATTTAATTTCAACTCTGCTGAGTTTAAATGAGCAGTTTACTACCATGCACTGTTTTCTAGTATGGTACGTAAATGGATGTTGATGAGTTCAAGGCAAATAATAATTTGGGAATTAAATTATTCTCAGGTTTCAAATATTTTATACCATCACAAATAAAGTAAACTTAAAATTCAAAGCAATTATTTTATATTCATTCCATTAATATGTAAACAACCATGTTTAAGCTGTGGCCTCAGTGCTAACTTAAAGCTTCAAATGGCCTAAAATACTCCAGAAACCCAAGTGATAAAATCTTGAGAATTATTGATATGAGTTATTACTTGATCAAGAAGCAAAATGAGTAATTTTAAGCATAAAAAGGTTTTCATCGCTTACTTGAAAACTTTAACATGTCATAAGAAATATTTCTTAGATGCTAGCAAATTAAAAGCATTGCTGCCCAGAGGATTCGAGCACCTGCATATTTCCTGTTATTTAGGTTCAGGAGCAACTTTGCAAGTTGCAAGTCAGAAATCATAGAGTAATAATCGGCATAGCTCAGAATTTTTAAATGTCCATTTTGTATTAATTTCAGGAGTTTATAAACCATTTTATGTTCACAAATCAAAACGAAAGTGCATTCTAACTGTGGATGTGGTCATAGCTATTTTCCCAGTGCCAGCATTTTATTTCCATTTTTAACTTCTATTTATTTCCACTTTTCATCAGTTTTGTGCTATGTCTCCAGAATAAAGAGAAAATGTGTAACACCATCACACCCCGCACCGTGACACTAACTGGCAGCTGAGTACCAATAAGAAAATATGAAAATTACTTTCCGTAGAATATGCTTCTACTTAAAACCAATTTGACCTTATCAAAACATCTTTGTTTCTAAATAAAGAAGCAAAAATTCAATTAGGAACAGAGGCCTAAATGTGCATACCGTTAACGTGATGCAGCCATGATAACACATCGCTCTGCATTTAATTCTACACAGTAATGAACCAAATGTGCAACTGATACTTTGGTGACATTAAATATCCACGGCTTTGAGATGTGCTGCCATGTAATTACAGCCACAGCCACGTGCCTCCGAGTTTTCCATTCATCGCCCTATGAGGTTTTCAATGCAGTGCCATGACACAGACCTGAAAGGGACAGAACCGTGGCAAAGAACGCGATAATTAACATTCACGTGCGTACTCTGCAGAGCTGGCTGCGTTAACAGGACTGAAAATGATCTCTGCGCGCTGGAAAATGAGACTCGGAACTCATGTCCGAAATTGAATTGTTAGCAGTATGACAGGTTCTGAACCCCGAGAACAACCGACAGCACCTTCACATCAGTAACATCGCTCTTCTGCTCAAAACAGAAAGGAATGCATGATTAAACAGATAACTATGTCAAGAACTAACCAAGTCGGAAAAATTCTCATTCTGGATCTCTTCTTTTGTCCTTCGATTTAAAGCTGAACACTGCTAAGCTGCTCTTTTCTTCCTCAGACACAAAAGAGCAAATGTAAATAAGCAAAAAATGACTGAAATGGGGAATGCTGTTTCCTTGTCAGCATGATGCAGCAAGGAAAGAAACAAAGAGAGACTAATCAGGCCTGTTGGCCACATTGCTTTCTTTGCCATTAACAGCTAGAAAACTTTGTGACAATGTTTCCTGCCTAAATTTCCACCCCCACAATTTATGTCTTGAAACATGTGTTCTGTGGCTGGTGGTACTGACGGAAATTTCCTTTTATAGTTTAATAATAAAAATGAATGATCTGTGCCCAACCAATAAAGGAAATGCGGAGAAGGCAAATTATCCGAAGTTACCAAGGAAGAAAACCATTGATGAAGTTGGCATCTCCTTCCTGATCTTCACTGCCCAGCCCACCCTGCCCTCCCAACCAGTGGGCACAATGTCCACCGGTCTTCACTCAGCCTGGGAAAGCTAAAAGTTTCAGGAGCAGCGTAAGGTGAGATAAGGATAAGATCTCACAGATTACCCACCTTTTGTTTATTAGACTGTAGAAGCTGATGATATCTCATTTTAAAAACATATATACTAGGCAGTTTGTACCAAGAAAGTTACGTTCACTTAAGGAAAAAACAAAACAAAACAAAACAAAAAAAACAAGCAAAAAAAAAAAAAAAACCAGATATCCCATTGAAACCAATTCCACATATATCTTGTTTGGTAATCATAAAGGTTATCAGACTTGCGGCCTGTTGGTCATGGGCCATCATTTATGGATGGGAATTTCCCATATACAGCAAGAAAGAAAAGAATCCACCAAGGGCTGGGAGCACTTGGGAAATTTTAAATACATCTGTAAGTTGTAGCCAGGACAAGTAGGCCTTAACGTTGCTCAGGCATGTTTTTTTTTTTTTTAATCTTTTTCATTTGGGGAGGGGAGAGTATTTTTTAATCATAGACTGGATGTTTGCAGAGCTGACTTATATCCCTCTGCTCAGAGAAACTGATAAACTGGTGCAAATCTTAAAAGATTTCCGAACATTGACCGAAATTAAATGCTAGGAAAGCAGTCCAGCCTATTCGACCATCCCCTAACCACAGTATTCACTGGCAATATTTTGCTTGTATAAAAGTCCTAGTGTAAAAACCCCTTCAGCCATGGCATCATTCGAGAGGAACTGTACCCCTCCCTGCACGCCCAGCAGCTGTGGGTACCTTTGGCAGAGGTGAAGTGCAACCCCATCTTTAACTGAAAGTGTCTTCCCTGATTACTAGAAAGTTTGAGTGGTTTCCACATGTTTCTGGCCTTTGTGATTTGCTCCTTGATAATTTTATGTCTTTTCAACTATCTCCATTTGTCTTGGTGAGAATAACTTTAAATCCTGTCCGAATCTTTGAACCAGAGTGCTCCCCTTCCTCCTCTTCCTCCCTCCCTCCCTCGCCCGTCTCCCCCACCCCCGTCATCTCTCCCTACTTATCACCAAGTACTTAGTGAAATGGATAAAACATAACAATCGCAATTCCTTACCACATAATTTTTACAGCTACATTTTGGGGAAGGTTTTTTTTTTTTTTTTTTTTTTCGTGGAACATTATGCTATTGAATGTCAATACTGATGATTGCAATAACACAATATTTTGTATCATATGTAGAGAAAGGCAGTATTGATCATGCCCAAGCAGGCTGTGAAGAGCTAACCCCACAGCTGGCCTGTTTATAGAAGGGAGTCTGGCCAAAGCCTGTGCACTGAGGTCAGAGTAACTCGCGCTCAACATCCATCCCACAACTAAGCCTTCAGACTAGAAGGACAATGAACTTATACTTTGTTGTTTTAAATTATTTTCCCAGGACATGTTTAACATTGATCACCAGTATGTATGCAATAAGGTACTTTACTGTACTTCTGGTGGTCAGCACAGGGGCCCGCTCCTTCTCAGGACTCAGTGCAGGGTGAGCATCCCTGGCTCTCAGCCCCACAGGAGGGAAAGAGCTATTCTGGGGTCCAGGCGGGTTTCCTCCAGAGCTTCCCGGACAGCTGGCCTGACCCTCCTCTCTCGGAGTCCTGAGGGACCCGGCAGTCTGGATGCTGGAGAGAGCAAAGGTCGTGGCACAGCTCAGCACGAGATGAACAGACACAGGAGGCCCCGTCTCCTGGCTGAAAAGAGCAAGAGGTAGACTGGGATCGAACCGTAAAGAGAGGGGAAAGGTACAGCTGATACCACCGAAATGAGAAGGGTCATACAGGCCAATCAGTAACTCTAAGGCAACAAACCGGATACTTCAAAAAAAAAAGTAGATATGTTTCTAAAAACATGCCAAGACCAAATCAGGAAGAATAAAAACCTGAAGAACACCTGTAAGATAAGATACTTTGTGTGAAATAATCATTTAATAAACAGGAGTGTTGACTGTGACATTAGCAATTTCAAGTGTTCAAAATATGCATTAAGTAGGAAGCTAGATTTAACTTTGTAAACATCCAGATGGCCACGTAACGATACAACGTGCTGAAGATATTATGATATTTTACAATCTTATTTGTCTGCTATCTATACTAAAGAAGCATTATGATGCATCCACATTTTAAAAGCTTTTCAGATTTTGTGAGTTTGTTTCCTGCATAGCTTTCCACTTTAAGAATTTAGCAGGTGTGGCTGTGTGAACTGTATCTTACCTTCCTTTTCAGCATTTCAAATGGTATGAGTACAAATATTAAAAATATGCATTAATGTAAATATACATTTATAAATTAATATAAAGGATAATTTATAGCAGATATTTCTTTGGGTGCTTACATTATATTTTCTTTAGGATCTCAAAAACATTACAGTCTTTGAGGTCCATTATTGTACCACACTTGTATTTCTGACTGAGTTGAAAGTTGGGCTGCTCCAGCCAAAGAGATTTGGTTAACATCCTTAGAGAGGGCCTAGTAAGTCGTTCTCTCCAGACAGTGTTGTGAGTGGCCAAGGGAAAAAAGGATGCATGGAATTCAAGGTGGAAGGGATGATGACCCCTCAGAACCTCTCCCTCTCTCGTTTTCATTTTTCTTCAGTGTTTGTCTACAATTCTGAACAGTTTCAAATCAAAACAGTCTTCCAATCATTTCACGTGCACGCCTCAAATGTTGCCTGTATTTTACTTTTCTATCATAGATGAAATTGCTGCAAAGCATGACATTTAAGGCTTAGGAAAAAGTGAGCATGTAAAGAATTGTAGATTCCAATACTATATTATCAGGATACAGTAAAACACTATGGCCAATGAGAAATTTAGAAGAAAACAAGCAAGTTGCAAAAGTAAAATTTTGAATCTTTGGAAATCTGCAAATTGCAGAAATGAGAAACCAGAAATAGATTACATTTGTCCCATCTTGCCTGTTTGAGAAAAGGAAAAAGCTTTGCCATTGGGAAATATAATCATTTTAAGCTCCAATGGTAGTTTCACATAGTGTCCAGTAAATTTAAAAAATTGCCTGAAATTCAAAGATATGAGACAGTATGAAGCAAGAGAAAAAATAGTAGGAACAGAAGTATAAATGGTGTATTTTAAATGGATAGACATAAAGGTTTTACTTTTTAATGATGAATGGATTTAAAAATCAAGGAAAAAGCTGTGAAAAGGACATGAAAGGGTAGAGTTTCACCATAGATTGCAATCTATAAATTTTTTTAATGCAACATTTTGGAGCTAAAAGAATATGAAATTAAAGATTCAAAAAGTGGTTGGTACAGATAGGATAGAGAATATCACATTAATGAACTGGAAGATGTCTCCTAAAGAGAATAGTAGAATATACACAAACTGAAACAGGAGGTAAATTAAAAGAAAGAAAAGACCATAAAATGATGAAATACTAAAAAATATCTCAGAAAACAAGAAGATAGAGAATGAGAAAATGATATTAAAATTTATAAAAAACAATAATGACCTAATATTGTGAAATAACCTATGGTTTCAAAGAGTTAAGCGGGGAACCCCAGAAATTCATGATGGCACCTGCTTTTTTCACCCCCTCTAAACATTAGTTGTTAGAAAAAACTTAAAAACACACAGAGGAAAAGACGGGGAAATAAAAACATGACAAATGACCTTGAGTTCTAACCAAAAACAATAAAAAACAGAAGTCAATGGCACGCCAGCAGAATTGTTTTGAAAGAACGTAGCCTGCTAAGTACTGTTTATACAGCACAAATACTCTTTCAGAAACCCAAAGGCAAAATCAAAGATTTCTGTTGTCAGAATGTTTCTAGCAGAAGAAAACCTACTGGAAACTCTTAAGTTGGAAAAAAAGCACAAAGCTCCCATGTACAAAAACAGAAAACGCAGGAGAAAATGAAAACACCAGAAAAGACACAGACAGGTAACTATAAAAAAAGCTTGACTTTAAAACCATAATTTCACTGTATCTTGGATTTAATTTATGTCCTATTCAGAGCTAAAGTTAATGAAGACACAACATATACAAAGTTATAGCATCTAGTGTAAAGCAGTTCCAATAGGGAAATATATAGATTTAAGTAAATTTATTAGAAAACATGCCTGAAATCTGATGTTTTAAGATATTCTATCAGTAAAATATACAAGAAGAGTAAATTAAACCTACAGAAAATAGGAAAAGCAATGAAAAGTATGGAAATGAATGAAACAGAAGACAAATGTGCAATAGAAAAAATAAGGCCAACATTATTCACTTGTACAAATTAATAGTTGATAGATAAATGGCTGTGAAAAAACTGAGCCTAAGACTTATAAACAGAGAAACAATTCTTACAGATATAAATACATTGAAAAGCTACACATATTTAATAATTTAAATGAAGGTACAGTTTCTTTAAAATGTAACTCTATTGAAGAAAAGGTGGAAATGTATAAATTCTTAGCCCCGTTATTAAACGTAATTACAATCCTTCACATTAAGATGCCTGAGTGTATCCTGATATCTTTAAAACCATGTAATTCCTGCAAATACTTTACACACATAAGAATTTAGATATGAGAAAAAAGGAAACCTATTTGAATCTTATTATGAAACCTATTTGATAAGGATGACACAAAATATCTGGCAAGGATATATCAAGAAAGTAACATTTACACAGCAACTTTTCACATGAACATAGTTGCAAAACGCTTAGTAAAATAAAATGAACTCCCGGCGGTAAGCAGGGTGCATCTCACAGTGGCTCCCTCCGAGGTCTGCCGGAGTGATGGACAGCCGAAGATCACTGCAAGTCACCACTCCCAGGCTCCTTGTGCTTTTGCACATCTTACAAGCAGAGGCACTGACAACCTTATTTCCAGACTCTTCTTTCCAGTTGAGCCTTACAGAGCACAGCCTTAGAACACAAAGTGTATCCTTCAGAGCAAAGGGTCGATGTGCTTACTGCCCAGCGTAACAGAAGCAAGCACCCCGACTGCATATTATACAACATCTAGGTTCTCTAAACTAATGGCCTCTCTCTGTCAGTTCACATAAATGTGAACTCAGGAGGCATCTGGCCTCTCCTTGATGAGCTGAAGCTCTGAGTGCCACACCAAGTGTGATGCTTGCAAGTGCTACTGCTGCAATAAACTACGGCTTATCTGCAGAGCTGAAGTCTTATTTGTTGGCAACATCTATGAGAGTGTGTCAGAGTAATTGGTTAGCTGTAGAGTGAGGTAAAATCTCATACTCATTCCAGTTCTGACAGTTATGCATATTAACAGAGGGAGGGGAAAAAAACAATTCTATTATCCTTTCAATAGAACTAGCAAAGACATTGAAGACTAATTCATAGTTTGAAAGTCTTACTAAACTAGAACTGCAGAGGACTTGCTCAGCTGAATGTATAACATCTTCTGAAAATATCGTAATCATTGGTATAATATTAACATTTCTTGGAGGATAAATTGGGATGAAAGTGTAAACTACCCTCACAACTACTTACTTACTTTAATAAAATTCCCACCAAGTGCAATTACATAAGAAAAATAAAGGTGTATGGTTGGAAAGGTAGAAGGAAAGAGGCATTATTTTAAGACACCATACCTCTTAGAAAATCAAAAGTATTTATAGGAAAGCTAACAAAATTAGTAAATTCAAAGGACATAAAATCAACTTAAAAATGCTTGCGCTCACAAATATCACCAAAGTTCAGCTTATACTAAAAAATTTAAAGTAAATGTTTTAAGATGTTCCAATAAAGCATATAAAGTTATATCAAGTTTAGTTGACATTTTTGCATAAAATATAACATGCTCACAAATTAATTTTAGAATTTGGAGAATTTACACTACATACCACAAAGCATCAGAGAGAGAAATTAAAGAGAATAAAAAAGAACATATTGATCAGAAGTATATATTGATCAAGTTTCAATTCTTGTTCAATAAAATCTTAATAAAAATCTTAGAAAAGTTTTGGTCATTCTTTAGTGATTCTCAAAATCATAAATTTATGCAAGAGTTTTAAACAGCCATAATAAATAAAATAGTTTGCTAGTGGCACAAAAAGAGACAAGTTGGTCAATGGAACAGAATTCAGTAATCACATGTATACACCCAATTCATTACAAAGTTGAGACTTCAGGGAAAGACGAATATCTTCTGCAATTGATACAAATTGGAGATCTATAGGAGAAAATGTGTGTTTCCTCCTGCCTCAACTCATATATAAAACTTCCCAAAGGGGCTGGTTAGAAAGGTAAAATAAAAAAGCTTTTAGAGGAAAACACAGGGTAGTATTTATATGGCTTAGTGATAGACAAAGATTTCTTAAATAGGCTCTGTCATGTATGCTAAGCTTAAGACAGAAAAATTGGCAAAGAGAACTTTTTAAAAATTGACAACTGCTGATTATGAAGACATCAGAGAGGGGAGAAAGGCCCAGCGGTGGGAATGAAAGCAGACTTCGGAGGATGAGGACATGATCACGGCTATGGAAATCCATCTCAGGCTGCCCCAGAGCAGCAGGGTTGACTCTGGAGTCAGAAACCATGCAACCAGCACGATCGCTGAGGATGCTAGTGAATCCCAGGCGAAAACCACACAGTGAAGTAAATTCACTCATAAGCTTATTCAGCAAAGAACCCTCATCCAGCAGAACCAGATCATACAAAGAGAGAGAAAAGGATGAACCCCATGGTCAGCAATGCTTGAAGAAAGTACTTCATAAGAGAAAACTTTAGTTGGTAGAAATACTTATGAAATGATTCGATTTTATTAGTCATTGGGCAAATACAAAGTAAAGGCGCTGTGCAGTGCTTCTACACATCGCCCCATCTCAGCGGTAAAATGAAGAACACGAAAAGGGATGGCGATGACGTGAAAAACCCAGAGCTTTCACTTCGCTTAAACGAAGCAGGAAACCAGGCAGAGTCCGGCCGCCCCCGTCCCCCAGCCTGGCTTGGGCCTGTCTTAATACAGCCTATTTACAGGCCTGCAGTGGGGCCCGCGGACTTTCAGCGCTGGGTGCTGACTCCGTGGCTGCTTTCGGTTTGCGCAGATCGATAAAAAACCTACACTTTTGTGGCCTTTCCTCTGTTCCTATCATACAAATCAATTAAAAGTCTAAATTAAGGGGCTGGGGATTTAGCTCAGCGGTTCGGTGGCCTGCCTTGCAAACGCAAGGACCCGAGTTCAATCCCCGGTACCAAAAAACAAAACAAACAAACAAACAGAAAATAAAACAAAAAGTCTAAGTTAAAAGGAAGCAATTTTATTTTATTTTAAATGTTTCTAGTAAAATTAAAGTAGAGTTTATTAATCATGACCTACTTAGAAAATACATGGTCAGTTCTTTTTCTCTTTTGTCTTTTTCTTTTTGTTTTTTGGTACTGGGGATTGAACTTGCGTTCTTATGCTTGTGAAGCAGGAGATGGAACCACTGAGCTAAATCCCGGGCCCTCTTTTTCTTCTTTTTAACAGAAATATCACATCATTCTCTTTGCATCCTCGAGCTCCTATTTGTATTCAACTCTTCAGCGCATTCATTTTCTACAGATCATTCACTTGTGCTTTGTTGGAACAATTAAGTATACATATTGAAATACTAACATTTTAAAATATCACATAATCATTATGTTTTAAGTGTTAATAATGTGCTGAGCATAGTTATAATTATATTAGCTAATAACTGCTAAAATAACAAATTACTTGTACATGTTAAGTTGTAGGAAATACTAAAAACCAAGTGGAATTTTATTCAAATTGATTTATTATTGAAATGAAATGCTTTTAAACACTTTTTACAAGATTGTGGCAGGGTTTGGCATCCAATCATACCTGCATTTTCCTTGTTACAGATACAGGCACTGAGAAATCTAATGCATATAAATCAGTTGATGGGTACATTCGAATTTTGTTACTCGTGTCACTGTATTATTCCAACAATATGAGGTGCATGCCTAAAACCACATAACAACATATAATTACAAGTGTTTGAGCCTATGAATTGATAACGGATCCGCCTTCAATTTTGGAGAAAACAAAGAATCGCAAGCCTTCCTTGCAAAAGCCTTTCTATCTTAGTTATTCCTGCCACACACTTTCACTATTTCAAGAAAGTCCCCCCACCCCAAAAAATGCTTTATTGTGGCTTAGCAAAGGATTAGTTGTCATTTCATCTTAACAGTGCACTTCAAGGCACCTCATTCTTCAGCTAGAAGATATGAATCTAGACTAAGAAAAAATATAATTGGAATTTTAGTATTGGTATTGAAAATCAATAACATTGATAGTAATCAAAGCCTATACATTCATATGAAACTTCAACCTCATTATCATTTTGATGTTCATCAAAAGTACACGCCCTGATTAAACAAATAGATACTTGAGTAATATTACATGATATATAGGTAATATTGCTGTGAAAGTTAATTTTGATTATAATTTTATGGAATTAAAGCTGCATAATACCATATGAGAATAAATCAATATGGACTCAATAAAATGAATATACAAATTTCAAGTTACATGCTCCATTGTATTTTGGAGACATACTGCACTATGTCCACATGTAAGTATATTTTTGCTCTTAAAATGGCAAATTAATATTCCTTCTTAAAGTCAACAAAGAATGAGAAAGTAAATTTAGTCCTCTGGTATTATTGACTATAGATTGGTTCATATTTACAATAAACTGGAAACATCTTGGTACTAAGTAAAATTAAATATAAAAATTAGTATACACATTTATAAATAAGAGGCTTGAATAGTAGAAGACATCAAATAGGAACCAAATAAAAGTTAAATACAGATTTATAGTGCCTGTACATTTCTGGCAAAACTTATCAAGAATGCTTTCTTATTATTGTGAATAAATGCTCAAAAAATTTAAAGCATTGACTTATCTCAGATTTATCTTTCAGTTTGTTAAAGATATAGGATTTATCAGTCAGATATGAATATAACATATTTAACTCATCTTTCTTAAAATCTTTTTAAAAACTATGCAACCAAACCTTGCTACATTGCAAGGCTCAGACGCCTCATCAAACTCTTTATCATAACCTAGAGAACCAAAAGAAAAAAGGAGGGTACATGTCATAGAACTTTGAAATTCAGTTGAAGTCATTTTGTAAATCTTGACTAGGTTAGTCTTAAAAGATGGCCTGGGGATTTAGCTCAGTGGTTCCGCTGCCTACCTCACAAGTGCAAGGGCCCAAGTTCGATCCCCAGTATCCCCCAAAAAAGACATACAAAGACTAATAGGATGATAGACACATAGCTAAATCATAAATACAAAGATAGCTGCCCATCCTGCTCATTGGATAGGCACAGGGAGACAGACACTACAGATAATATTCTTGCAGAAGCAACCTCTTTGGCTCGCACCAAACTCTCTCAAGGCCTCTGCTTTCTTCTACTACATTTGAGGAAGGAAGGGACGAGACCACAGAATGATAAGCCTGCTGTACAATGGCACTGAATCCAACATATCTCATCATGAACCTCGACACCCTGTGTCTGGCACAGTGACTTACGCTGGAGAGATGTGCTCCAGGTAGAGAAAGCCCTGACATCCCGCCCTGGGCTCTGCTCCTTCTCTGCCAAGTAGTTGCATAAAGATTCATCTCTTCTTATAACTCTGCCAATGTAGCTCTTTGAGGTTCAGCAGGAGTGAGAAGTATCATGCTTTTCATTGTAGAGAGTGAAAAGGATACTTGGAAAAATTCATATTAGAAAACAACAGCAACAAGGTCCTTTAATTCTGGGCTCAATATACACAAATGAATCGCAGAAAGGAGTGAACATAAAGGAAAGGCTCCACACATTGATTCTTCCTGGGCCACCCATGCCCTCATGGCATTTTAATGTCTATCAGAATCTCCGGGAGCTGCAGAAACCTGGCCTAAATCCTGTAGGCCACCCAGCCCCGAAGGACTCAAGTACCCTTCTCAGTGAGAACCTCTGCCTTTTTTATCTGACTCAGATGGGATTCCCCATTCCACATTTGGTACATTCGAGTTCTGCCAAAGGATACTTTCACATCAGTCTAGAACACTTACTATAACCTCACCAGCATTCTGGAAAATGCATCAGGGAAAAATTAGTTCCTCAAAACAAACCAAGTTTAAGAACATTTCATGATGTCTACCTTGGAAACCAAAGTATAGGAGAAAAGGCTAGCATTTGAGAAGAAAAAGAAAGCTTACTCCCCTTCATATGAGAGAAGACAGGGGAACCAATATGGAAACGCAAATATATTCAAGGTAAAGGACACAGTGCTGAGGGATGGCCAGCAGCATTTATTGCACAGACTTGTTTATTGTTTTAGCGCATCAAATTCTCTATGGATGGATGCCCAGTTTCACCACTTTCATAACTCCTAAATGCTTTTCATAGCCCATCCCTGTTCCTAGGACTTTTCTCCTTCCTGAACTATAGCTGTTGGTTATATTTCCGAAAAGGCCTGGAAAATGGTATGTTTTCTCTGTCCCAGACTTACAATGCTCTCTTAGTGTCAGCATCCAAAAATGCTGCCCTGCAAATATGCTAAAGGTAGCACATGCCTGTAACCCTAGCTACCCAGTAAGAGGAGGCAGGAGCATCCACAAGTTCGAGGCCAGGCTGGACAACTCAGTAAGACCTTGCTTCAAAATAAAAAGACAGAACGAGTTTGGGATGTAACTTGGTGGTGGAGGGCTTGCCTCATCTGCGCAGGGTCTGGGCTCAGCCTCCAGCCACAGGAATGTAAGTAATAGATGGGATTGCTGCCTTTGTCCTTGGGTGGTAGCTGAGCTTGTTGAGTGTTAGTGTGAGCATGGCTTGATTTTTTTATTATTCTGAATTTGAAAATATATCATTATTTCCTGGTGCTTTGATTTGTTGCTGAGAATTCTGCTGTGTTGTGACTGCTGTCCCTTGCTAGTCCATCTGCTTCCACCTTTTATTTTTCTGGCTCTTTTAGGGCTCTGTAAATGTACAAGTGTAAATGTAGATTTATGCATATTTGTCTAGCTTTAATCTTGCCTTTGTTGAACCCGATGATTCTGATGAATTCATTGTTTTTATTGAATTTGAAAAAAAATACACGTTATTTTTCACTTCTCTTTACTGTTCCTCTGCTATGACGCTAGCCGTCTAGCTAGTGTATTACTTGTTGCCTTTTTTCTTGTGTTTTATGTTTTATCTCTTTGTGCTACTTTGTGAACAATTTCCACAAATTACTAATTCATTTTCCTAAGTCTTTCTTCAGATGATTTTTATCTCTTATTACCTCTGTCCACTGCCATCACTATTTAGCTAGCTTTTTCATTGGTAAAAGTTGTTTTCTATGACACACTCCTGAGATTTTTCTTAGTCTATATTTTCTTGAGATAATTCTTCTAGTCGTCATTTGTCACTTTAGAATAGTTTTACATTTCCTTCTGCCCGGAGTCATCACCTGCAGACCATTTTGGGGACATTCTTCATTTCTTAATTTGTCATGTGAAATCAAAGAAGGTTTGATATGAATTCTCAGGAGAGAAATTTCCATGCGACCATAACCTTTTACAATTTTTCTCTACATTTGTCAGATTTTTTCTCTAGCATTCCCCTGTAGTATCTGTGCAGCTTCCGTATATTCCGTATTTTACGGGGACTCCTGTGCTATGATGACTCATCCATGTACTCTTCTTCTTTGCCTGGACGGTAAAAGTGTAAGGGTCATCACACCACCATTTTGTCACACTGTCTGACCCTGCCCCTCCACCAGCGGGCACTATGAACATCAGCCCTAGGGCTTTTACTTTGGATGGTAGTTTCCCTCTTTGGCATAAAGATAATTTTTTTTCTCAACCAAGCTATAGGATTAAAATGACAGTAACATATTTTTTATGCACTTGGTGCATTTCTCAATTGGGAGAAATGCCACTTTTTAAAAATTGCTTGTCTTGTACAATTTTTGCTAGAGCCCTGGACTCCCCTTATTTAGTTGCTGTCAGGGGACACACATGTGCACAATCAACCAAACGGGCATCATTTAGGGTGAATATGTGTGTCGGACATTGGCTTCTGACTGCAGAGAAGCAGAAAACGGAGGCTTTTTCCTTCAACAATCAGCATGGATAAGAAGGGTGTATTATGGTCACCTTCAGACCAGAGAATCGGTCAATCAGCTCACACACTTATTGAGTGTTTGACTTCAAATAAATCCCAACTTTAGGAACAGTGTTCATGAATTCCTAATACATCACTCTTCTCGCAATCTGTATATAAATTCATAGAACAAAGACTTTGCACATAATATTTTCTCATGGGCATGCTTGCCTTTTCGTCTTAATTTGAGTGAACTTACATGGTGCTGAGCAAGGACTCCAAATTCACAGTAACATATTCATGGCTTTGAAACTGTTATTCCCAAGCCACAAATCAGAAAATACTTAACATAAAATCTGTTTGTGCAAGTTTTACTATTTTGCTTTAACCTAGCAAGAAAGAGAAAAATTCAGGGTCAGTGTGTAGCATAGGTCATACAAAAAATAGGTTTTCAAATCACTGCTAACAAGCAAATTAGCTACCGAATGGAATGGCAGCAGATCAATAATGACACTAAAACTACAGAGTTCTTGCTGATCTCATATTGCCTGTGAATGCAAACTGTAAAAGAGCTCCCCACAGGCCTCCAACAATAACCTACAAAGAATGAGACACAAAGGGTATCGAGCATAAAGATAGTTCAATTTCCCAAGACGGCCAGCCTTGTCACATCAAGCCACCTATTAGTCACAAACTCATACAACTAAGAATTCTCTGGCCTCCTGAGATTGTCTGTCATCTTGAAGGAGCTAATACCAATGAGAGGCACTAGTTCCTTCTGTAACATGTTTAGTTTATTGTTTCAATAGATCAGGCTATTTATGGTGTTGCCATCACATATAAATAAGGGGCTATCTTCTTAGATTGGAAAATGACATTAATGTGCCAATAAATGGAAAAGAAAAGGTAAACAAAATAAATGTGAAGGTACAGTAACGTACCAACAATTATATCCTCGTATCATTTTACACATCTTTATATTATTTAGAATTACCAAAAAATAATCAAATAACAAAAATACCATAAGGAATCTACATGTTTACAGCTTATAGTGTAACTAAAAAATAGCTGGCCCGACCTCTTTATTTGATGAATGCAGAGAATGAGGCTCCCTGGATGTGGCTAAGGTAGATAGGGAAGGTAGCACAGTGGGGTGATGGTACGGAGGCCTGGGCTCTCACACTAAGGTGTTTCCCATAGCTATGCAGCCCCCACTGATAGCAGTAGGATGCACGAGGACAAACAAGAGCCTCCTTTGGTCCTCACTGTCCCAGTGTCCCAGCTGAGTACTGAGCAGCCAGGTGAGCCAGGTGGGAGCCAGCTGGGAGGATGCAGACAGGAATTTCAGCCGGAAAACAGCCACTGGGTTCTGTGATGGCAGTGTGATGAGGGACACCTAACTTGTACATGGGGAGACTTGAGAAAGGATTTCTGGGGCAGGCCATTCTGGAGTTAAGTTTGAAAAATGAAAGGAGAGAGCTAGGTGGGAAGTAGAGAGGCCGAGAGCACTCCTGGAAAAGACAGGGAGAGAAATATGGGGCAAGTGTGGACAAGAAACAGAAGCACAGGAGATGCTCAATATTCCCAGGATATTTTTCTCTATGGTATGAAAATAAACATATTACTTAAAATAGCACCGTGTAAGAAACGTGAAAGGTAGGCTGAAAACAAGTGAAAGTAAAAGCAAAAAGAAAGTATCAAAAGTTAATGGAAGGGGCTTGAGGCATCGCCATGGGTGGGATGGGAAGGTGGGAAGAGGTAGAGAGAGGACTGGGGAGAGAACACGGGCTCTGTGTGACGAGTCTGTGATGACACCCACTTCCTGTGCTAGCTTCCCTGAATGCACAGAAACACAATTAAAGAAAATGTGCCACAGAGAGAAAGGGGAATACATAAATTCATTATGGGTGTGCTGCATCTGAGTGGCAGGGAGGAAGTATTTAGGTGCTGACAGTAAATAGATACCAAAGTTTTGATGGTCCTCAGTGCCTAGGAGGACTTGCAGACACACATGTTCTTGTAAACAAAGAAAATATACAAAGTTAGGAAGACAAACGTTCAAGAAGTGGACTCTAGGACACCTAGACTCTTAGGAGAAAGCAGAGGAAAGAGTGCTCAAAACCCTGGAGTGACCAGAGAAACAAGAGGGAGATGAAAAGGTTAGCATTTTGGGAACCAAAGCCAAAGAGAGCATTTTAAGGAAGAAAGCAGTCACTGACCCTAGAGCTATAGAAAACTTAACTAAGAGAATGCAACTGTGTCCAATAAGCCAGCTTAATTAGAAAGTCACCTATGACCTTAACATGATGACTTTCAGAAAAGAAGGTTCTCACCTCATAAGCCTTTTTCTAACTGTATCCTGGAGCCCACCCCTGATATCAAAGCACAGAGTAATCAAACAAAACTGAATAGCAGTCCCACTTCTCCAGCCTGTTGAGACAATAACCCGATTGAGCTTGACATTCTCCATCTGTGACACGAGGGCAATTCTGATGAATAACAAGACAGCTTAAGGGTCACATGTGTGAACAGTGAGAAGTCTGCCTTCTGACCCTCATATGCAGAACTCTTTTTCCTCAGTGTAAATGCAAACATGCATGCCCACGTGCATGTTTGTGTACACTTTAACACTTCTAAACAAGGGCCTTGTGCAGGCCAGGTAAGCGCTCTACCCATGAGCTAGATGCCCAACTCTCTTGATATCTTTTTATTGCTCAGTTTTCACTAGTTTCTTTTCTTTCCACTTAAAACACAAACAAAAGTCCCACAAACTATTAATATAACTTTAGTTTCACTTCACCTTAACTCTTCTTCCATGTAATCCTCCTGCAAGTTTCAGAATGAAGCCCCTACACAGCTGACGTTTTCACACCCATCACTCCACCAGAATTACATTTCCTTGGACCTCAGAAGAGGGCAGGAGCACTGGAGGTGCCTGTTGGATTAATGAATGTGTGTTTACAAGTTCATTTTATAAACACTTCAGTAAACTATATCTTGATCACAAAATCAATAAGCTAAGCCATGCATTTGGTTTATACAAATGAAAGACAAAATGGCTTATTATATCAATATCAGTAAATTTAGGTGTCAGCAATAGCAGAACAAAGATCATCCCCATAACGGCCCAGCATTTTACACTTTGCTGGTTACATTGATTTGGTTCAGATGCAGGCTGGTGTTGGGCGAGGAAAAGACATAAAGACTCGGTTGAAATGATAGAGAAGCAGAGGCAAAAGAGAAGTTTATTATTTCACCTTCACCAAATCACTAGCATTCTTCTGTTATTGTTATTATTCATCAATACAGATTGAGCTACCTTTATTTTATACTATACCTTTTAGTCACCACATTGCTTATTAAGACTATGCTTTTAGATGATGACACGACAAACCACTTTAGCTTTCAATAAAAAGTAACACTGACTAGTTCACTGAACCCCATGTGAGTTCCACATTTGTTTTATTTTTTCAGTATACCACAGGTTTTCATCTCTATCAGAAGGAAACATGGGCATACATTTTAAGAACCTTAAAGAAAATTTTGTAGCATTCATAGGCCCAGTTCCTCCTGACCCACCCCGAAAGCCACTTCTTAAAACACACACCCCTGTACCCCTTCTCATTCCTCCTGCATGAGGCAACTCTTGCATTTGCACGTGCAGTGATTTGAGAAGAAACCCCTGGACCAACAATTCTTCCACCAATTGAATGGACAAAGTAAGTCCACAGCACAGGAGTTATCCTCATGAGAGAATGGTCAAAATGCAATAGGATCTATTGATTGGATGGTTTCCTCCTTCAGTATCGAGCGCCTATCCGGAGCTTATACATTCTGAGGAGCCGAGACTCCACTCTGGAAAATCACGTGGCTCGCAGCAATGTATACTTAGAGAGAAAAGAGAGCTATGTAAAAGTGGGTGCGGTCTGGGAAACACGGTCACTGCCGCTCTGGGGAAGGGGTAAGAGGGAATTCTGAAGCACACTGGCTCAGACCTGGGGGTACCTTAATGGGCACAGAGGCAGCCCCGGTCTGGACAATGCGTACCTCTTGAACGTCTGTGGATGGGAGGAAGCCACTCTTGGTGGAAAAACGCCGTGGATGGGATGTGTGCGTACCTCAGAACAAACCCGTATGGACACATAAGCACGTTCTGTTGTGATGAGAGATGATGCTAAATATATGGATAAATTCTAAAGGATCATGTTCAAAACATTTTGTAAGACGTAGACAGAGGTGAGAGGCTTTTAAGTATGTAATGAATGTTGAAGTTCATTACGAAGATCTAATGCTTTTATAGATCCAGTTTTTATAGAAATAAGAAAAACCTCAGAAGTCATTTGATAAGAGTAAATTTTTAAATGAAAAAAATTAAAACCTTCTTAAAATGTATCACTCCTTGCAGCCCTCTATTGATTAAAGCTCCCAGGTACACGCTACACCTGTAAAGTCGGGGTGTTATAAAAGGAAATAAACAATTTCCGAGTGCTTCTCGACAGCAGCCCTTTTGCGTAGCCTCGCTCTGCTCCTGTGCGAGGGAGGAAGGAATCTCCGCAAAGTCTCCCGCGCTGCCTTCCTCCGTCACCGTGCACGGTGCCAGGCTCACCACAGCTTGGCAGCAAATACACCTAGGCGAAGAGTCAGCGCTGCGGCTCACAGTGCCACCCCCGACTCACCATCAAGAACGCTGAAACTTTTGCTGCGTTTCAATGCATACTCACTTGAGGTTAAATCTTCCCCTCTTCCTGGGAGAGGCAAATGAGAGACGGAGTGAAAGTGAAGATTACGCGCTCACAGCTCCTGTTTTCTCCAGCAGTCTAAGCCTGCCTCCAATCAGGACACAAAGACGGAATTCAGCATAGCGTATCTCTCTGTGTGGGGAAGAAAAATGATGACCGTCTCTCTCGTTACCCATTTCTTCCCTGGAGTGTTTTATTCAAAAGAAGCATGGCTCAGGGAAAAGCACAAAGGAGAACCGGCAAGTCTTCAGAATGACTTGGGTTCCTCTTTCGCACTCTCCGCTGGGTTCTCACCGGATCCTGGGTCCCTGACAGAGTTGCTCTTGAGCTTCAAGTTGGGAACTGAGGGAAGAATAAGAGGTAAGCCCCTGGCCTCCCTTCCTGGAGTAGCAGTGTCATCCTGGCCCAGCGCCGAGGTGCACAGTTAGTGTGCCCTTCACATTAGCCACGAGAAGTGAGACTTTCAAACTGCTTGTGCTTTCACAGTAGCCGAAGCAACCACATTTCTTGTTGTGGCTTTCCTGAATTTTCCTACTCCTAAAATAATCCTAAATGCAATGCAGAAACTTACACGATAAACTTAGCCCTTGATTACGGTTCATAAAAATCTGATAATACAATTATTTATGCAGAGAGAGGGAGCGAGAGAAGGAGGGAGGCCGCAGAGGTTGTTAAGGTGGCAGCAGAATGGGCACCAGGAGAAATGCAAATCTCCCCTGAGCCTCTGCTGACTCTGAGGTCTTCCTTCCCTGGCTTGGCCGCTCTGGAGTCTGTTTGATGTGGTTCTTTCAATCGTTCTAAGTGTTTTCATAGGCAAATCCACCAGGGTCTTTTTCCAAACCATAGTTCTTAGAGGTCTGCGTCAACGAGCAATTTGGGATTCCTCTACCTCAGCTAAGATTCATCACTAAGGATGTCAGCAATGCTATAATAAAAGCAAAAACAAAACAAAAAAAAAACTTTGTATTGAATAGAATAATACGGGGATTATTTTTAGTCAGTTGGTGGAGAAATTACTGCCATACTAATGACGATGTGAGTTTGTCCACACAGATGGGTGGAAAGAGTGTAAGACTTAATCAAATAACCTCCTAGGATCCTATGCCTTTCTTTCACAGTGTTTTCTAAGTTGTGTGTTTTTCACTGAGCGCCTACATCTTCCGCCTTCCGCCGAGTAATGCAGTCTTCTTCCTTCTGACCTCACAAGTACTGGGCAAGTACTGTGACCGAGCACCACAGAAAGACTGCTGAATACATCCTGCGACTGTAGCTCTTTGCTGGGGCCCATGCAAAACATCACCAGACACCTCCTGGCTCCCAGGAAGACATCGCACATGTTCAGACGCGGACGGGCTATTTGAAAAACTGCATGGTTTTGCGGTGGTTTATTTGGGACCCATCGTTGAAGAGAACTTTGGAATTCTTTTCAGTTAGTGAAACACATCAAATAACCCATAGTATTATCTCAGTGGTCTGCTGAAGACGAATCTGGGGGAGTTGCCTCCTTTGAGATTTTACAGATACAGCAGTTCCGTTTCCCTGTGGACCTTACTGAGCAGCGGCCATAATTATGAGCTTCTTGAAGTCAGTGATTTCAAGCTTTCCAAGTAGTCGTATGGCATTGCCTCCTTCCTTCCCTTATACATGGCAGACAGGGTGGAATGGATGGAAAAGCCGTTTCCAGCACCTGGCTAATTCTGTGTTGCTCCTCGGAGCACATTCTTGCAGCGATATCTCTGGACAATGAATGACCTGCATTTCTGTGAAACAAATATTCTCTCATAACTGAAGTGAGGGAGGCTGCCTATTGCAACAGATGCTAGGGGCCACTGGAATAGCAGCTGAGCATGTCCGTGAGTACATGGTCCGTTTTTCTGCTACGCAGAAGTGAGATTCACAGAGAAACAAGAGTGAGCGTGGCTGCCAGGGATGCCTATAGATCCTAGAAAAAGAAGTCAATGGAGAAACATGTTCCAGAAAAAGAAGACAAGCAGGAGGGAAACCAATACTGGAAGAATAATCAACACAGCCTGAAAAATATCTGTTCATTTCCTGCCCCTTTGCAATGATTGCATTTGTAGTTCTTGGTTGAATTATTTCTTTGCCCTCATCCCACAGCAGGAATCTCTTTCCTTCATGAAGACGGGTACGCCTTGCATCCAGAAGCCCCCACAAAGCCTCATGTGCACACAGTGGACCTTAGGGAAGTTAACTGGGTCGGGCATATGTATACTCATCACTGGATTGGTCCGCTGATGAGTTTACAGCTGCGTGTGAAGCCTGCTGGGAAGAGGTGGTCACTGCGGGCATGGCCTGGAAGGGTACACATCTGTCCTCCCTGGATCCCTCTGTTTCTTGCTACCGTAGTTCAGACTGTTTCTCCTCTGCCGTACTGCCTTGCCTTTGAGCTGGCTGGCTATGGATGGAAACCCCTGCAAACTGAGCTAGAATAAATCTCTCCTCCTTTAAGTTGTGATTATCTGGTATTTTGTCCCAGTGATGAGAAAATAACTAAGACAAGAACAAGGGATAAATTGGAAACCCTATGAGAGAGGGGTACCTAATAAGAAATGTAGACTCATCCAACTGCAGTACTCAAAATTTATCCTCCTCAAACTTGTTTCTTCATTGGCAAATATATGCCTGCTGTCTATTATACGACAGTCACCTTCCAGAGACTGAGCCACAGAGATAAACTAGACAAAAGCTCTGCAGTCAGACAGCTTAGTAAATGTGCTCTTTGGCAGCTAATAAGTACTTCCTATAGATTCTTCTTCTTAACATTTTAACTCTGGGGTGTGCACCGACAGAATTCACATTTACCGGTGAGGAAACAGAGTAGCAGGTTATATAACTTGTAAATGTCACAGTCTCCGACTGAACCAAATGAACCTCTAGAGTTCTCTTCTTCAACTCCGTATTCCTGCTCATGTGTTTGGGAATGAGAGCAAACACAAACTCTTCCCTCTGATTAAACCTGGGCATCAGACTCTCCATTCAGAGTTCTGTAGCTTCCTAAGAGAGATATCTGAAACAGAGGGGCGAGGCCAAGTTCCTCAGCACGGATGCTCTTTAGAAAGTCACTACAACCCATAAGTCACACGTGTGTAAATACCGAATAGTTTCTCTGGTGTGAAAAGCTATAACAGCACATAAGATTCTAATGAGATAATTGACCATGTGAATAGGAAGAAAAGGGCTAAAGGTGTAGGGAAAATGGGAAGGGTAAGGGAAAGGTAGTAAGGGAAAAGAAAAAAATATGAAAAAATGGAAATAAGGTGTTTGCAAATAGGGAAGGGGGAGAGGGTGAAGGGAGGGCAGAGGTAAGGGGGGAAAATGGGAACCAAGGCCTGTCGTGTAAAGGTACAAGATCCCCATGATGAATGGAACTGTACTGTACACCTAAAGTGTACCAATAAACTCAATAAAAGAAAAAAAAAAGAAAGTCACTACATCTAGCCAAGCAGACTGTGGTATTTACAGCTAAGGGTGGAACACTGTGCTACAAAGAAGGAAAATTTTGTCAAGTGTAGGAAGATGAATGCGCCTTGAGACCATAATGCTAAGTAAAAATAAATCATACCTTACCCTTCAATATCATGATTTTTCTCACATGAGAAACCAAAAGTCTAAATAAATTGCAGGGCAAAATAAAAGATAGAGTAAGAAGCAGGGAGATAGGTCCTGTGCAAATGGGAAGGGGACCAAGAGTGAAAATGTGTAATGTGTAACATACATGCCCCAGACTTCCCTCGGTGAATGCAATGGCTATCACTGCAGACATGTACTCACACTCACACACACACACACACACACAGGAATGCTTACCTTGAAGGAACACAAGAGGAACATGCTTTATTAACACCATGGTTATTAACTGATTACAGAAACTAAATGCAAAAACTTTAAAAACCACTTAACAGCTATTTTCAGGCACTGTGAAACAGTGGAGAGAAATGAAAACATAAACGCTTAAATTACACTGGCAACTTGTTAGGATAACTGAGAGATGAGTCATTGATCGGAAACATCGTCACCATCATTTGCTAATATTAATAATGTGCTTCAGGCCTACAAATGTACATTTTATCTGGATACAGCAAACTTTGAAAATTGTTATAATAGCTTCAGCTAAGAATTTAACTTGGTTGTGGCAAATCCTTGAGCCTCTTGAAATATAAGCCTGTATTCTCCTTTTGCCTTCCCTTCATCAGAGACCATGGGTCCCCTCGGCCCTGCCTCTTGCATTCTGAATTTTTCTTGAACCGGTCCCTGTCTCTGAGACATTTTCTCATGATTTCCATGGTTCCTCCAGTCCCTTCTGAACTCTCCCTAACCAGCAGCCTTTTCTCAGCCAGTTTTCTCTGCCCCCATCAGCACACGAAGATTTATGTTCCTGCAAAGGATAATCAGCCACATTTTCCCCAGTAGAAATACCTGGAATGCATTTGAAATTGTCCGTCCAGACTCCTAGCTGACAGAATCTAAAGGGCAAGGTAGGTCTCATCAAACAAAAGGAAGCTTCATCTCCCTGGTGCTCGCGTCTCGGGGACGAAGTAGGAAAAACAAGGCTCATTCCAAACGTGACAGAAAAGTGTCTTTAAGGATTATTTACATGCCACTAATTATCTCTCGAAAGGTGTATGTGTATCTTTTGCATTTTCTAAGCAGCCACAAGTTTCTCTCTCCTCGCAGAACAGGCATCGGGAAAGCAAACGCCTCGCGATTCCAACCGGCCTTTGTGTGGACGGAGCCTGAGTCTAGTTTGTAGGGTTGGACCCCAGGGACGTCATCTCAGATGCCTCGTGAGTGAAATGGAATTAGCAATTACGCAGATCTTCTCCACTAGAATTGCATTAAAAATAATTTGGCATACTTGTTGGGTGTACTTTAATCTTAATATCCCGTGAGTAACCAGCCACTGATCTCCGAGTCAGGAAAGCTCAGGGGGTCCAGCCCCACACCCTGGCACATGATGCTGCCTTCACACCTCTCTGTTAGAAACTGTGAGTGAAAAGTCTTTGAGGAGAGCCTGTGCTGGCTCAAAATACAGCACAGAGGTGTTGCCATCACACAGCACTAAGACATCCTCACTGAAACAGTTCCATTGTTATGTTTTAAAACCTAGGATGCATTTCCCGGAGGGCGCTTGGAAGCATTCAGGCTATGACGGAGAGAAGAGCCTACCTGGCGCTGTACACGTACCCTTAACCTCTAACTTACGGCCTTGACTGCAAAATGTTCCGTGCAGCTCTCCAAGGGGTTTGAATCTGTTTCTGTACCAATCGGCTTTTCATCTTCACAGAATTTCTGTTTCTAGAGCACGAAAAAGGAAAATACCTTTTTTTGTTAACTATTTGGGTATATGTTATTGAAACTTACACCCAATTAGCAAGAAAGTGATGTGGCCACTGCAGTATCCACGGAACGAGGTCCGCGTGTCCCTTCACTGTAGTAAGCACTCTTGTTCCTGCACTCAGCGAGGGAGACCCAGGAGCACAGATCCGTGAGAGAAGGGACGGGGTCTACAGGTCGGGCCTGGCCAGGGCCCTCTCTGTAAACCTTTGAGCTCCCAAGGAACCAGTGCTGAGTGCTCCGCCCTTCAAATGACATAGTGAGAGTTCGATCCGTACCTCCCGGCCTGGAGATGGAAGCATCCATGTTCCTAGCTCCCAAAATTTAGGGCAGAGAGAGATAGAGAGAGGAGAGGAGAGGAGAGGAGAGGAGAGGGGAGAGAGGAGAGGAGAGAGATCCCTACTAGTTTCTCTCTGCGTTTTATGTCCAAGAATCCCAAGCAGTCACACTTTGGTATCTGATAAAGGGTCAGGTACCTAAGACCTCTGTTCTCTGCCTGTTGACAACTCCACTCATAAATAGCTGGTCTAACAGACCCCAAGGTGGTGGGTTTTTTCCAAATCAAACACAACTAAAGTCTTCTATTACTTAAAGTACATGTCTGCTTTTTCATTTCTTCTTTATTTGAGGCCAGAGGTAGATACACAAATAAAAGACTACACAGATACATAATTCTTTAAATTTTTTAAAAAGACAAAATCCAGATGTTAGGTTGGAGTGATCACAAAATATTTTTAAGACCTTGAATAGCAGCAACTTTTAGGGATTTTTCTTCCCAAACAAGAGAAAATGCCTCACCCCATCAGAAAATCATGCTTTTCTGCAGTTATGCCTTCTTCTCCCTCTACTAAATCAACTTCCTTCCTGATAGATGGACAGTAAGCAGCCCTGTACCTTTGCTAGGATCATATTTAATTGGGTGTTTCTGACCCCTTCACATACAGCAAAGGAACACACGATGGGCATCCACACTTCACAGCATGAAGAGGTAGAGCGGGTCACTGTCTGGGTCACCTTTCAGTCCCACTTGGTCTTTGTCCTCCTGCTGTCTGAGGGCTTGTGGCCCGGTGAGGTCTATTTCTGGCTCTCCGGGTCCAGGGTGAGCTGCTCCAGGTTTCAGCGCCCATGAGTCACTATTTGCCAGAGTTGTGGTCACCATCACCAGAGTCAGGGGACAGAGTGCCCCTGACCAGGACGGGCCGGCCTGTCCCAAAGGTAGGAGTGGCTATTGTGACTCCCCAACATGGCGCCAGGCATAGATTCAAAAGTAAGCAGAACATCAGCCCTTGAGATCCCTCTTCTCTCAATTTTGTCAGCATTTTCATCTGCTCTTTCTTCTCATCTCATGAGTCTGTTTCTATGGCTACATTTTGAAGTTGTTACTTGAAAAAATGCTTAGCCAGTCATTGTCTCGATTTTATCTTAAATTAATCCTTCCTACTCGACCCCTTCATGTACAAACAGAATCGAGAGATAAAGCAATAGTGTTGAGAAAATGCCCACTGCACCCCTTGCCTCAGCTGCTCCAGCAGCTCCATCCCGTCTCAGTTTCCAGCTTTGCAGCACAGACTACCATTTCTACAGCTCACAAGCTAGGGTGCTGTCTCCTCTGCTGCCAACCCGTAGGGAACCTTGCCTGACTCTCGTTCTCAGTCTGAGTCAAGGGCTTTGTGCTTTTGTCCCAATTGTGCACTCCTTTTGTAGATGGCACTGGGGTCACTGACATGGTTCCCACTTCCCCTGAACTTCTAGAACCCGTTTGCAGTTCACTGTCGGTTTTGTACACATGAGGCCTGATAGTCCCGGGTGCAGAATAAATGCGTGCACCTGTAGACTACGAAACTGACAACTTGCATCTTTGTCGTCACGCCCTGCTGGGTGTTCTTTCTTTCTTTTTGGTAATATTCACTATACATTTAGCTTTTCATTTATTTAAGCCCATCATAATAAATGATACTCGGTCTCCCAAACAGACAAATAATTGTCCAAGGGGAAAGAAAAACTTAGATTTAACAGGTGACTTGGATCAAGTCTGTTTCACCATGGACCACTGTTCAAATCAGTTCCTCCCTCAGTTTCTGCATGTAAAAAACATTTGCACACTTTTCATGAGTCAAAAGGGTGACACTTGAGAGAGCATTTTATAAAAATATCAGTTTCCACACAACACCATTTAACAGTATCAACTATTTTTACTTATTTAATTTTCACAATAGTTGATTTTATTAACATTTCCATTTAACAGGCAAGCAAATAAAGGCACAATGATATTGTATAACAATCCTAAAGAAAATGACAGATAAATGAAGACCAGGGGTCGATCCAGGCTACCTGGCTCTAGATTTTGAGTTCCTGGCTTCTCCCATTCTGTACCAATGTAAGGCCACGGCCTGCTTCTCCAGGGGCCCCTGCAGGGTCTCACCCTGGCTCTCCATTGTTCTGGTTGTGCCTCCCATCCAAAGCCCTATCATGCTTTTTTGGTTTTTCTGAGCCTTTATCTATGTATAAGGTAACCTCGGAAAATGGAATGAAGTGATGTTTCAAACAAACAGCCCAAAGAAAAAAACAAAATGTCAAGAGAAAGAAAGATACACAGTGTCGTGTCACACATCCACCGTGCTGCACTGCGTTTGAGGCAAATGATCATTGACTGATTCGGGGCAGGGTGAGGGCCATAGAATCCTAACTTCCTTTCTCACACTTCTGCAGTCTCCCTCCTGGACATCCCCACTCCTGCATGCAACCTCAGGCTCATCCTCTTCACAGTTCGCTCGGACCGTGGAGCCCAAGGTGCAGGGTGAAGCTGAAGCCAGCAGAGAGCTGCCCACAGGGCCTGGGCGTGGGGGCTCTGATCGTGGGCGCTGCCTTGGAGGACAAGCAAAGTGAGGGAGGGCCTCACCCCAAAACGTGGAAAATTAGCATTCAGGGCTTGTCGGATGCTCACACTGGTGATAACTTCAGAGCAGCCAGAGCTCACTGGCTCCACTGACACAGGAACACGGCCCTGATGGAAAGGTAAGAGCCAGTAGACAGACTGAGCAACGTCCTGGCCATTAGCAAAAGCCTACTTTCATCTGCGGTCTGTTTTGAGTGATGGGGAGACACTTAGATAATATTCTTCATTTATAAATTTTAATACCTCATAAACAAAGATAGAGAACCTGAGACATCACAAAGGAGTTTTGCATAATCTTTGGGGCTCATGTAGAAATTATTTGCAGTAGTTTCAATATCCCAAAGTAATGAGAAATAAATTTAAAATATTGCAAGTGCAGCATGATGCTGGATATACTGAATCAAGAAATTAAGGGAAACTGTTATGAAAAAGAAGAGAATTAATGATTCAAGCTCCAAAATGATATGCTGTACATTAACTGAACAACTTTATTCTAACTTTAACAAAACAGTAGTAGTTACGGTCCCATGGTCATTTCAAGGGTTTCATCAAAAAACACAGTTAAAGCTGCTCACCAGAGTTATCATACTTTCTCCATGGTACAAGGGTGAATTCAGTTCTTCAGAGCTAGTGAAGGCAGGAGAAGACTACAGTGCAAAAGCAAAAATTCAAACCTCAATTTCGAGGGTGAAACCAAATCAATTCGTCTTAGCTAATTTCTCAGTTACAAAATTTTAAAATGACAAAGTTAAATATACGTAGAAATGTAAGTCATTAGAGTTAATAGCAAATATTATTTTATAATAAGCATTTCTACAAATATTTAGGGTGTTCTGATTTTCAAATCCGCTTTTGTCTTAAAATCAGAGGAAAAGTCATAAATCAGCAAGTAATTAATTGCATTTTATTCTTTAAACTCAAAGCATTTGGGAAATTTAAAACAACAGACTGTTCAATGTTTTCCTTTCGTTAACACCATCTTTAATATATATTATCTGTGCTATGCTTAGTTTCTAGGGCATTGGTACTTTTTGCAAAATAAATCTTCCACGGTTCTTGCTTCTAAGTTGTTTGCATGAAAAGCAGCTATAGTTTCCCCTCTAATCTTATAAAGTGAAAAGATATAAAGAAGGCCAAAGCAGGCTACTAAAATGCATTGCGAGGTTTAAAGGTCGATAAAATAAGGGCAAACAGTTGATATAGTGAGCAAAATCTTATATGCTTGAGGATAATTTGACAGATTCCTAGAAGAGTTGCCAGTAAACCTTCCAATATTATGGTATCCTAAATAACAATATTTTATGGTGATGATGAAGAAGATTTCTACACCCAGGATCCAAATCAACATCGACAACTGAACATGATTCGTATCCGTTTGAGTTTTGTCACAGTTAACAAGCCAAATTGATGCAGATCAAAACGCCTTTTTCATGTCGGAAGTAGAGCTTGGTTGTCAAAAAAGCACGGTGATGAGTGACCGTGGGGACATCGCAGTGATAATCAATCGCCAATCAGTCATGGAAAGTGCTTATTCTGCTCTCGTAGGTGCCTCTTCATTACTCACTGTGCACTGATCTCCGGGGAGGGGAGATAAAGGTTCCCTTCAATGAATAAAGCAATAGTTTTACAGAGACAGAAATGGAGGAAAACAGCAACTTGGCCTGTGTCGAGAAGCCTCTTTTGTTTTGACTTTTCATTTTTAAAAGATAGTTTCAAAGAATGGCATTAGAAATGACAAAGTGGTACTCTAATTTGCTTTCTTCAACACCGGCTATTCAACACTTCTTCATATGAATGTCGTAAGTCAGAGATCTAAATGCAACAGCGGGAACAGATCAACTGAAGTTAATGCTCCTTTACGTAACAAGAGGATTTTCTCCCATGTACAGGTGGTGAGAGAGGAATGGTCCACGGGCAGCAACCTGGGAACATGAAGAGGTACACAGTTAGATGAATGTGTGTGATTCACAAACGAGGCTGCAAATGCAGACTGCTCACGTGCTTTGAATGTACAGATGCTTTTTGGAGGAATATTATAAATCTAGCCTCTTGGGACCCATGCATAATACCAATAAATCCCAACAGAAGGCCGCAGGCAAAAGTCATTCATCCCCTGTCCCGTTTATTTTAGAAGCATGTGCATTCTCTTTGCTCGGGTTATTCCACAGCCACTTCAGCACCTTGCTGCACCCTTAAGCAGAACTAAACGTTCACTGGTCAAGCTGCTGAGGGAAACGGCTTCGAATGCATTTTCATAGTGGAAAACAGGTTTGCCAAAATGGTTTGACTTTATGAAAGGGAAGAACAGCTGAATTTGGTTTACAATAAATCTTTTGCAAATCAGTACAGGCAAATAGACAGCACAACTGCAGCCCATAAAAGTGGAAAATATTAAACAACAGGCAGTTAAGTTGTTAAATTTTCCCACAGACACTGCAGGTTTGAAGAAAAAAGCAGCTGGCCAATACACGCATACAGCTCACATGAAAAGTGAACCAAATCATGTCAGGAAAGGGGAAGGAATGATTGCTGATTAGAGGAACAATCCTGTTAAGGTGACATTTCTGGGCATCAGGATGAAGGTGTCCAGGCTGTTTCCTCCTGCTATTACTGAATGTTAGTGCAGAATAATTACTTGCTTGCCAAAAATGACAGGACGTTGACCCTGCAGACTTATTGAATTCTCATCACTTGCCTCCAGGCCATGTCGGAGGTTATTCAATTTTGCCTGAGGAGGACAATCTATTATGAGAGATGAGTCGGGAAAGCATCTGCCTTGATTGCCCACCAAAACCATTATCGAAGCACAGAGAGGGCCCGGGCAAGGCTGGACAGACAAGACAACACTGATCTCGATTACCCAGGGACAAGACACAATTTACATTACCTGAAGCCCTAGGACAGAGGCCAATCAGCCCTGGGAATAGGGCGGCAGCCCAGAGTGAACAGGTATTAGCAGCGAGCCGCCTCCGAGCCACTTGCTGATGCCAGATGTGACCTTTAGTCTTACAAGGGAGTAACTGATTGGTTTGGTCTGTAAAGATTTAAATAATTTTACATGGACAAACACAATTGTTTTCTAAAATTAAAAGCCAAAGCACTCAGAATCCTAAAATATGAACACTGGAGGTTGTATTTACTGTAGCAGATCTGTCAGATTGTCCACGCTAAGGCAGTTCAGTACTAATAGCAGCTATTTTGGAGCAGGAAACTCGTTGCGATAAAATTGCCTTCCAGTACAGAAAACAACAGCACCCATTCTCCAACTGAGCCTTTTTTAAAAAAAGCAATTCTGGATAATAAATGAAGGCATCCTTTAAGCATTAGGCCCCAGTGTACAATGTGCTGAGAGTGGCGTAAAATTTTGGTTTGAGATTCTGCTGGATAAGCCAATTTTACGGGGCTAATGCTGGCACATAAGGAAACCAAGCAATGTTCCTCGTCGAACTCACTTGTTAGCTGATTGTTAGCCTGCTGGATCCCACTATCTTGTTAGATTGTTCTCCTAAACTGGAAAACCATACTCTATTATTTATTTCTACCAAACAGAAAGGCTTTATTACATATTTTTAAAATAGATTTAATTGAGAAAAGAAGTGCTTACACTGTCCTGAGGATTATAAGGGTCAGGGACTATGGTAGGGGTTTCTAAATATAATGATATGTTTAATTTAACATATTGGAATAATATTAAGTTCAATAAGTCCAGAAACGAGATTCTGGCGATCTTGGGAGCTTATGTCAGGGTAAGCTTCAATTCCAGTAGAAGCAAGGCTTTACATTTTCTAGACGATTATATAAGAATCCATGGGAAACCGCTTCACATATGAAAGATAACCCACGTTATTTCAGAAATCTGCTACGCTATACCTGCAGACGCTGAAAAGCAAATGACCTCTCATTCCTCCATGAACACTGATTAATTAGGGCATGAAACCAGGGTGATTTGTGGAAGAGCTTTGCAAAACAAAAGCTTTGTGCGATTTTATGCTTGAAGTTTATTCTGAATCCGAAGAACAGCTAAAGAAAATTATATTAAATCACCGACTTAAAAATTAGAGCATGTTAGACGAGGTTAAGAAATCACTGTCAGTCCCTCTTTTCAAGTTCACATTTATGAAATAATCAGAAAGCTTTGTTTAGGCTGAATCCCAGCACATTCTCAGGCTGCTGGGCCAAACTGGAGGCTGATGTCACTAATGAAATCAATACAGAGAAAAAAAAAAAAAAAAAGAAGAGAGAGAGAGAAACGCTCCGAGTTTGGCACATGATAGGCACTGAAAAAACAGATTTTCTGATCATATGAAACAGATTTGGGGTAGCAGCTAAAGATCACAGTGTGTTTAAACGTGCCTTTTAAAGGACCTGTCTGGCCTCTAGTTTACAGTCTGGGAGTTGAGTGCCCTGGTGTCAGGCTCGCAAAAGAGACTCCTGTAGCTCAGAAGTGCAGAGCCAGTCCTGGAGCTAGACTTTCTGGGCTGAAATTAGACTTTGCAACCTTGTGCAGCTTACTTAACCTCTCTGTATTTGTTTCCTTATACATCAAGCAGGGTTAATAATAACACTTACCTTACCGGGTTGTTGAAATGATTAATTGGGGTATCTACTCAAAAGGGACATTTACAAGATCCTGGTACAAATTATGTTTTCAATAAACATCAACATTTTCTGTCAAGGGTAAAGCCCAAATTGACTGAGTTAGTTGGGTGGTGGCAGGAAATGAATTAAGAGCCAGCCTGCTCTCTAAGCCCTTTACCACCTCTTCTGTGGCCTTTTTTGTTAACAACACCAATTAGCATCAATCCAGTTTATAACAAGGAAATAACTTGTATCTGCTAAATGTATGCATACTTTGAAATCATCCATAATCACCAAAAATGATACAGAGAGTCAGTACTCGGTTTGCCTTTACCAGACAGGTTTATCTGCTCACACGTGGTGTACACACAATAAAACCCTGCTGAGAGCTGCGGGTAGGATCCGAAATAGTCAGTTCCCTGCAGTATGCATAGCCTGCATCATAAAATTTATGAAAAGGCCCGGACAGATCTACACAGCTAGTTATGGGACTGTCAAGCAGAGGGTCTGGCAGCTAACTGTCACTCGCAGGAGTTTAATCACAGGCCTGTACTCTCCCCGCACAGACCTGTGGGCATGTGTGTGTGCTGCATGTATTGTTTATGTCGAGTCTTGCTAGTATTGGCCATTCAGATCTTTCAGCAACAGATGGTGAATATCAGTCTTTGTAAACTTTATCAAATTAGTTAAAAATCCCAGCTCTGGATTCAGACAAACCTGGGTTCTGTCATTATCTCTGCTGCTTGTTAGTAGTGTGACACTAAACAAGTTACTAAGCTTCTATTTTTTCATCTGTAAAACATACTCAGATATTAACCCCTGCCCGCCGGTGCTAGTAAACATTAAGTGGAACAAGTCCTTTCTGGTGCATAGCATGAGTACTGCACAGACTCTCCAAAAACACTAGTTTGTAAAATTTTACCTCCTCCACAGTGTTAAATGCCCAGCCGATGGTTCACTTTGTGGCTAGGATGTAACTATGCAGTCACCATGTCTTAGACATTTAGGGTTTTCCTGTCTTGCTTTCATTACTGTCATAAAAACATTGTCTTCTTCTGCATACATGTTTTCGGTCATTTTTCAGATTCTTTCCTTAGAATCAGTTTTTGGAACCAAAATATCTGGACTAATTTATTATCTATTTGTTCCTTTTTTTGTAAGGATCTTTTTGGTTTATATCTTATACTGAATAATACTTTGAAGGGGATATAGTGTAATAAATATTGCTACTTTCTTATTTGGTTATGAAAATTTGTTTTATTTTACATAAAATAGAAAAAAATTACAGGCATTTTAAAATTTTAAAAATGTGTTGGTAGGACTGGGGTTTTGGCTCAGTGGTTCTGCCTCCTGCCTCGCAAGCACAAGAGCCAGAATATGATCCCCAGTACCATTAAAAAAAATGTGTTGTCATATCTTGACATGTGACACCAGCATTGTACTAAGTATTTCACCAACATTATTTAAGATTTCCATTTCCATACTACCTGTCTTCTAAATTAAAGTAAAATCTGTGCAGTGCCAATTACCATCACTTAACAGTATAGCTTGAGAGTTTTGACATTTGTAAATGTCTAAGTAGCCACCACCCAGGGCAACGTACTGAGTCTTCCACACCTGGAGGCTCCTTGACCAGTGGCATTACCGACTCAGAGACAAACTTCATTCTGACAGATAAATGAGGATGTTATTTCTGTTGCCTAACCTTGACTTAAATGGAATTATACAGTATGTTCTCATGAGAGTTTTTTATCTTTTGCACAACAGTCTTTGATATTAAGCCAGCTGTATCCATAGTTTCTTATTTCTTCCTGTGCAGTATTCTACTAGATGAATATATCTTAATTTCTTTATAAATTTCCATATGTTCGAATATTTGTGTAGCTCCCATTTTGGAAATGTTAGGAATAAGGCTGCTGTCGGCAGTCTGAATATACAAATATACAGATCCTTTATGCATATACCTCCATTCGGTGGACCTATTTCCTCATCTTATTGGAAAGTCACTCATGAGTAGAACTACTTTTTCATTAGAGTGAGCACATATTTACTTTTGGTAGGCACTAATTTCCAAGCAATTTATACTCATCAATGAGATCTGGAAATTCTGCCTGCTTCATCTCTTTCTCAATAGTTAATGTCATCAGTCTTTTTTAATCTTAACAATTTCCATGGATGTACATCTCACTCTGGCTTTAATTTGTATTTATCTGATGAATAACAGTATTAAGCAGTTTTTAAAATGTTGATTTGCTGTAACATGTTTGGCTACTAATGACTTATTTGAACATTTTGCCCATTTTCAATTGCTTTGTCTTTTCTCATTGACTTGTAGGAGTTCTCAATATTGCATAGATATAAGTTCTTTGTTATATACATGCACACATTTACACATATGTTTGTTATCTTCTCAGTGTATGACTTATCTGCTTGTTTTTAGTACTGTCTTTTGGTGGAAAGAGTTATCGCCTTAGATGAGATATGTATATTATATAAAGAGAGCATTTAAAATGACTTATAAGTGTACTGAAATAATGTGTGTGTTTTCAAGGTCTCTGGATGCAAAGGAAATATGGAAAATCAATAGAATTTCTACACACCAACTACAAAAAATTTCAAATTAAAATTTAAAGCACAATGCCAACTACAAAAGTCTCAAAAATCTCAAATCTCTACTTAGGAATAAAAGTGAAAAAGGACACGGAAATCTTTACACTCAAAAATAGAAAATTACAATTTCATAGAGATGATATAAATAAATACAGAATTGTAGTCTGTTCATGGATTGGAAGGCCCAGTATTGCTAATACATTGGTTTTCCAAAATTGATCTAGATTTGACTTAGATCCTGTAAAATAAAAATCTAAATAACAGCAAGCTGATTTCAAAATGTATTTCAAAATTCAAAGGACTTGAAATGGATGAGAGCTTGTAAGAAAAACAAACTATAAAATTTTAAGAGTTACCATAAGCATAAAGTAATTATAGAGTTGTGATAGTCTATAAACACATAGATAAAAATAGAACAATGAATACGGACTGATGCATATGCATTAACTTGATTTTTGATTAGGGCACTAATACTGTACAAAGGCAAAAGACATAATTTGGGTTTTTGTTTTTCTAACAAATCATGTGAAACAATAGGATATTAATTTTTACAATCAGTAAACCCTAGTCTCTAACTCACACAGACACAAACTTTAATGGAAATTAAAGCTCTTCTTCTTAGGAATATATATTTCTTAGGAATTTAATCCATAAAATGATGTTTTATGATACATCTATTTTCATTTCTCTGAATACTATATACTGCTTGACTTGTTGAATTTTCTATTTAGTCTTTTTTAGGGGGAGGTACTGGGGATTGAACTCAGGACCTTGCGCTTGTGAAACAGGTATGGTGCCACTGACTAAAATCCCCAGCTCTAGTTAGTCTTTTTAAATCATATTCCTCTTTTGGTTAATGGCTCTTCCCAGTTTTTTGAGACCCTTTCTTGATCAACTTCTAAAATCACATGTATTTTTATGTAAAGTTCCGGAATCTTGTGCTTTGGTGTACACATTTTAGTGACGGCAACAACTCTACATGACATAGTCTTTGCTGCTTGAAGGGGACAGGGTGATTTGCATGTAGCATTGGCTGGATCTTAAAATAAAATTCTATTTTAATAAAATTGCCAGGAATGGCAATCTTGCTGTTGTGCTTAACCAAAGCTTTCAGGAATGATGAGAAGGATCAGACGACTCCAACACAAGAGAGACAGAATTCAAAGTCATGCTTTTCCTAGCCCAATTTCATGGCAGGAATGTGACCAAAATAAACATTTGTTACCATAGTAATGGTAGGTGACAAATTGGAAAGGATTCCCATGGGACTTCTATAGTCATGGTCATTGGAGAAATGTACAAAGCAAAAGGAGTTGTCGTATAGACAAAGTAAAGTGAAAAATTATACCTCTAAGTTGTGCTTTTCATACCACAGTTTCTACTGTGATGCAAAACAACACTAAGACTCAAAATGAATACTAAGACTCAAAAATTTATACACCAATGACCAAGAATATTGCAGGAATCTTTGCCACTGCTGCTCAAGGAAGGCAGAAGATAATAAGAAAAGGGGAATTAAAATGTGAAAAATTAAAGACACTTTCACATATGTAATGAGAAATTTTGCCTATGGTTCTGAAAACATGAAAAATATAAAAAATAAATCGCATAGCACATAACTAAATGGCAGCAAAGGGGAAACTTCGAAAGGACTTTGTGACACGAACTTATGTACATTAAATACAGGCAGGTAAACATGCAGAATATGTATTTTAGGTGTGGTCACGGGTGCTAAATACACACACACTGTGACATGGCTTTCAAATTCTAAGGTGATATATACAGAACAGATTTAGAAATGGAATTACAAGAAGATCTCTGCTCCCCTAGACAATTCTCCAATGCTGGCAGTAGCAGAGAAAATGAAGAAGCCGCCTTCAGCCTGACCATCTAAACGCGGCCCTCACTGCCCCCTTGCTGTTTGTAACCTAGTGCTTCTCGCAGAACGAGGGAATGGATGCTTCCCCGATTAAAGGCACGTTACCTACTGAAGTCGGCTGTGCTTCCTAGAGGAGGATGATAGAGAAGTCCTCCGAGCTCACTCTATGCAAAGGTTTATAAAACACAGAGGAAAACAGAGCAGTCCCATGGTTATATTTTGTTCATATTTTATACATATTTCGATCTGACCATCTCTCCATTAACTTATTCAGCACCTAGTAGTACAGTTCAGAGTGTATAAATATTGCAGGGTGTGGGGTAGCAAGCGCCTCTAGATTCAGCCTGAACCCTGCAGAATTCTACAGGCTAGTGAGTTCCCAGGACAGCTAATCTAAACAATGTGGTAGAAGAGGACCAGTAGTAGGCATAAGAGAAGGAATAACTGAGACCATCTGGGAAAGAAATAATTCTAAGAGGTCTTTGAACAACAACAAAAAAAGTCACATGCTATATCCTAGCTATGCCACTAAATACCGACTGATTACCAGTAGCTTACTCTTCGACACAGTGTAGCTTTGTTGGTAATTACTGACCGGCTCTGCATGTGGTACAGAGTTCTCACCAAGTCTTCACCATGTAATTGGAAGTTATCTTTACTGATGGAGACTGTCCTCAAGTTTTATTCACTGACTTATTGCAACCAACTGACTTTTTGCTTATCTTACTCTGACAACCCCAAACTGCCTTTTGCATATCCAGATGGGCGGCTCACACCATGGCTGTGGATGGGGCGGTGAGCTGGCCACACTTCCTATGTCAGCAGCCTTGCCAGGTCTACTTGTTCAACAATATTGATGCATCATTTTGTTTAATTATAAATTACTTTTATTCCATTATAGTTTATTAGCACATGCTGATATTAGCTGATGGTGGGTTTGTTTTGGAAAGCTGACGTTTGCACTCAACATATCTTAATCCTTTACTTTCTTAGGCAATCATGTCTAGAAATGGAAAAGAAATGGAAATAATAGCAGAAGAAGCCTTCTTCTCTTGAAAGCATTACATACAATAATCAGGAATGGCAGCCAGTGATTCAATCATACGTGTTATAAATATTTCAGGAATGCATCACAGATGAGAGAGAAAAGTCCTTGTCCTACTATCAAGAGTCAGAAAAAGCTTTCCATGTGGGGCTTTGTTCAGTGATGAGCGTGGTTTGTTCTGCAGGAGGGGAGGAGCTGTCCTGATGTGAAAGTGGGTGGAGGTTGAAAGATGGGGACCTGCATCCGTGTCACTTCCTGTCATCAGCATGTGACAGTCATGTATGGAAGAGAAAAATGTGAGGATGGGGAGGTGACAGGAAGGCTTGAGCAGGGGCTTTTTCATCAAACTCGAAGTTAGGATGTGCTGGTGTGCAACTGAAGAAATGGTGAAGTAGGAACACTTCACGTGGAGGGTTTTGGAAGGAATCACTCTTATATAAATGAGGTTGGTTAGACCTGATGGAAAAGACAAGGGAGGACACTGAAGAAAGGACCGCACTTCCCAGGTTGTAGGATGGTCCAAAGAGCAGGGAAAGGAAAATCTAATCCAGAAAGACCTGAGCTTTTTGCGACTCTCAGCCAGTGTCCAAAGGCTACTCTGGCACCTAACTCAATAATTACAGCTTTAGTGTAAAAAGAGATGCAAACAATTTGGCTGAGCTTGTCTTGGAGGCCAAAGCCAGAAGCGATAATTGTATACTTTTGATATAAACTGCATTCTCCAATTTCTGGTCCAGGGCACCCTCTCCCACAGTTAAAGCAAGACATCTTAGGTTCACTTCACCATAACCACTATAAATCAGCGTGACTCTTATTCTGGGAGAGTAAAAGAAAATTTCAATCCATTCTTGAGTTATAAACTCAAGAAACATGTATTTTAAATATTTAAATTATATTTTCTACTTCTTGGGGAGGTACAGAAGGTCACAGAATTAATAATTTTAATAAATGAATCTGATGCTAGCAAAAAAGGGGGGCTGCAGGAGGGGGGGAAATAGAGCTGAGATGCGTTACGTCTGTGTATCAGTTCCCCACGGTGAATGGAATCTTTGTGTACTACGAACACATACTAATACAATTTTAAAACGAACAAAAACTTACAAACATTGCAGAACAATTTTCCTCATTCTGCAGTTTTGGGGAAATAAACTGATTGGTCTCCTTCACTTTCTGCTCTCCCCGTTCCTCCTTTTTTTTTTATCAGCTGAGTTACATCTCATCCCTTTCTCTTTTTTTATTGTGAGATCAGGTCTTCTTAAGTCACTAAGTTGCCCATGGTGGGCTTAAATTTTTGATCCTCCTGCGTCAGCTTCCTACAGGACTGGATCTGCAGATATGTGCTCCTATGCTGCACTCCTCCTTTGGAAATTAATATAAATCTCCTTCCCTAAAGACTGAGTTTATTAATGAATTGATATTGGCAAACCCTAATAGTATCTATGGGTGAAAACTACTGCTTTATTTTTCTCTCCTAATTTTCACATTCCCAGATAAGATTTGATTTAAATAGTTTTGGCAATTGCTATATTAATTTTACTTAGCTTTTATTCAGTTCCCTTTATATTCCACACTACATTAATGTTATACAAGTATTACCTTAAAAAACTCAAATAAATAGCATTTCCGTCACTAGAAAAGAGTTTTAGAGAAATTAATAATGTGTTTAAGTAAGTTACAGAATTATACAGAGATTTGAGTCCTATACCTGTAACTAACATATGAAAGTGGTCATTGTTAACAGTTGAAACTTTATATCAATTATACATATTGCTGAATCTGCTCCTTTTTACCCTCTACAAATTAAGAATAGGCTGATGAATTAGTTTATCCCTTATAATCATGTATAATTACGTAGTATCCAATCTGTCATTATTTTCCTCATTAAATCTGTTAACTGTCTGGACCTCTGCTCCCATGAAACATATTTAGTGAAATATGTTCCTTAAATTAAAACAGACTTTATTTAATAAAACAAGCACAGTATCTGTATGGTTTTTATTATTTTGAAAGAAGAAACCCATCTCTGTTATTACCAATACCCGTTTCGTCAGTATTCCATTGCTCATGTTTTCAGTGGATATACTTACTTATCATATGAATCAGTACACACAAATATTGCTTATTCAATATTTATAAAAAATAATCATCTATTTTAGAGTCTGAAATTATCCCTTGGTCCAGAGATTTTATAAATTAAAGGAATTCTTACCGTTTATATATAAGAACATTTCAACTACAGCCTTTTATTTTCATCTCTCATCTCTAGTCAAAGACTGGTCCCTGCTACTTATCCTTAAATGGCAAGGCATTTTTCCACTTTTGGGGGGGTCTGATTTACAGTACTTCATCCTCAAGTTTAGTTTCCTTTTAATATTTGTTTTGGAGTATATTTTCAGAATTGGTTTTGGCATTCCAAACAAGGAAATGTTATCTTTCTATTTTTATTGTGTGCATTACATGATATTCGCCATCATTTAGAAACACTTCCAGTTAATCTTTTTAATTTCCCATTTACTTTGTAGTTACTTATAGACAATTAAGTCCAGTATGTTAATATGACTTATCACTTATCTTATATTTTATCTCTGCTTGTTGAACTCCCTCTGCTCTCCATTGTGCATGTTGAGATTATTTGGGCTAAGCAACAGATCCTCCCTTAATACCCAATTTAAAGCCAACTTAATGAGCCCCGTCAGTTCTGAACACGACAGGGAGTTGGGTATCCCATCTGGTTAAGTGGAGCCTACAATAACTTCCGTGATGAGGACATCTGTTTAGAGAAATCAGAGTTCCGTAAACCCAAAAGCCATGCCCCTGTACCACTGACTTACCCGTCGTAGGTGCCCGATCTTCGTGCTCCTAGGTCTTTGGGTGCCTCCTGTCTTCACTTCCTCCTTGGCAGGTGTAAACAAAGCTCACAAGTTGCAATCAGGTAACATCAGCTGTATTTTTGTTCTTTTTGACTGGGATGTTCCTTTTCATCAAATGCATCTGGAAAGTAGTCAAAGCATGATAACCTTACTTAATGAAGAATATGCTTGCATTCGTAACATTTATACCCAGTAAGCACTTTTGGGACATACGTGTGCCACGTACTGTGACAATCACTACAGACACAGATACAATAGGATGTACACCTACGGTTTCCAGCAGAACATAACAGACAGTGAATAGCCACACGCAGTGGTGCTTCTACTGAGAAAACGCCTCAGAGTCTTGATGTCTCTCATCACTATTCTGTCTAACCTTTATGTCACACACCATTCTAACACGTAGATGCACACAGGACCTGGTGAGCAGGAAAGAAGAGCAAGACTTGCTTTTTAGTGAATGGCAACTCCGCAAAGAAATGAGAGAGAGGGAGAAGGAGGGGGGGAGGGAGGGAGAGAGAGAGACAGAGAGAGAGAGAGAGAGAGAGAGAGAGAGAGTCTTTCAAAGGAAGTTTAAGGAAGTAATGTCAATTACATCAGTTGCAGTTACTACAAAGCTGAGGCAAGGGAATTGCAAACTCAAGCCCCACCTGGATAATTTAGTAATTTAGCAAGACCATTTGTCCCTCCCCCCCAAAAAAGGACTAGAAATGGAGCTCAAAACCCCTGGGTTCTATCACCAGTGCTGAAAAAGGAAAAAAATAAGAAAATGGAATGTAAAAGACACATAATATGACATATTGGTAAAAGCACATTTCTTTTACACGTCAGGAACATATGCTGTACATTTTAAACAACTACCCATCAGAATGAACCTTTTCTATTTAAAGGATTTGTCTTACACATATTCATTAGCAAATATGATAGGTTTATTTTTGAAATTTGACCATTGTGAGCATTGTCCAATGGCATTATGGAACTTTTGAATCTTCACTTTGACTTCCTTTTTGGTTTATTTTTAGGCATTGCCCAAGAGACTCGAAAAACAAAGTTAAGTCTCAAACTCTTACCGCAAGCAATGGTTTTAGAAATTAAAATTAGGAGTTCATTCTCTGACTCCATACCTATACTCTTCTTGCTTTTGCTAACAGGTTTCTAGAAAGAAGTATCTTTACCCACTTTAATTTTAGTGGACTTTACTTTTCGAATAGTTTTAAATTCACAGCACTATTAAGCAGAAAGTGCAGACGTCTTATGTATCCTCTGACACCACAACTTGCTTGTAACCACTGATGGACCTACGTGGATACATTGTGTCACCCAAAGGCATCGTGTTCTACATTTTACAGGTTTTGAAAAATGTGTTAGGCACATATTTGTCCCTATTGTGACATACAGAATACTTCCACTGCCTAAAAAATCCTTTGTTTCTTCTCTTTTTCCTTTGTTGATACTCCTCCCTGGAAATCACTGGTCCTTTTACCATAAGCAGCCTTTCAGACTAGTTGCTTATCATTTTTAAAAAGCACCTAAGTTTCCTCCACGATTGAAAAGAACATCAGAAAAGTGAATGACATCCCTTACTCCTGGATAGGCAGAACCAATGTTTTCAACATGGCTATGATCCCCAACCCGATACACAGATTAAGTGTAATCTTATGTAAAAAGCTTCATGCTCATTTCTTTTCAGCACTGAGTAATGATCCACTTTCCAGGTGTATTCATCCCTTCACCCACTGAGGGATATCTTAAAGTTGCTTCCAACTTTTGACAGTTATGAAAGAAATTGCCATAAACATCAGTGTGCAAGTTTTTTGTGTGGGAATGTTTTCGATTTCCTTGGGTAAATAGCAAGCAGTTCACCGCTGCTGCATGTGGCAAGCGTATGTCTAGTTTTGTAAGAAGCTGCTAAACTGCTTTTCATCTCACTGCAAGGAGGACTGCTTTGGCTTTAAGTTCCTACCAACAGTTAGTGTTCTGGGTCTGTACTGGACCGAGGCCAGGCTTGTAGAACCCTGGTGGTGCCTCATCGTCATGCTAATTTGTATTTCCGTAACGGTGCATGACACTGGAAAATCTCCTCATAGCCTATTTTCCTGCTGGGGTTTTCTTTGATGAGATGTCCATTGAGTCTTCTGCCTATTTTTGCAATTAGGCTGGTTGTGTTGTTAAGTTTCACGAGTTCTCTAGATATTTTGATAAGTGTTTTAGTAGCAGTGCTTTCTGCAAATATTTTCTTCCAGTCTGCTGTCTATGTTTTCATTTTCATGGTAATTTTCATTTTGATAGTCTCTCAAGAAATGACTATTTTTAATTTTAACAAAGTCCAGCTTACCGTTCTTTTCTATATTGATCTGAGGTTTAATATTCCAACCATAAAGGTCATTACCAATCCCAAAGGCACTGAGATTTGTTTCCAGGGATATCATGTAGACATTGTGCAGTTTTGTGTTTGACGGGTATCAAGCCCTGATTTTCCTTTGCCCTAGATCTTTTCTAACTGTTTACATCTCTATTTGACTATTTCTCAAACACCAGAAAGATTCATTAAAGCCCCAAAAGATCACGTTCTTCCCCGCCTCATTCCTTTCACCAATGAATGATCTCGCAATCCATATGGCTGCACTGGCCCAAACAGCGGGACTATTCCCCGACACTTCCTCGCCTCTCCTCCCTAAATGTAATGTCGTTTATTGCTTTTATCGAGTATTTCTTAAATTATTTCACGCTCTTGGTCCCCCCACCACCTTTGGCCAAGCTGCTAACACCGTCTCCCTCTTCATCATTTATTTGCTGCTAATCTGTCCACCCCACTCACTCTTGTACCAATCCCATCCACTCTAAAAAACAGTCGTAACAGTTCTAGAAGCGATCCATTCATGCAATGTTTTTACTTAATTCTCCTGTAGTTCCCACTGCTCTCATAGTTGCTCACACTCGTCATGGTCGACGAAGATTCACAGGACCTCGATTTCCCGTTCCTACCGGTCTTAGCTTAGGCTGCTTCCATCTCCTTCCTTGTGCTCGAGGCTTTCACTCACGCCATGGAGAGCCCTGAGGCCGCCTCTGGTACAGTGCTTTTGCTCTGTGCTGTTCTTTCACACCGGCAAACCATTTCTTTCCCCTTTTCCCACACTGGCTCCTATTTTTGGTTTTTTTTTTTTTTTTTTTTTTTTTTTTTTTTTTTTTTTTTTTTTTTTTTGTCCCGGGGATTGAACTCGGGTCCTAGGCAGGCCACCGAACCGCTGAGCTAAATCCCCGGCCCGACACTGGCTCCTATTTCATCATCATATCTTAACCCAAGCATCACTTTTTTTGAGAGCAAGCTTCTGTGACTTTTCTCTAAAAAGATCCGGTCTTCAAATTATCTCACACAGATGACTTTTTGTAGAATTTTCATGTTTGCCCATGCGAGTGCTCAGTAACTGATGTTTGTCTTCCACTTGTTTTCAAACCACCTACTAAGATACAGGCTTAACTCTCCACTCACTACTCAGTAGTAAGGCCCAACACAGTTCCTAGAACAGAGTTTTCACTCCAAAATTGTAGCTGAGTGAATAAACAAATAACTAATTTCAGCTGTGTTGATCTGAACGCACGGGTGCACCCCTGAGATACCACTAGCTTCCAACTTTCAACTCCTTCTTCCGTTCCTGATATTTTAAGCTATGATATGCCTTAAATAGCCTTTAAAGTGCAACAGCTCGAAGAAAATGAATATAATGGATTATAATCTATTCACTTACATTCTAATTCTAGGTTTTAGGAATTTAAAATTTGCATCCTTTTATATCCCTGTATTGTTTCATAGAAAATAAAGAATATTTCTGATGCATGCATGCCATGTCTCAGGTTATTTACCTATTATTACTCTATTGAGTAGTGCTATATACTGGTCTACAATTTTAGTTTCCTGACATTCAAGTATGAGGAGTCATGAATGACCCTATTAGATAAGAGAGTAGTTGGTGGTGTAACTGGACAGAACACTTCTGAACGCTGTGGAGGTCACTTGGCCCCTTCTGATCTGATCCTCCTCCTCCTCCTGCATGGAAACCTGAAGAACAACGCTTGTGCATCTGCTGGTCAGGCTGTGCATTCTCACAAGACACAGTTAAGGTGCAGGGAAGCCCTTGGACCAGTGCTTAGATGGGTGCAAAAGGGTGGCCAGTCTGTTATTTCCTGTTTCCCCTCTCAGTTCTTGCTATTTCTTCTGCTTTTGAGGAGCTGCTCTTCAATCGCTATCTGCCAACATCTGCTTTTCACCTTTTAATTGCAGAAGAAGAAAACCAAAGCTTTCAAGGGGAAACGCAATAATCAAATTCTGTGTATTTTCTGCTACTCATAATAATTTCTATAATGACACTCTGGTTAGAAGCAAATTTCAGGCATCTGGAAAATTCATTCCCCAAACGCGACTCTAAGTTTTCTTCACTCCACAGATGGGTGACCCTACATCGATATGCTGGTTCATTATACTTCTAACAATATGCACATTCTGTACTGAATCATTTCTTACTTCCCAGAACAGTGGCAAATAGACTCCATATATGAATTTGTTATATGTCTACTGCCTCTACTCCCCTCCCAACTCCAGTTCTCTGAGAATCACAGTCATGTAGAGCAAGCATGCTTTTCATGGAGTCTTCCAGGTTCTTTGTGTTTAAGTAGTGAGATGTTGGGTAGCCTTCAAGAATAGATAGGATTTCAGAGCGTAGCACCCAGAGAGATGAGTGTCTGTTCAAGTGGGATCCAGGCCCAAATAAATAAAGAGTAACATTCTTATCAAATGATTTGTCAGAATGTAGGTTTCAAAATCAGAACAATTTTATCATTTAAATGATGTATTATGCCATCTGATTTTTTTCTTCTGTTTTTATGCAGTTTCACTGGAATTCAATCAAAGCACAATGACATTTACCTGTTAAGTATAATTCGGTGACTTATACATTCTTGTAGAGCATAATCATTGTAATTTAGATTAATTTAAAGCGTATTTTGAGTACTGTATTTTAAAGTGATCTAGGGAAGAATAAAAAATTAAAGTGGAAAAATCCTGTATACCATTAATTTATTTCTAAATATATAAAACAGTCATGGAACATAGATCTAGATTGTTTATAGCAATTTTTGTGGTTTTTAGGAAATACACTAAAGCCAGTAGTTTGACTTTAATATTCAGTATCAGACATGGAAGACAGAGCACTTATCAAAATTGTCACAAAAATATTGTTTCATATAAATGAGAATTGACTAATAAACTCTAAAACTGGTTTTCTGTGGATTTTAAGTTTATGAGTAAAGCCCAAGTTATTTATTGAAGCTTTCATCTTATTGTATGCCTTATTGGATTGCAAAATTGTTTACATAATCAGAGTACTAGGAATTGAAAATTTCCAGAGAAATGCCTATTTAAGTGAACGGTGGAAAGGTTGGTTTCAGATTTATCAGCCCTCAAACATAACCCTCCTAAAACTACAAACACAAGGTTCTCAGCCGCAAATGAAGGGACTAACATGTATCTCATTTAAGCTTTCTCTTCCAAGAATCTAGAAACATGTTCACTTTGGAATATATACAATCTACCGAAAAGGAAATTTCACTTCTGTGGGCCTCCTTTCTGTCCAAATCCTTTTATAAGAATAAATGACAAATTTTGGATGAGAAATCCTTTTGCACATCTAATCTTGTTGTTTATTCTAATAAATTCTGCGGCACTCCGTTATTTTAGTCGAACATTTTTATGCTCTTTATATCATCCCTGTGACCGTTTTGAGACCAACACATGGATATGGAGTCTTACTTTTTTTAGAGGTCTGTGCACCCACTGAGGAAATGCCAGAATTCACTGGTTCTCAAACTTGCCTGCACACTGGAGCCATCCTGGAGAAGGATCTAATAGTTCTCCTGGTGCTTGGTGTAATGTGAACCTTCTAAAATTCACGTGTGAAAATTTAAGGGCCAGTGTAATGGCAATAAGAGGTGAGGCTGTGGGGTGAGTATATGGCCAAGCCTCCTCCCCTCCAGAGTGGATGAATACCCTGGTAAGAGACGTCATGCAGAGTTCACCAGGTGTGGCCACCTCCCTTCAGCGATGTGAGCACACAGCTCTACTCCCTCCAGAGGAAGCAGCCACAAGGTGTCATCTCCGAAGGAGAAAGTAGCCATCGCCAGAGAACCAGACCAGAGGCCAATCCGATGTTGGGTTCCTCTCCTCCTAACCTGTGAGAAAATCATTTCTCTCTTTATAAATCACTGTCTCAGGGATTGCATAATAAACACACAATAAGCTAAGGTACCTGCTGATTCCAGGGTGCAACAAAGTTTGAAACCACTGCTCTAAACCTTGTCTGAAAGAAAAAGGAACCAAGGCATGTAGTTCATTGTTTGTCCTGAGAACTAATTCCATGCTGAAGCCAACACTGAACCTGTGAAGAAAAATATATTCTTAATCCAAAAATGAGATACAAGGACTTCCCGGAGCAACAACACGTTACCAACTTACAAGTCTTTGCCAGAGGGACTGACACACTTTCCATTTCAAGATGTTTTTTCCTTGACCTTTCACTGTTTGCCAGATGCTTCATTATTTCTTATTATGAGTTTTACAGAATCAGATGAATGTTATTTGCATTGGCTTCCTTCATTTCCTGGTTAGGGGCAAATTAAAATCCCTATACTACTTTTTGAAGAATTTCTCTGCAGTTACTAGCTGCATTCAGGAGACCTTTTGAGAGTAAACAAAAAACCCTTTCTAATATCACCTGTTTTGGAAGATGAGATTGTGGTATATGATATTCACACTATTTAAAATAAGTACAGACGAAGAGAAAGGAATAACCTTAAAATATTGGTAAGACTTAAACACAATAAAATATATTAAAATCATAATTGAAGTTAAATGAAGAGATTCATTTTGATCTATTGAACATTCCATGTGAAAAATCATTTAAAAATATTTTTAAGTTGTTGAATTTTAAGTTTTTCTGGAGCACCTTTTTCTTTTCCTGACAACAGAATTCTCCTAAGAAAATTGAGTACAATATTTCTCTGGAAGAGATACCTTACTTTCAAGAAGAATTCCTTTGCATCATGAACTATAGCAAGGAAAGAAAGAAATCAAAGACTGCCAAAGTATGTGGCAAGCAAAAGAATAATATTGTCATGAAATATCTTAAATTGTTCTATAGATTAAATCATGATTCGAAAATATTGTCGTGGGGTATTCAGATGCTAAAACATGCGCCCTTCTAGTTTCCTCTCCCATTTCCCATTTCCCTTTGATAGCATGTCAAGGGAAGGGAATGCCCTTTCCTACTTAACTCACATCTGCTGCCAAGGAGCCTTCTGTTAATTATGTTAATTATCATGACCTAGCTAACCTGTGTGCCTTTTTATTCTTTTCCTTGCCTTTTTTTCTATTCTTAATAGGTAAAAAGGAAACCAAAATTATATTTAAATAACCCCATAATGAAGTGATATACTTAAGTCATTTTCTCATTATTAACTTGGTTCATTTTCACACATGTATAACCCTTCTGATAGTGTAGGGTCCAACATATCCAGACAAGAAAAATGATACATCAAATGTATGAATGTTCTTTTGTTGTTGGGGCTTTCAAGCAAATAGAGTGTGCATGCAAGCACGTATGTGTGTGTGTACATTCCTTTTTTTTTTTTTGGCACGTTTAGAATCTCACACCTTTCATTGTGTTGTACATCATTTATTGTTAAGGAGGCTCTTGCCTGAAGAAAAAGAGAAGATTTATTCCTGTGAGATTTTCTAAGATATTGTGTATGGATTGTGGATGCCATAGTTTTACATTTATTGAAATTGTCTTTTCCCTTGGGCCTTAAGAAAATGTGCCTAAAGCTATTATCGCATCTATCGACTCTGTGGGATTTCATGAATGTGGCTCTCTGTCCCTAGCGGTTCAGAAATGACCTTTATGAACCAAAGTTCAAGCTGAGAGAAGATTCTGAGATGGAGATTAGGGACCTGTCAGTTGCCTGGAAGGATAAAAGTGTAAAATCATATGTGACACTCAGCTCACTCACATCAAACACTAAGAAATGTTTGCTGAATGAACTACCCTGTCTCTAATCACACTTTTCCCTGAAGTATTCCCATTATCATGGGCCCCAAACACCGAGGGAGGTTTGGAAAGAAGAGCTCCTAATAAGTGCTCACCAATTACAGCAGGCATGTGCTTGCACCTTAATGTCTTACAGCAATTATTTTTACTCTTCAAATGAATGTGGCTTATTGTTAGAAGCACTCCATTCCATCTCTCCCCTTCTCTTAATTAACTTCTCAAAATTAAGAGAGAAAAACCTGAGGCATCGTAGACCTACATCAAATATGATGGGAGAAACAAAGGGAAAATGAAATGTTTACAAGGACCAGGTGTGAAAGCCTTCTTCACAGTGGTGCTTTCCGAGATCGAGTGCCCAGTGCTGTGCCCGTGCTGTAACATCTGATTCATAACCGTGAAAAGAGGAGCCTCAGTGCTGAGGGCGCAGGAGGCGCGAGTGTGCAGCTTGTGATTTTGGAGGTCGGATACTATGTTACTCCTGCAGACACCAGTCCCAGTCAAAATGAATTAAAGAGGAGAGGAGCACAGGAGGGAAGATCCATGGCTCGGTTCTGCTCCTGACGGGGCAGCCACAGCAGCCTCACTTTTCACAGCTTAGCTTTGTACTTCTATTCTCTGAGCAGCCGAACACGTATTGCAAGCTGTACAGATACATCATGTAGAAAAAATAGCACTTGTCCACTCACTACAATTTATAGAATGCAGTAACGGGTATCTGGCTATGTGAGACTTATCTATTTTGTTTTAAGAGGAAAAAGAAATTAAGTTAATGAATTATTTGGAATAGTAATTTGATTACCAAAAAGATAATATTAAAAGAAAAAATGAGAAAGATAATATTAAAAGAAAAATTCAAATCTGGCCCCTGGAAATCCTATTATTTAAACAGCTGCATATTTTATTAGCAATCCAAAGCTAGTTTCACTGTATTTTACATTACATATTCGGAGCTCCAAATATTTTAATGCATTATTCTCCCCATAAAAGAGCTGTCAGATTATAAATGGATCCAGTATTGCCTTACAGCAAATGTGTTTCCTTTAACATTTATCTTTAAACAGACTTCTACCTTATTATTAGTTCCTTTTTTAATGCTTACACAGAGAACTGATTTCCCTAAGTTATAATTTAAATAACTCTTGGTCTTCACTAATTCCAAATTGTGTAACATCATAAAATAATCTAATTAAAAAAGCAAAGACCTCTACTTTACATAATGTATTCAACAACCAACAACTAAAAACTCCTGTGATTTTTTTTTTATCTGTAGGGGAATTATATAGACAAGAGCTTAATTAAAGTTGATCTCTCTCTATTTTATATCTTTATGGGTAGAGACTGGGAAGAATAAGGCTTTAAATTTCTAAAACCAAAAAATCAATCTCCACTGCCTTTCACCTTGAAGAAAACTATTTAGATTTTTCTTTTGTTACTCAAAAACAAATAATAAACACCTTTGAAATTTTATATAAAATAGAATGCCTAAGTAATTTGGAGTACTGCTTCTCCCAAAGTATAAATTAGTAACTCGTATTTCTCTCTTTTACAAGGTCATGCATTTAATTAAAATATACATATTCTACCTAATACTGAAAACAATAATCATCCAAAAGAAATGTTTTAAATGGGATGAATATTTACACATTGATTTATACTTTATCTATCTATGAATTTACCATTTATGGAAAGTTTATTACAAATCTTTACACTTTAAAGATTCAAGAAAAATTCCCCCATAATTCAAGTAGGGAAAGGAGAAAGTGTAACTAGTTTGAAGTATGCCCACAACTTCCTGTTCTACTCAACAAAACCTTCCCTCAAAAGGAGAAATTTACCAGAGCCTAAACAAATGGAGTTTTATCAAAACCTGACTTACTCATGTTAAGTGGGGGACTTGGAATGAGCAGCAATGCACAGCCACAGGCACAGGCACAAGAGAATGGATTTACTGTGAGAATTGGCTCGTGCAGTTATAAAGGCCAAGGTGCCTGAACTCTGCTGGAGAGCTGGGGAAACCAGCGATACAATTCAATCTCAGTTATACTAGGGGAGGAGAAGTGTGACTGAAAACAGGGGCTTCTTGCATAGCTCCTGGCATTGTAAGGCCTGAGCACCTGGAGTCCTGATGTCCAAGGCCAGAAGGCCAATGTTCCAATACCACAAAAGAGCAAATTCACCTTTCCTCTATTGACTTTTATCTGGGTCCTCGTTGCTGGGCCACCCAAATTATCAAGGACAGATCCTTACTCAGTCTACTAATTCACATAGTACTGTCTTCTGGAAATTCCTTCATGGGCATAAGCAGAAATAATATTCTACCATCCATCTGGGTATTCCCCAACCCAGTCAAGGTGGCCCCTAGTATGAACGATTATACCAGTAGGGAACTCTGGCCATCAATGGGATACAGGCAAAATGCCTAATTTGGGGACTGGTTAAAAAAAATAAACGCCCAAGGCCTAGTTAGAGGACTAGAAAATGCTTCCCCTCTCCCACCCTACCACCACCTCGGTATTTCTTGGATAGTCACAGGGGACAGAAGCTAAAGGTTTGCAAAGGAGTCGAAGAATGTGCACGAGCCCCTAGGTAAACCCAACACAACAGGGGAGATGAAACCAGGAACACCAGAGGAAATGTTGGCCTGGGATGCCATAGCTAGAACAAACAACGAACATAGCCTAATTTGTAGCCAGATAACCACACACTGCACACTAAATGCCTGCCTACCTCCATGCCTTCTTCCTGATGCACCATGTGCAACTTCCAATAATACATTTTAAAGGCACACTGACCGGCCAATCCAAGGCTGAAGAAACAAAGCATCATCAAAACTAGACTCAGTTTAGGAAGAGATCTGGGACACATGAGACAGGGAATTCAAAGTAACTACGATCAGTGTAGTCAGGGATGGAATGAAATAGTCGATGATGTCAAGAATAGAATGGTTTGGAAGCAAAATTCAGAGAGGAAAATTCAAGTGAAGAATCCAGACAAAATGTGGGGTGCCATGCACAGGGTTAGTACCAGACTGAACATGGCCATAGAGTCAAAGAGTGTGAAGGTGTGTTGATGGAAATCTCCAACACGAAGAAATAGTGAGGCCATCCCTAAACAGAGCAGAATATGTTTCTAAGAACCATGGATTAATTATACAAGATGTGACATACACGTAATGAGAGTACCAGAAGAAGAAACAAGAGAGAAAGGAACAGAAGAAATACTTGAAGCAATGATTAATAATTGTTTTCTGAAATTAATGATAGATATTAAACTACATATCTAAAAAGCACATCACCCCAAGCAGTTTAAACCTATATATCAAGGAAAATCATATTCAGAATACAGAAGATTAAAGACTAAAAGAAAAACCAGAAGAGGACAGAGGAAAAACATCTTATTTCTAGAGTGAAAAATATAAGAATTAACAAAAAGCCAGTAAAATACTTAAAGTGCCTAAAGAATAAAAACCTTAATTATATATTCAGTGAGATAATCTTTCAAGTACAAAGAGAAATATTTTGTCGGATAGGGGAGTGTGAGGATGGAATTTGTCTCCAGTAGATCTGCCTTGTAAAAAATGTTACAAGAAATTCATCAGAATAAAGGAAAATAATACAGTCATAACTCAAATCTGCCTAGAACCTGAAACAGAAAGGAACCAGTTATTTGAATTTGTCCCAGGTAACCAGTATAATAAGCTTTTCAAAGGCCCAGTCTGAATTTTTTTATTTTTCAAATGTGTTCAAATGAGGTAAAAATGTTATTATCTGCTGATCCAGCTCTGAAATCCTCAATGTTTAATGATATGCCTCTGTGCAAAATTAAAAATTGGCATGTGCACATGCATGCATGTGTGTGTAAGTGTGTGTGTGTATGGGAAATTACAGGAGTTGCTGTTTATCAGAGAGTAAAATGTATTTAATGGTAATCTTTATGTTATTACCATGAGAAGCAAAAGGTAAATCTTAAGAAAGAAAATTTAAAATGAGTTCTTTTGGCCTGAAATTTATAATATTAAGGAATTAATATGTCTATAATTTATTTAGTAAATTTGACTGATTTGCTATTAATACGATACAATCTTCTAAAAGAAGCACAAAATAATACTAACATACTTATATATAATCATATATTGATGCCAAATAATTAAAAATGTAAATAAAATTAGAGAAGACATGTTTCGTTAAATTTCACATTCAGTATTTGTTATATTATGAAAAACAATATTGACGATTTTTAACTTGTAACTTTTTAATAAAAATTCAAATTTTGTACAGTATGTACATGAGAGAACTTTCTGAAGATTTTTTAATTTGTAATTCATCAGTAGTGGGAAGGTTTGCTTGGGCGTAAGCTTGGCCGGGATAGGACTGTCTCCTCTTACATCTGTGCTTTCAGTTCTAATAAAATGACTTTCTCTTTCCTGGCAAGTCTTGCTGCCCAGATGCAAGCCTTTTCTATTTATACTATGGTGGAAGTGGTTAATTCACCTTACTGTTCTCTCTCTCTCTCTCTCTCTCTCTCTCTCTCTCTCTCTTTCTGCCGGTACCAGGGATTGAACTCGGGTTTCTGGCCCTTGTGCTTCCACCACAGAGCCAAATGCCTGGCCTGACCTTGATACTCTCTTTTCCATGAATTCTCTCAGTTTCCTCATTCTAATTTTTGTGGAGCCATAAATTATTCTATGAATTAATACCAATTCAATACCTTGTTTCCTTTTCATAGCTCAATTTAGTGAGCTTGTGTTTAGAAAGTATTATGCAATGGAAATTACCAAATGAGCATCCTTGATATTATGTCATTTTGTCTTTTATAGTAGTAGTTTCCGGTCATAGCAGATTTATTTTCTGATTTCTCTGGTTTGGGAGTTCAAGCAAACAAACTTCATGACAGGCCTCATGTGAGGACTCTTGTCGTATCATTGTGTATTAAAATATAAATATTTCTTAGTAGTCCTCTCTGGGTTATTGCCGAGAAAGATGGTTGTTGTTTATAACAGTACAGAAGTTCTTGCTGTTAAAGTGGAAATGTTGCTTCCTTCCAAGTATTGGGCAATAAGAACTTAAAAAGCAATAAACTCCCGGCGGCCAAGCGCATTCCGGAAGCAGCAGTGTGACGGACGTCCGGGAGCCCGAGGTGCCCGGAGGGGCCTCCCTGGGGACCCAAGTGGTGGAAATGGCGGCAGTGGACAGCGGTGGCGTCCCTAAGACCCAGCCTTCTGTGAAGACACAGAGTGAGACGCACAGAGCACCGGTGGGAGGGTCCTGCACAGAGGCTGTGGAGACGGCTAAGGTTCGGTTCCAGTGACCTGGTCTCTCACCACAGAGGAAGTAAGTTCTTCAGAGCAAACATCTGATCAAAGGAGAAATAAGGTTCAAATTGTATAATTGATAATGTGAAATAGGAAGAAAAGGGCTAAAGGTGTAGGGGAAGTGGGAAGGGTGGGGGAAAGGAAAGAAGGGAAAAAATATGAGAAAAGGAAAAAATGAAAACAGTCTTTGTAAGCAGGGAAGAGTGAAGGGGATAAAAGGAGGGCAGGGGAATGGGAAAAATTAAGAACCAAGATACGTCATGTAAAGGTACAAGATCCCAGTGATGAATGTAAATGTACTGTATACCTTAAAAGTATCCATAAATTTAGTGAGAGGGAAAACAAAACAAAACAGAGACCCTCTTGGGTGCATTTCTTTTGGATGTGTACCCAGAGAGGAATAGCTACATCATTTGGTAGACCTATTTTTAGTCTTTCTTTCTTTTTCTTTTTTTTTTCTCTCTCTCTCTTTCTTTCTTTTTCTTTCTTTTTTTTTATCTCCATGTTTTTCTCCATAATGGCTGTCTTTACCTTACTCATTGAAGCACTGTGTATTTATTGACTCATATACTCCTTACATCTGACTTATTCATGGAAACTATTTTATCTCTACTTTATAGATAAGATTAGGTAAAGAGAGGCACAGCAGTTCTCCACAGTTATATAGCCAAAAATAATGCAGATGCTATAGTGTTGCCGGGCGTGGTGGCCTATGCCTGCAATCCCAGCACTGGGGAGGCTGAGGCAGGAGGATCACTGTGAGTTTGAGACCAGCCTGGGCTACATAGTGAGTTCCAGGTCAGTCTCAACTACATAGTGAGACCGTGTCTCAAAAAAAATCACACACACACACACACACACACACACAAAACAGATGCTATGGTGTCATTTATCTGTATTGTCTCAAAAACATTATTCTAGTAATAATGTTTTCACTTTAAGAAGGAGAAAACTGTGAGTGGTGGCACACACCTATAACCCTTGGACTCTGGGAGGCTGGAGTAGGAAGGTTGCAAGTTGAACCCAGCCTGAGCAATTTACCCTGTTTCAAAACAAAAATAAATTAGTAAATACATAAAGAAGGTGTATGTAGCTCAATGTGACTAATGAGAAAAACAGAGGTAGAGGAAGAAGAGAAGGAAGAGGAAGAGGAAGTACAATGATGACAACAGCAACTCTAAAAACAGAATAAGCATTTCCAGAAGTAGAAATTGCTTAAAGACTGGCATTTTATAGAACTTGGAAATCTTTCAAAGAGGACTGGAAGATTTGTACCAGCAAAAGCTGTTGCTGAAAGGATTATAGCAATGGTGATAAGCTTACCATATGGACAATAAGAAAATAGTGGGAGGACCTCTCTCTCTTTTTTTTTATAGTCCCTGAGACACAATACCCAACACTTGCAAATTAAAGGAGGAAAAGTTTATTTGCACTCACATTTTGGAAAGGTTTCAGTGCATAGTTGACTGGTTCCAAGGCAGAGTGGCATGGTAGAAGGGCATCACAGAGGAGAAACAGTCCATGGTGTAGCAGACAGGAAGCAGAGAGAGGGATCAAGGGAGAAGGAGGGAATGAGACCCTCCCAGGCCACTCCCCCAGTGAGCACCTCCTCTGTCCAGTGTCCACCTCCCAGCATCACAATGAGCTGTAAACTCATTAGTGTGTCAGTAATCCACTGATGAGTATTAGGTCAGTGTGACCAGATCAACTCCCAAAGTCCCACCTATGAGTACATAGGCCTGTGGGGTGGGGTCTCTAGGGATAAACTAACAGGGACTGCCAGAGTTCTGCTGGTGGCTGGTAACTGGTGAAGAAACTTAAAGAGAATGTTGGTAATGTGTGGTTTGGGGATAACCGAATGACTTGCATTGCTGCATAGGACAAAGTCACTAAGCCCAAGAATACTCTCTAGGGAGCCTGATTAAAGAGTCAATCTGGAGCCAGGTGTGATGGGGCACACCTATCATCCCAGCATGGGGAGGCTGAGGTAGGAAGATCAACATGAGTTGGTGGCCAGCCTGTGCTACATACTAAGTCCCAGTCCAGCCACAATTGCATAAGGGAAATCGTCTCAAAACCAGAAAAACAAAGAAGAATCCTCTGATCTATACTTTGCCACTGTCTGAATGTTTGTGTTTCTACCAAATTCAATTGCTGAAACCCTAAAGATGTTGCTATGAAGAGATGAACCCTTTAGGGGATGATGAGATCATAGTGTTTTCCTGGTCATGCGTGGGGTTAATGCCATTAAGTATAAAGAGGCTGGAGGGAGCCTGCTGTCCTTTCTCCCCACCAGGAGGGCCCGTGAAAGGTACCATTCATGGGAGCTGGCTATCTTCAGGCACCAAGTGTGCTGGAGCCTCAACTGTGGGCTTCTGGGACTCCAGAGCTGTGAGCAACACTTTTCTGTTGTTTGTAAATTATCCAGGTTAAGGACAGTTCTTATTATAGCATCCTGGACAAGCAGAAAACAACTGGATGCAGTTCAGTTTTTGCTGTATGTTTTCCTATTTACAGGTTCGCCTTTCACTTTTTTATTTTTTGGGGGGAGTCCTGCAAAGTTTATTATATCACTAGCATTGTTCATGCTTGGATTTTTCTTTCTCTTTTCTTTTTTTTTTTTTTGAGTTTATTGGTACATTTTAGGTATACAGTACAGTTACATTCGTCATTGGGATCTTGTACCTTTACATGACAGGTCTTGGTTCTCATTTTTCCCCCTTGTCCCTGCCCTCCCTTCACCCCCTCCTCCCCTCCTCATTTACAGAAACTTTATTTCCATTTTTTCATTTTCTCATATTTTTTTCTTTTCCCTTATTACTTTTCCCCTACCCTTCCCACTTTCCCTACACCTTTAGCCCTTTTCTTCCTATTTCACATTATCAATTATCTCATTAGGATCTTATGTACCATTACAGTTTTTCACACAGAGAAACTATTTGGTATTTACACATGTGACTTATTTATTTCACTTAGGAGTATATCTTCAATATGTATCCATTTTCCTATGAATGACTTTAATTTCTCATTCTTTGTGGCTGAGTAGTATTCCATTTTATAGAAAAACCACATCTTCTTTATCCAGTTTCCAACTGATGGGCAAATGGGCTGTTTCCAAATTTTAGCTATTATAAACTGTGCCGCTATAAACATAGGTGCACATATATCACTGTGATATGATTCTTTTAATTCTTTTGGAAAGATACCCAGAAGAGGTATGGCTGAGTCAAATGGGACCTCTACTCCCAGCTCTTTGAGGTATCTCCATATTTATTTCCACAGTGGTTGCACCAGTCTGCACTCCCACCAACAGTGGAGAAGGGTTTCTTTCTCCCCACATCCCCGCCAACATTTGTTATTGTGTGATTTCTTGATAGCAGCTATTCTTTGGGGGTGAGGTGGAACTTGCTGGAAGATAAGTTAGGAAGAACTCTTGAAGACATTGGCATAGGAAAACTTTATGAACAAATCCTCAGTAGCATGGAAACTAAGTGAAAGAGTCAACAACTGGGATCCTATCTTAATAAAAAGCTTCTGCACTGCAAAAGAAACCATCAGCAGAACTAAAAGACAACCTACAATGTGGGAAAAAATTTTTAGCAGCTGCTCCTTAGACAAAGGGCTCTTACCTAGAATATATAGAGAACACAAAACAATCAGCACCCCCAAATATAAAGACCCAATTCAAAAATGGGCATCTGAAATGAACAGACATTTCTCAGACAAGTAAAAGCAGCAAGTAAATATATGAAAAAAGTTCCACATCACAGGTCATTCGAGAGATGCAGATGAAAACAATACAGGTTCATCTTTTAAATATTATTGTGTATATTTTGTTAAACTTTTTAAAATATATTTTGAACAAAGTAGATAAACATATAATTGAGAATATATATATATGTATACACACATAATTTAGTTGAAGAAATAATTTGTGAAGAAAAGAAAGGAAAAAGGATAACTGAAGTAAAAGTTTGTGAGATAAACTGAAGAAAAATATTGGTAGGTCATAAAATCGAGCCAGGAATGAGATCCTTAAAAGTTCTTCCTAAATTCTTCCCTTAAAGACTTGCTACTGGTGGGCTGCAGATGTGGCTCTCAACTTTTTAAACACTTGATGGGAAAACAGAACTATGGTCAGGTACAAATTTACAAGGTACATAAGATGAAATCAGAACAGTTGTTAGGAAAAGCAAAATTATTGTTACTAGTATCCCGCAGAAAGCACCATGTAATACAGTGGCTTACATCATCAGCCATAATTTTAGAGTGGACACAGTGACACATTTCACAGTATTGTCGGCATAGCTGCAAAGAAACATTTCAGTGAAGGCAGTTCGGTAGGAGTCAGTACAGGGCCATCCAGGCGGGCAGCTGTCTGGTCATGACATCGAATCTAGGGGTGGACTTTAAAGCCTGAGGTAATGATTTCTGTCCTTTGTGCAATACTTTGTATTATACCTTTCTATAGATATTTGATAGATCCTTGGAAAAAATGATTTTGAAATTATACTTTGGCAAACACTCAGTGCATGTGTTATCTCTGCTTTTGTTTTTAAATGTGGATTTACATATTTTAACTGAAGAGTGTTCTGGTAGAGGATTTTCCTTCCCTTAAAAAATAAATGAGGGATAAGAGAAGAAACCAGACCTAAATAAAAGAGCACTCCTTTTCAAATATAAACCTAGCAAACACCCTAAATTCTCAGGAAATATGTGTAAAATTGTATGAAACTGAAGTCACAAACACATGTTCTAGCTCATGCTTTGATGCCTGACTTCCAGGTAAAACACTCTGAATAAGGCACTCAGGAAGGAATCATTTTTGACCTCTTCACATAAACAAATTCAAATTCTTGCATTTTTCCAATTCAAACTTCATTAAGAACAAAAATTGGTTTTATTTCTGGGGGGGGGAGACTAAAAGATCACTGATCCTATATGGTATTTAATAGATAATAAATTTGCGTCTCAAAAGTGTAAAAATATTTCCACAAAATCTCACACATGAATAGTAACAAAATGAAACCAAACCAAACCAAACAAAAGACCCCGTTCTTTCACACCATTCACTGACTGTTCCTCTATCCGTGAACCAGTGGCTGAAAGTCTTGAGCTGCCAAGGAAAATCTGTACTCATTTCTGCCTGGTCTCATCCATTACATTCCCGTGAAAGTTGTACTTCAAGGAGAGAGCTTTAGGATCTCCGGTTTCCCTCCTTTCTTTCTTTTCAAGCCTGTTGTTGCGTCACTTTAAAGTTAATACTTTCTCATCACTGCAGTGAACTACTCATTACTGTCACGACACTGCTATGGAGAAATACAGCTTATGTGATACAACGCTGCATTTGATTACCAGAAATGGAGAAAAGACCTGAGCTCGGCCAGCAGTCCGTTACTGCAGTGGCACACCCAGTCAAGATGTGCAAGATGAGAAATTATTTTGTTAGCTGCCCTACTCCAGTTCTCAAAGCTGTATGAGCTGCTGGGTTGGAGCCCCTTTGGCTCTCGTTGTAAGTCCTTCTGCAGCCCTTTGGGCCACTGAGGCACAAAGCTACTATTTTGCCTTCTCTGTCAACTTCACCTACTAGGTCTCCAAAGCTCTGTTTGTTGTTTCATTCTGCTCTATGTCTCCCCTAGGAGCCTCTTCATTTTAATATAAATAGAGCATTTCATCATGTGATGGCAAAGAATCATGGTAGGTCTGACTCTCAGTGTTACTGGACACAATGCATACAGATAGAGTCCAGAAGAGGTGAAAAAAGCAAAGAGAAAGGACCAAATTTAGTAAAAGGCACCAATATTATTTAGTTAAGAATAATGCAAGCCACATGTCTGTAACAGCCAGGAGTGAGACCTAAACCAAAGGTGAAAGCTAAACCAGCAATTATGTGCCTGCCGTTATTACCAAGACACAAGGAAGCAGCTATTTTATGGACCCTGTAGCTCTTACTGATCTTTGTAAGAATTTCTTTATCATCGTTGCCTACCTGGGGAGATGTCTGAGGATCCCCAGTGATCGGTCAGTGCACTGGTTCTTCCTCCAATTTATCACGCTAGAAGCATCTTCTGACACTTCGAGAAGCAGGACAGGGAGGGCACACCGCTTTGCCCTGGCCATGGTGACCTTGCAGCTGAAAAGGGACAGCCATGAATGAAGACAGCAGGGGCCATGCTCTCCTTCCCAGGCCCTCTTCACTCCCAGCCGCCCCTCGGGCCAAGCCCTCTCCTCCTGTCATCCCTTCTCTGCTCTTCCTGCCTGTGTCATCCTAGAGCCAGTGCCCCAGCTTCCCACGCACCCCGTCCTGGAAGACCCACATCCCCGCCAACATTTGTTATTGTGTGATTTCTTGATAGCAGCTATTCTTTGGGGGTGAGGTGGAACTTGCTGGAAGATAAGTTAGGAAGAACTCTTGAAGACATTGGCATAGGAAAACTTTATGAACAAATCCTCAGTAGCATGGAAACTAAGTGAAAGAGTCAACAACTGGGATCCTATCTTAATAAAAAGCTTCTGCACTGCAAAAGAAACCATCAGCAGAACTAAAAGACAACCTACAATGTGGGAAAAAATTTTTAGCAGCTGCTCCTTAGACAAAGGGCTCTTACCTAGAATATATAGAGAACACAAAACAATCAGCACCCCCAAATATAAAGACCCAATTCAAAAATGGGCATCTGAAATGAACAGACATTTCTCAGACAAGTAAAAGCAGCAAGTAAATATATGAAAAAAGTTCCACATCACAGGTCATTCGAGAGATGCAGATGAAAACAATACAGGTTCATCTTTTAAATATTATTGTGTATATTTTGTTAAACTTTTTAAAATATATTTTGAACAAAGTAGATAAACATATAATTGAGAATATATATATATGTATACACACATAATTTAGTTGAAGAAATAATTTGTGAAGAAAAGAAAGGAAAAAGGATAACTGAAGTAAAAGTTTGTGAGATAAACTGAAGAAAAATATTGGTAGGTCATAAAATCGAGCCAGGAATGAGATCCTTAAAAGTTCTTCCTAAATTCTTCCCTTAAAGACTTGCTACTGGTGGGCTGCAGATGTGGCTCTCAACTTTTTAAACACTTGATGGGAAAACAGAACTATGGTCAGGTACAAATTTACAAGGTACATAAGATGAAATCAGAACAGTTGTTAGGAAAAGCAAAATTATTGTTACTAGTATCCCGCAGAAAGCACCATGTAATACAGTGGCTTACATCATCAGCCATAATTTTAGAGTGGACACAGTGACACATTTCACAGTATTGTCGGCATAGCTGCAAAGAAACATTTCAGTGAAGGCAGTTCGGTAGGAGTCAGTACAGGGCCATCCAGGCGGGCAGCTGTCTGGTCATGACATCGAATCTAGGGGTGGACTTTAAAGCCTGAGGTAATGATTTCTGTCCTTTGTGCAATACTTTGTATTATACCTTTCTATAGATATTTGATAGATCCTTGGAAAAAATGATTTTGAAATTATACTTTGGCAAACACTCAGTGCATGTGTTATCTCTGCTTTTGTTTTTAAATGTGGATTTACATATTTTAACTGAAGAGTGTTCTGGTAGAGGATTTTCCTTCCCTTAAAAAATAAATGAGGGATAAGAGAAGAAACCAGACCTAAATAAAAGAGCACTCCTTTTCAAATATAAACCTAGCAAACACCCTAAATTCTCAGGAAATATGTGTAAAATTGTATGAAACTGAAGTCACAAACACATGTTCTAGCTCATGCTTTGATGCCTGACTTCCAGGTAAAACACTCTGAATAAGGCACTCAGGAAGGAATCATTTTTGACCTCTTCACATAAACAAATTCAAATTCTTGCATTTTTCCAATTCAAACTTCATTAAGAACAAAAATTGGTTTTATTTCTGGGGGGGGGAGACTAAAAGATCACTGATCCTATATGGTATTTAATAGATAATAAATTTGCGTCTCAAAAGTGTAAAAATATTTCCACAAAATCTCACACATGAATAGTAACAAAATGAAACCAAACCAAACCAAACAAAAGACCCCGTTCTTTCACACCATTCACTGACTGTTCCTCTATCCGTGAACCAGTGGCTGAAAGTCTTGAGCTGCCAAGGAAAATCTGTACTCATTTCTGCCTGGTCTCATCCATTACATTCCCGTGAAAGTTGTACTTCAAGGAGAGAGCTTTAGGATCTCCGGTTTCCCTCCTTTCTTTCTTTTCAAGCCTGTTGTTGCGTCACTTTAAAGTTAATACTTTCTCATCACTGCAGTGAACTACTCATTACTGTCACGACACTGCTATGGAGAAATACAGCTTATGTGATACAACGCTGCATTTGATTACCAGAAATGGAGAAAAGACCTGAGCTCGGCCAGCAGTCCGTTACTGCAGTGGCACACCCAGTCAAGATGTGCAAGATGAGAAATTATTTTGTTAGCTGCCCTACTCCAGTTCTCAAAGCTGTATGAGCTGCTGGGTTGGAGCCCCTTTGGCTCTCGTTGTAAGTCCTTCTGCAGCCCTTTGGGCCACTGAGGCACAAAGCTACTATTTTGCCTTCTCTGTCAACTTCACCTACTAGGTCTCCAAAGCTCTGTTTGTTGTTTCATTCTGCTCTATGTCTCCCCTAGGAGCCTCTTCATTTTAATATAAATAGAGCATTTCATCATGTGATGGCAAAGAATCATGGTAGGTCTGACTCTCAGTGTTACTGGACACAATGCATACAGATAGAGTCCAGAAGAGGTGAAAAAAGCAAAGAGAAAGGACCAAATTTAGTAAAAGGCACCAATATTATTTAGTTAAGAATAATGCAAGCCACATGTCTGTAACAGCCAGGAGTGAGACCTAAACCAAAGGTGAAAGCTAAACCAGCAATTATGTGCCTGCCGTTATTACCAAGACACAAGGAAGCAGCTATTTTATGGACCCTGTAGCTCTTACTGATCTTTGTAAGAATTTCTTTATCATCGTTGCCTACCTGGGGAGATGTCTGAGGATCCCCAGTGATCGGTCAGTGCACTGGTTCTTCCTCCAATTTATCACGCTAGAAGCATCTTCTGACACTTCGAGAAGCAGGACAGGGAGGGCACACCGCTTTGCCCTGGCCATGGTGACCTTGCAGCTGAAAAGGGACAGCCATGAATGAAGACAGCAGGGGCCATGCTCTCCTTCCCAGGCCCTCTTCACTCCCAGCCGCCCCTCGGGCCAAGCCCTCTCCTCCTGTCATCCCTTCTCTGCTCTTCCTGCCTGTGTCATCCTAGAGCCAGTGCCCCAGCTTCCCACGCACCCCGTCCTGGAAGGGAACCGGCTGCCACCACCCCTGTCTCACCGTGGTGCCGAAGGAGGATTTCCTACCTGACCCGGAGATAACCGTGAGTCCTCGCTTAATCCCACCATTTCACTTTCATTTATTGAAAACAAGACTAAGACAAAACATCGTCATTTTTCTGTGAAGTGAAGTTCTAGAAGAAGATGAAAGCAAACACTTGGAAAGGCAGGATCATCGCACTTGAAAGCTTTTCTGGACAGAAGCTATCAGTCAGCCTCTCAGAAGGCCACCGGGCGGGCATTGCAGCCTCCCTCTCCTGGAGGAACAAAGCTGCCCTCACCAGAATCTCATCAGTCGTTTACTCCATATTGTTGATTTTATAAGCCAATCCTTCTTTTCCATGGAGATCAGATGGATATGTCTGAGCCCAAGCCCCCTGGTGATGTCTGAGTTAAGTAGTTTTCTTCTACCCTCTTAGAGTACGCATGTAAGAAATTGGTAAAAAGAATTCATAGTGCATCGAGAATCAAGCCAAAATGTTTTCTAGCTCCTTCCATCAAGAGGTAGAGTGAATTCGCCCAGTCCTGCCCTCTACTTGGCCAGTAGAACACAGCAGCACTGAGATGCCTACAGCCATGGCCTCAGTAGCTTTGACTTCTAAAACCATAAGGGGAAGGAGACTGATGCAGGTAAGAGGCAGCGTGCAGGCCTAGATTACAAGGAGTGGTCAGACTACGCAGTGAGTGCTTACATTTTTAAAATTCTGACAGTGAAAGGTTGCCATTAATCCCTCTCAAAATCTCCCCCTCACTTTGAACACACTTATTCCAGTTCTTGTCACTTTCTGACGCTGTTCTGAAAGTCCTCTTTTGAGTCTTACAAGGTGTGATTAAAAAATGCTATAGTGAATGCTGCTCCTCATCCACCTTATCCAACAGGTCAGGCACCACCCGACTTCTGGTTCTTCCCCAAAGTCCAAAAAACCTGGAAGGTAGATGCTTTGAACAGATTCAGGAAACCCAGGGAGCTAAGACAGTGCGATTAAAGACACTCACAAAAGAGAACTTCCAGAAGGGTTTCAGAGAGTGCCAAGAACTTTGGCAAATGGGAAGGAGATCAAGAGATTGGGGCAGGGAGCAAAACGGATTAAATTACAATGTGTTACGCACCAACTCCCCGCAATGAATGGAATCATACAATTCAAGCATGTATTACAGACAGATTATAAACGGATGGATGGATGGGCGGAGACAGGAAGAATCAGTGTTTTTGAAGGGAACGAGAGTATTTTGAGTGGATCACTGGCAATGCATCGTTTACTGTAATAATTTTAAAAATATTATTTAAAGATACCGCATATTTTTAAATCGCACCTTGTAAATTAAGATCGTTTTAGATACTTCAACCACAGGTGAGCTGCCGAGTAATTGCTGCCATGAGATTTCAGGCAAGACACCAGAAGATCCGTCCAGCTGAGCCTAGCCTCATAGTAAAAATTATGAGAAATGATAAATCACTGTTATTTTAATAATTTATTCATTGTGTCAAAAGTAGATCCCAGGACCCTGTGCATGCTAGACGTGTACTCTACCAATGACCCACCTTCTTAGACACTTTAAATCATTCTTATCTTAAATCACCAGTCTTCATGGTCATTTGTGATGCAGCAAATGTTAACTAAAGGAACTTTGGTATATAACAGATAACAGATACACATTCTGGTGTTTTATTTTTCAACTTTTCTGCTGCTGTATAAATGATATTTCTTATTTTAGTATTTTATTTTATTAGTGCATGTTCATAATACATTTATTGTGGGTCGTTGGTGAATGTAGTAACACATCTTACTTCTTTTTTCATCCTGCTTTCTCCTTCTCCCTCCAGCTCATAGTCCCCATCCCAGTGGGAAAAGATCCATCTCTATTTCCTATTGTGTATCTTTTATTTTGCTCTTGAATTTATTTATACGTTGGGTTTCTCAGAAAAGAGAAACCATACAATTATTAAGCTTGTGTGTCTGATTCATTTCACTTAATGTCATGGATTCATGGTGCATCCATTTTTCTACAAATGGCTCACATTTATCCTTTCCATGGCAGAGTATCTATATCCATTGTGTATAGATGCCACTTTTTCTTTATCCATTCATTTGTTGATGGACATATAGGCCACTTCCAAGTGAGTTCCTTTTGTGAGTTTTGCTACTATAAACATGGGTATAGATATATCACTGTAGTATGATGTCTTTATCTCTTTCAGGGGGATATCTAGAAGGAGAATAGCTAGGTTGAATGAAATTTCTGTTTTATGTTTTTTAGGAACCTGTGTACTATTTCCATAGTGGTTGTACTAGTTTACATTCGAATCACAAATAGAAGGGCTCCTTTTCCCCCAAAGCCTCACCAGCACTTGTTATGCTTTGATACCTTCAGGATAGTCATTCTTTCTGGAGTGAGATGAAATTTCAGTGATCTTTTAATTCGCATTTCTCCAGTGACCAGGGATGCTGAACATTTTTTCATGTATTTATTGGCCATTTGAGTTTCTCAGAAGTGTCTATCCATTTCACTCCAATGCCAATTTTTTGGTTGACCCTTTAATTTAGAGGGATTAACTATTATTTTAGTTCTCTGTATATTTCTGGAGTTAATCCTCTGTCTACAGTGTAGCTGGTAAACTTTTTTTCCTTTTTCAGTAGGTTGTCTCTTCACTCTGTTAATTGTTTGCTGTGCAGAAACTTTGCAGTTTGATATAATCTTGTTTGTTGATTGTTGATGTTAGGTCTTATGCAATTGGAATTCTGTTTAGAAAGTCCTTACCTATGCCTACACCTTGAAGAGTTTGCCTATCTTATCATCCACCATATTAACCTTTAGATCTTTGACCACTTTGATTTTAGGTTAGTGCATGGTGAGGAGATAGGTCTCACTTCAAACCTCCATCCATGTGTGGAAAGCTAGTTTTCACACCACAAGTTGCTACAGAGGCTCTCTTTTCTCCAGCATATGTTTTTTGGCCTCTTTGTCACATAGTAAGTGACCAAATATCAGGGGCTGTCTCTAAACCCTTTATCCTATGCCATTGGTGTATGTGTGGGTGGGTACCAGTACACTGCTGCTTTCAATTTTGTAGCTTTGTAATATTACTTGAAACCTGGCATCTTGTTGCCCAGAATTGCTCATGCTATTCTGGTCTCTTCTAGTTCCATGTGAATTTTAGGATTGTTTTCTTGTATTTTGATGGAGATCACATTAAACCTAAATATCAGTTTTTGGAGAATGATCATTTTGACAATGTTGGTTTGGTTTATTCAGGAACAGGGAATGTTTGCTCATTTTATAATGTCTTTTTAAATTTCCTTTCTCAGAGGACTGTATTTTTTGTTATACAAAACTTCCACAGTTTTGGTTAATTCTTATATATTTAAAAATGGTTATTGTGAATTTTATTGTTTTCTTAATTTATTTCTGGCTGGTTCAATCTTGGTGTACAAGAATGATATTGATTTTTGCGTGTTGTTTGATGCTGTTGATTTTGTAACCCACTACATTGCTGAATTTGATGATTATTTCCAAGTGTATTTTGATGGAATTTTGGGGGTCTGCTATGTAAAGTATTTTAAACACAAAAGGAAAACTTGAGAAGTCAACACAGAAAAAGTATACAATGGCGGGAATAAGTCAGTACCTTTCAGTAAAAACTCTCAGGGTAAATGGCCTCAACATATCAATTAAAAGACACAAATTGTCAGCCAGAAGCAAGCAAACAAATAAAACACCCACCAGAATCTAACAGTCTGTTTCATTAAAAAAAAAAAAAAAAAAAAAAAAAAAAAAAAAAAAAAAAAAAAAAACTCACCTAATCCAAATAAAAATTCATAGACTAAAAATCAAAGGATGCAAAATGATAACCATGCACACAACTCAAAAGCAAGCAAGGGTAACAGTGTGGTTCTCAAACTAAGTAAGCTTCAAATTAAAACTGATTGGAAGTGTCAGAGAAGGTTACTATTATTGGTTAAGGGGACAATTCAACAGGAAGAGATAACAATTGGAAATACATATACACTGAATACTGGGGCAGCCAACTTCATAAAACAAATTCTTCTGGACATAAAAGACCAAATAATCACCCACATGATTACAGCGAGGGACCTCAATACAATACCCCACTTTCACAGAGTGGCAGTCAACTAAACAAAACACTAAGAAACATCGGAATGAAACCATGTCTTCAAACCAGTGGATTTAATAGATATCTACAAGGTATTCTACCATCCCCCAACTTCCAGCAGCACATGGAACTTTCTCTAAAATAAGGCATGTACTAGTCCATAAAGCCTGCTTACATAAATATAATCAAAAAAGCAAAATCATCCCACATATCCTATTAGATCGACACACACTGAAACTAGAAATCAAGTGCAAAAGAAAACACAGAAATTCCACTAACAACTGTAAATAAATAACCTAGTTTTGAATTCTCAGTAGGTCACAGAAGAAAGCAAGGAAGAAATTAAACAATTCTTGTAATCAAACAATAATGTCAATATAACATACCAGAACCTAAGAGAATAGTTTATTGATGTGAATTATTAAATTAGAAAACCAGAGCCAGCTTGAATAAACAACTTAATAATGTACCTCAAGAAAGTGGAAGAGCAAGAACCTTACAAACTCATGTGTAGTACAAGAAAGAAAATCATGAAGATCAGAGCAGAAATAAATGAAATTAAAGCTAAGAAATAAACAAAGATTTAATGAGTTGAACAGCTGGTTTTTAAAAGAATAAATAAAATAAACAAACCCTTAGCCATACTTACCAAAAGAGAAAATGAAAAGACCTACATCAGTGCAATTAGAAATGAAGAAGTCAAAATCACAACAGACACTATTGAAATCCAAGAGCTCTCTAGCAACCATGAGGAAAAGTTGTACCCTCACAAATTGGAGAATCTTGAAGGAATGGATAAATTCCTAGACACATATGAGTTACCAAAATTGAATCAAGAAGACATAAAAGTGGTCGACAGGAGCTGGGGATTTAGCTCAGTGGCACAGCCCATGTCTGGCAAGCTCAAAGTCCTGAGTCCAATCCCCAGTACCAAAAGAGAAACAAAAAAACAAAAAACAAACAAACAAAAATGGCAAACAATCAAATAACAAGAAATGAAATTGAGACAGTAATAAAAAAATTACCAACTAAGAAAAACCCGGGACTTGATGCATTCGCTGCTGAATTCTATAAGACTTTCAGGGACACCAAACTCTTTAATGAAATTGAAAGAGGAGTACAATATTTTCAAACACATTGCTAGAAGCTAGGACTATCCTGATTCTAAGACTAGACAAGAACCCAAATAAAAAAGAAAACTACAGTCCAATCTCTTTAATGAACACAGATGTAAAAATCTTCCACAAGATACTGGCAAATAAAAATGCAATAAATCATTAAAAATTCCATGCACCATGACCAGGTAGGCTTTATCACAGGGATACAAGGACTGATCAATGTGTACAAATCGATAAATGTAATACATCACATAAATAGAAGCAAGAACAAAAATCACATGATCATCACAAAAGGTGTAGGAAAATCCTTCAACCAAACCTAACATCCATTCATATAAAACTTTGCAAAAAACAAAGTATAGAAGGACCCTATCTCATTCATAAAAGCCATTTATGGCAAACCCATGGTAATAAATGGAAAAATTGAAAGCTTTTACTTTTAAATCAGGAACAAGACTAAGATATCCACTGTCACCACTCCTGTTCAGTTTAGTACTTGAAACATTAGCCAGAGCAACCAAACAAGAGAAAATAATAAAAAGGATATATATAGGGAAGAAGTCATATTATTACTATTTGCAGATAAATGATACTTCTTGATTTAAAACACTATAAATGTTTTTCTGGTATATAGAATTCTCTGAGAAGAAATCAGTAAATGCAGTTTGTATCTGAATATACTAAAGAGCTCTAACAGTAAATCCTTCCATATAATGTAAATGTGAATTTATATATGAACATATGTAGGCTGTAGGCTGCACTGTTTATAACTTTTGCTGAAGAAAATAATTAAATGTGCTCAATAAGAAAAAATAAGGATGAAAAAGGTAAAGATTAGAGCAATTTTGTTTGACAAATTGAAAGTTTACACATGGAAATATGTAATTTGGGCAAAATGCAAATATTGGGTTTGTCATGAGCCAAAGTGATTTATCATATGGATTTTTTTGAAATATGAAAATACATGTACAGTGTATCCTGCAAGTCACTCCCTAAAGACAGTTCCCAGAGATAAGGGAGGGAGATGGGAGGAAGGAAGGAACAAGGAGGAGTTGTGATTTCAGTTAGAAAATACTGCATGTACCTTCTTGTTGAAAATTCATAACTAGAACAATAAACCCTAAGCGTTCTTTCACTAGAGAAACTTACTTAATTTTGTGAAAGTGTGTGTATATATGGGCATGCACAGCCCACTGTGATATAAAAAGTTTTAATTATGACTAACGATAAAATTTTCTTTCTTTTTTTAATGAATTAAAAAATATCAGGTGTTGTCACTATATTTTTTTCAAGAAAATAACATTTTATTTGTATATAGTAATTTAAATATCTACAGTTTATATGACTAAACTTTCCATCTTATGCTGCAACTTAATACTTTGATTTTAGTAAATTGAATGATGCAAGTTTAAAATGTAGCAAGCATCTGGATCTCACAATTATACAAATTTTTTACTTTTCTGAAAGTGACTTACAGTACTTTTAAAATTATACTTCACAGTAAATCTGTTATTATTACCTGCCATCTCTTATTCAGTTATCACTAATATTATTAGCCCTCTATTACACAGCATTTACATAGGATGAGGCAGGAGTTCTCCTAAGCGATTCATATAAATTGCTCCACACTCAGCAATGCTTTTTATGGCTAAGGCCATTAAAATCCCATTCTACTGTTTGAGGAAACTGAGGCAAAGATCACTACTTGAGAGGGATGAAGCTGAAATTCAAACCCAGATATTTGCCATTAGACATTATGTGAACTCTAGAATCTTTGAATAGGAGCCAACGAGCATCCTCATTTTAAAGATTTCATTGTAATTAAAGAAAACTAAGCCTTAAAACTGTGATAATCGAGACTCAGACTTCTCTAGCGTTTGTGTCTTTGATCTCATCATTCAAACAGATCACGTTAAATGGAATAACATATTCTCAGGCTCTGCAGAGACTTTGTGTTAGTCTGTGGATTTATTAACACGTTTTATTTTCATCAAGTGGAAAGTGCTCTGACAGCACAGTTCCTGCCTCTTGTTAGTGTGCTCTCCTCCCCACAAGCCAGGCTGGACAGAAGACCAAGGGGCACAGGACCCTGAGAGGAAACATCGGTCCAGGTCCCCCGGTGACACTGCCACAGGAGAGGCAAGCCAAAGACAACAACCATTCCAGTCTCTTAAAAGTGAAAGGCAGAAGTGAAGAGATGGAGAATCAGGCATAGAATTTATAATTAGAAAAATTTAAAACAATACCTTGAAAGTATTACAGTAGCTATTGAAAGATATAAAGGAGATTTATATTTTAATAAAATGAAATACAGATACTGTTTAATGGAAGTGGGGTAATAAAAGAAATTTAGATTGAAGGTACTATACTAAGGTGCTGTTTTCATTGATCATATTGGCAAACAATCCAAACACTGGAGATTTTCGTATAATGTTCAGACATTTAGAGTGTGAGTATGAAGTGGAAAAATAATTCCATGGAGAGCAACTGGAAAATATTTATCAAAATAATAATCACATTTGATTATTTGATTTCAGGAAAATATTTGATTTCAGACTATTGGATTTCAGAAAATGTGTTGACAAATATTCCTGCACATTCAAAAATATATATGATATATTCATTAAGCATTGCATCATGCGGCTAAATATTAGAAACAATTTAAGTAGCATTACTATAAAAATCTGGTTGAACAAATTATCACACATCTAAGAATGGAATGCTTTGCCCTTAGTTTTAAAAGAAAAGTAAGCCATTCCTTAAGCATTGAGTTGGAAAGATAACTATAGATTTCTGTTTTTGTTTTTCAAGACAGGGTCCCTCTGTAACCTAGGCTGGCCTTGAACTTGCAGCAATCCTCCTGCCTCAGCTTCCCTAGTGCTGGGGCTAGAGGTACTCACCAAAATGAAAGAAATAATAAAAAACTAATATGTTCAAAAGGAAGTTGCAGTATTTTACTAAGTGCAGCTTGTTATTTTTCACAAAGTATGTTTTCTCCAGATATGAGCACAGAAGGTGACATATTGATTAAACAACTAGATTTGTGTATATCTTTTATTTTAGAAACCATGAGTATACAGTATTCCAAGCCCTTGATAATCACTGGTATCTAATTACGAATGTTTTAAGTATTTGACCATATAAATCTAGAAGCTACACTTCAAAGTTGTCAATAAAGCAATTTTTTAGTCTTTTGCTGTTTCTGATGTGGTGTAAATTGGACTAGCAGCGGAGAAGGTCTTATCACATGTTATTGGCATCAAGGTCTTCTTTATGTAAATTACCAGATAGTGTTCAACTTGTAATAGTTTGAACATAAATGTGTTTCATCCAGACTAGAAGGGAAATGCTAAGTAATGTTTCTGTTACTTTAAGGATTTAGTAGCACCAAAGAAAGTCTGTTTGACATCCTATCACATTATTATTATTATCATGGGTATATCCTTCTTTCAAAATTATTTTGATTGTTCTTCCTCATTGTACTTTATTTTGAAAACTATAGTTAGCATGTGCACCTTACCCAGAAGTTCATTTCGGTAATGATTGTAGTCTTTTGTTTCATGAGGCTTTGGCGATGTCATTGTAGCCAGTATACAAAACTATGGACTGAATCTTGTCCAGTGTCTTCACTAACTACAGGCCTTCGCCTCATATGTAAAAAATGTTAGGTTAAAATATCATACTTATATCTCAGTTGTTAGGAATGTCAAATTATAATTAGTAATTTCCAAAAGCAATAGTATTGGGAATGATTAATTCCAGAATATTTAGTCTAGATATGTTCATGATGTTCTCCTGTGAGAGAAACAATGTGAGAATGCCCTTACAGGTTTATACTTAGTGAAAGGCATGAGGACCAGAAACAAATCCTGTGAAAATGTGAGCAGATTAATCTACATACTCATTTTATCTTTTGCCCTTTTTAGTGTAAGTCGTTTTGGTCAGTCTTGGAACCAGAATCATATTAGCTGCCAGGAAATCTGTGATGAGTATGAAATTCCCCAGGTTTCTGACTTTCTGTAGTCATACCTGGTGAAAGAATGTGCCATTTAATGGCCCAAATCTAGAAGAATTTATACCAAAATTACTTTCTTCAAGCTCATTAGAACTATATGTTTATAAATTTTTGTATTTAGGTGGACAAATTTTATTTAAAGTAGTGCATGATTCTGGGTAAGGAGTCAAAAATGTTAACAATGGTAGAGTTAATCTCGCAATTGGAGCATTGAGTTCAGCAGGCAGAGCAGTAAAGGGAGCAGTCACGAGGAGCTGCAGCTAAGAAGGGGAGATGCAGATGCACCTGCTGTTGGAAATCATGCCCTTGACAACAACTCAGCCACTTGAAGGAGTGTAAGGCAGGAGTTAGAGGTAGAGAAATAAGTGGTAAGTGGCCGAGATCAAGAAGGTCATGGGGTGGTAAGAGTTGTTCCAATAACATAGAGATAAAGACAACCAGTGGACTCTCTAGAAGTAGAAATTTTGCAGGAATTACTTTTCATTTGATCCATTCAATGAGTTTTGCAAGCAGGCACTGTTTCACAAGAAATGCAGTGCATGGACTCTGCCCATCTGTGGAGGCTGAAACTGTGGCTAAAGAACTGGATGAGTAAAACCACAGTGATGATCCTCTGCAAACTAACTGCCCAGGAACACAGCCAAGGAGGCCCAAGAGGTGGCTCAAATTAGAGTGCTGTGGGAATAAATGTGGTCGCCGCTGCTGGTTAGGGATTTGGGAACAGCTGAAAGAAGAAACTTCTGCAAAATAACTTTAATCAACTTCGAGGTTCAAGGGCTACTAAAACATGGAAGGACAAGGTAGGGAAAGAAAAGGAATGAAAGTGGGTGCTGGTCATAGGAATAGAGACCAATTACCAAGCCAAAGGATCAGGGTGGATTAGCAATATGTTGTACTCTACTGTTCCTTCTCAGAAGCTGAAGTGGAGCCATACAAAGTGAAATTCCCATCTGTTGGAGGCAAATACCCTTATGATGTTTTTCTGTAAAGGCAGAAAACTGTGGCTGGCTCATGATGAATAACTTTCCTGCAAACTCAGTAAATACGAATCTCCATGTCTAGAAGTCACACGTGATGTGTTGCAGTACCAGGCACCCATGATGCCATGTTGTGTGGTTATAAATATTTATTTTTTATTGACATATGGTTGAGATACATAATAACTACACTTATATTAAGGAACTGGTATGTAGGCATATCACTTTTATAAGTATTGAGACAATACCAGTAACAGAAATGAGCATGTTCAAATTTACCAATAGCATGGATTAAAAAATATTTGTATGATATAATTGGATCTAGAGGATCTTCAGCAACAAGATGAATGGACTGGAAACTGTGTCTGGAAAACTGGATGCCCAAGTCTATTATAATGGAATGTGCTCAGTCAAGCAAGAAAGTTTATCTATTATTGAACACCTAAATGGTGAGGCAAAAAACAAACAGAAAAAGATAGAGATTGAAGATACTTCACTGACCAGTAACACACGAAAAATGCATTGTTGCTTTATTAGCTGACAGATGATCTCCAATCATATAATAATGCAGGCACTTATGTAGGGGCTGTCACTGAGCTGACAAGAGGTGATGCACTCTCAGGAAAAACGCAAGCTCTGGGATACAAAGTATGCATGGAGAAGTTAATTTTGGAGAAAAGTAGAGAAACTCCTATCACTGGTAAAGGAGGCATGGAAGAGAGGTAGGTAATCCAAGAATAACAGAAAAAATAAAGAAGATAAAGATGATGTCCCAGGAATCAAGAGTGTCATAGGAAGGCACAGGATTCAGAAATACCAGATTTTAAATCCCAATCGTCCAGTTCATCATTAAACTCTAAATGGAAATCCAGGTGCAGTGTTGCACACCTGTAAACTTCCTCTCTAGAGGCTGAGGCAGGAGGATCACAAGTTCAAGGGCAGCCTACACAACTCACTGAAAGCCTGCTCCAAAATAATAAATTAAGGAAGTAGGAATAATAAATAAATAAATAGACCCAGGAGTACAGTGTATTAGCCTAGCATGTATGAGGAGCTAGGCTGAATCCAGAGTAGCACACACACACACACACACACACACACACACACACACACACACGAATCCAACAATTGGCTCAAGCTTGTGTTAACTTACATAATTTGAAGGCTATAATAGGTTGTATCATGTTATTCACAAGCAAATTCTTTTTCAAGGGTGGAAACTTTAAAATACTAAACATGAATATGGAAGTAGCAAAAATCTCAAGACCAAAAAACAATCTACTCAAAAGATAGTTTCTAATTGCTATAATTAGGCCCTATGCTTTCAGTTTTATTCATGCCACTAAGCTACTGCTTATACTAAACTGTGCAATAGGACACAAAAGTCCAGATCCAAGAAGAATGGCAAATTCTCCACAGTGAACTGTGCTTTCTGTAACAAATACTTCTAGGCTGGATCTACACAGAAAACAATTGCAAGAAGTCACCATCAAAAAAGTGAACAGAGGATCATAGATAGCCCGATAATGAGATATATTTGCAAAGTCAAGCTGAGGGAATGACCTGAAAAGTGGGCAGCTGCAGCACCTGGCCCTCACTTGACACCTGGACTGGTGGAATGAATGGAGAATCGTAAGTGCTAGGCTGGGTACCAATTTTCTCAACTCCAGGTGATTGGTTGGAGTAGATGACAGTGAACGCAGCCTATAGCCCCCATGTCCAGTGTCTCTTTCCCAAATGTGATTTACACTCCCAGGCCAGATGCTGTAGTTCAGGGCACTGAAGCCAGACACAGGCAGAACTCATTTCTTTCAGTTGTGTTTTCTAAAGAGAACACTATGAAAAGTAAGCCAAGTTCTGCATTCACACCTTGCAACGTTTGCTTCCTGTGTTTGCTAAGCAGCGAAGATTGCTTCTCCCTGCTCTGTAGATAGATCTGAGGACAGTCACAAGGCTTTGGCTGCATTGTTTTGAGATACAGAGACAGACCAAAATGCTCCCTGTAAACCATGCGCAAAAGCTAAGTGTTCATGTGTTCTGATCTTTCCTCTTTTTATTTAGATAGCTCATGTGTCCACCTGGCTTTCACTCCTTCTACAAAATCATAATTTTTTTGATGGGGGGTTGAGACAGGGTCTCACTATGTAGTTGAGTCTGACCTGGAACTCACTATGTAGCCCAGGCTGGTCTCGAACTCACAGCGATCCTCCTGCCTCAGCCCCCCGAGTGCTGGGATTACAGGCGTGCGCCACCACACACACCCGGCTTGAAATCATACTATTTATATTTATTGAAATTTTTTTGTGGATAAAATACATTAGTACAAGTTATGGATCCTATTTAATGTAACCTACAAAAAAAAAAACCCAAAACTTGAATCCTCTGTGATTCATTTCAAAAGCACAGGCCAAATATCACACTCCTCAAAGGAATGTCTTCCCACAGTTCTTTCCTAAGCTCCTTAAACATCTTGACCTTCTGTTGCAGTTGTGGCATTCCGTGTCACGAAGGCACTTTTGAGCGGTGTCTCTTTAGGCTCCTTGCTTCCCTCATTCCCATCCCACTCGCATCCCCCCATCTTTCCCCTGTCTCTTCTCCGTTCCGTTCCGCCTTCCGGGTTTGGAGACTGCACAGTTCTGGGTCTGACCACATGGGCCACACCCTAAATCGCCCTCTGGTGATCCTGTGATCTTGAGCAAGTTACTTAAACTGTCTGTATTTTGTTTCTACTTTGATAAGTTAGTGGTGATATTAAACAATAGTGACTAATTCACATCGGTTTTGAAGATTTAATGAGTCACTATTTTAACATTTAAAATGAGGCCTAATTTATGCCAACTTCACAACAGATGTCTAATGTTGTTATTTCACCATCACCTATTTGTCCTCTCAGTGCCTTATTCCGATCATACGACAGGTATTCGGGTACCTATTCCAGGTACTCTGGCTGTTCTTGACCTGCTGGTACCTGTCCCGGAACTCCTGATCTCATGCAGAGAGACAGGATGGAGCAACCATGTTCCTACCTCCTCCCCCACACCGGCCCCTCACCTGCTGACGAGGGGAAAACTATCCCTTCCACCTGCCTTCAACCACAGACCCCCAAGGAAACGGCTACATCTCACAGCCCTATATCCCCTTGTGGTGCCCGTGCCTCTGTATCACCTGTGTTAAAATAGCACAGTGTTTCAGCTGTTATGCGAAGCCCTCTGGGGTCTTGAGTTATTTTTATAGTCAACTTGAGACAACATGTGATAGCCCAGATTCATGGAAGCTGTGAGTCAGGAATTCTGTCTCTAGCTGTGGCTATAACTTTTAACATGTGCTAACATGTGATACCTGTAGATCATGTTATTTCTAAAATAAGTATTTGAAGCACTGAACGTTTGTCGTCATAGTAACTCCTTATGCTACATAAAAACAACACTTTAATCTTTCATAATTTCCCCAGCACCACATGCATGAATAAAAAGCAGTCACTTTAATGTTTTTCAGATGCTTTCAGCAACCCTAAGTATTTAATATTAGCAAATACTAGGATAAATAAGTTTAGCAATCTTTATAAGATTATTTCTGAAATGCTGGCCATGAGTGAGAAAATGAAGAAAATCAATTAGTAGGAGGAAAGTCTGTCTGCTTTTCAAGTTCCTCCTGTGTGCTGGGAATGATTTCCTTCAAAGTCTGAGAAGCCTCCTGGAAGCTGGAGCACAAAGAGAGAACTCTGAGAAGGCAGCCGAGATCCTTTTAAGTGGTGGGCGCAGTGAGCTCTTAAAATGGGGATCATTTGCTGTTTGATGTTCTTGACAGAGAGAGAGATGTACGAAAGCAGAGAGAAGAGACTGCAAACACAGCTATCCCTGATTGCATTTTTGTCCGAAACTTTAATTAATTTCTTGAGGACTATCTTTTCCATAATGTAAAATGGTTTTTAAAATGTACAACTAACAGGTTCAAAGTGTCTCCTTAGCTAATCACTTGCACTGCAGGCGGCTGAAATTATACAGCACCTTTTACACAGTCTTCAAGCTGTCCAATAATTACTCCTGTAGGCTCTGGCTTTCGTTCTTTTCTGTTTGCATAATGGGGTTGAGAAACGTGTGACTTGACTCTACTGACACGTTGTTCGATGCCCAAATAGCCACTGCTTGGTCTTCATGACAGAGGAGGGGTAACTCCCTTTTGCGTGAAAATCTTCTCTTGGTTTATTCATGTCAAGTGAGACAAAAATCAAAGCTGTTTATGGGCTGGGTTAAGAAATAAACTTTTCTGGGATCGGAGGTTTAGTTCAGTGGTTCCACTGCCTGCCTCCCAAGTGCAAGGACCTGAGAAAAGAAATAAACTCTCCTGAGGGCTGGGGATTTAGCTCAGAGGTTCAGTGGCCTGCCTTGCAAGCGCAAGGACCTGAGTTCCATCCCCGGTACCCCCCCAAAAGGAAATCAACTTTTCTGTAGTTTTAAATAAAATTTAGCATGTTATCTCGGATTATACTCCATGTAAAATGCTGCTCATAAAGAAAAATTTGAATACCAATAAAGGACAACTTAAAGGAATTATAATGATGGTTTGCTCACACAGCAGCCAACAAAACATAAACATGGAATTAGGAAAGTTGCTTCCATCATTTCAGCTATTCAAACATAAATTACAAGTGTTGTTAATTTTATTTCCTCTTAGCAAATTTTTTTTTGTGAAGTTTGATTAGCAAGTCATTATTTCAAAATCCTTCGACTAGTATATTCAGGAAAATAGTAAATGTAAGGGTCATTAATTTTCCTACAGAAATAACCACCCGAGAAAAGTCAGAATGACAGCTTAATCATAGACACTATGGGTCGTCTTACAGTTATGTAAATTTACTAAGTTTAATTAGTAATCAAGAAATGTTATTGAAGAATTTTTGCCAGAGGCATCCAAGATTGTTGTCGAGGCTGTAAGTGGCTACATTCTGGGTCAGCCAATCGCTCCCAGGTTTCTGGGCATCCAAGGGAAAAGTCGCACATCGTTTTAATACATGTTATTGAGGATGCCCTAGGTGTTGTAGTTACCGCAGGTACAGCAGACAAGTAAGCATACCAGGCTCCCTTCCTGGAAATTTCTCGTGATCAGATGTGGGGATTAACATTGCATCCGAGGTGACACGTTCAGGGGAGGAAATAGGGCCAACAACGTGAAGCTTTCGGTGGGGAGTGGTCTGGGTGGCCTTCCCGGCTGACCGAAGGCCTAGAGGGTAGAGAGGGAACCACGCAGGGCGGCGCCACGGAGAGCAGCGCAGGACGCAGCGCTGGGCCGCGAGGTCCTTCAGGGCCCAGGGCCACGGGCCAGTCCCACAGCGTGGCGGGGTCCAGAAGGAGCTTCCCGCAGACCCGATCCGCTCTGCAAGGGTGCAAAGTGCTTCATGTAAACTATAATTTTATTTTAAAAAGAGGCACTTGGCCACTTCCAGGAGACAGTCCAGAGATCAAAGAAAGCAATTCCCCCGTAAAAACTGGTGTGTTTTAGGGTCTCCTGAACTCTGACACAAGGGGATCGTTTGGGGGCCCACTTGAGATATAGGGAGACACGAGGCAATTCCAACGAGGAGGCCCGGCCTGGGGTTTAGCTCAGTGGTGCAGCTGGCTGCCTCGCAAGCGCAGGGTCACAAGTTCGAGCCCTGGTACCAAAAAATAAAAAGGAGGGCTACGTGCGTATTTTACGAAGCTGCCTTTGGAAGCAAAGCAGCAAGATAGTAAGAAGCTACTTACCTTGGCACCGGGACGGGGACTATTGCAAAACTTCAGACAGGAGTGAGAGACTTAAAACTCAACGGATGAACCCATGCACATGCGTCTCAACATACGTGTGTTCGTAAGTGAGACCCTGAAAATAAATTTTGGGGAGGAAAACATAACAGTGGGAAACCCTGCTAGCACCCTCCTCCCTAATAGAAGAGGCTGAGCACACGGAAGCAGCAACTGATTTGATGGCAGTTGATACCGGGCCGACCAGTGACAGCTTTGTTGCCGGGAGAACAGTTACATTCTCAGCTCACGACTTTAAAATCTTCACTGGGGCAAAAATTACAGGGAGGCCCGCAGCAGCAGGCATGTCCTCCGGCACAGTATGCGTTAACTAAGTCCCAGGCCGGGAAAACCGATCTGTGGCTTCGGGTTGCACGCGCCGAGAGCCCTGCTATTGACCAGCGGGGGCTCAGGGAGGGAGATCCACCCCGCCTAACGAGACCGCGAGAGATCTGAGGCCAGCGGTCCTCGGGCCCTACAGCTGTCTTGATTTTCCTACCAGTCAACACATCAAGGCTGCAGAATACATTTTTCATGTTCACAAAATGCAAAAGCAAGCGAGACAAAGTTACCAAATTCCACTTGAAAAGGGGTAAATGATGACAGCCCAGCTCCAGATATAAAGAATAAAATCATGTGGGCCAGTGGAGCTTTCCTACATGTGTCAAGGAGGACACAGGGTTTGTATCCACAAGACATCACAGTGTGCTAATTTGACTAGAAAGGATTAAAACCATTTACACTGGATTCTACTTGAATAATTCTGAGCAGAATGCCTCCTCGGTATTTCTCCTGAAGATAACTGGTTACAATGAAATTATTAGACTATGTGTCCTAGTAACCCTGAAATAATCACATGGCATAGGCTTCTCCCTCGATCCATGAAGATCAAGGCCAGAACACAGTTCTTGTTTTTGTTTTCTTTTTCATTTAATTTCAACAATATTTTTCTTTCCTGCATTTTTGAAACCTTCTTGGAAATAAATTCTGAATCTTTAAATGTTTTCTCAAATTATCAGGTCTTTTGACACCGATTCCAATATCAAGGCCTTTCCTCCCAGATGTTTTCCAGGGAGACTTACTCATGAAAGGTCATTGCTGTCCTTTGCTTTCAAGGATCATTTAGCTTCAGCACTCTTGATTTGGGATGTGTGCAGCAGGTTCATGAAAGAGAGAGAAGGTACTCTGGGAAGCTCTGTTTAATTTTCTGAAATGAGCAAATGGCCCGGCTGGAGAAGTAGGCCCCTTATGCACAGTGAGTAGAGCCCCTGTGTTAGCTTTAAATTCTAGGTGGGCCAGGTGGGACCGGACTGTGTGGTCTGGGCCGCTCCCTCAGTAATCATCTCCTACGGGGCCCACTGTGACTTTCTAAGCTAACTGAAGGGGCTTTTCCCGAGCGCGGCAGGCAGGCAGGTGCTGTGTTGTTACCTCCATGGTGACTGCAGGTCCAGAGCCTTCCGTCCTCAGGAGCTCTGTCCAGGGAGTATTCTGCTCTGGCTCCAAGACCTCCTGTCTTTAGCACCCTCCTTGTAGCGTCTCTTCCCAGCTCAAGGACAGATGAGTAATGTCTCTAATTTCCTCTGTGGCCGGTTTATGTTTGGTGATATAGTGTGCTCCAAACACACTTCCACTGTCCCTACCTTTAGAAAAGTAAGCGTGGAGCATTAACTTTGTGGAACACTGCTATGCGATATGGGAATAACAAACACTAGGGTAGAATAAAGTCACACGTAGATTCAACATACAAACGTTCCACTTGCATTTGAATTCTAAAAACTTGTTAATTTTCTTGTACGTATTTTCATATTTCCACATAAGCTCAAAGTCTCACTTTTTTTCTTTTATTAAGAAAATCCATGTTAATTGCTTTGCAAGCCCATTCATTCCACAGAGGTCCCCCAAAAGCTAAAAAGAATGTCTATTTCCACATGAAGGCCCAGACAACACATAAACTAAACTGGCAAGACATGCCTTTGTACATACCTTTGAAACATCCGGATTAGGCTGTGTCAGGGCCCATCTCCTGGGGCAGTGCTTGTAGACCACCCAGGGAAATCAGCCGCTGCTGACTGCAGGTGAAGCCAGCTGATTTAAGAACAGAGAGCAGTGCAATTGTGTCTACACTGTAGCAGCAAAAGGTTTACTTAGAGCACCATTAGCAATCTCAAAATGAAATTTAAATATTTGGCTTCTCTCCATTGTGGCCCCTCAGGAACGTTTTCAGCTGCAGTCCTTTATGTCAGTAGTTGCTTAAAAAGCAGGACTTGGCCCAGTTTATGCACATGAGAGAAGCAACTCAACAGTTTCAACAAGAGTCTAATTTCCTTCAGCACCATATAAAAAATAAAATCTCCCTAGTGAAGCATGGACGGTTTGGTTTACATAAAGCAAATTCTATTTATTTATTCAAGTAAATTTTTAAAAATGTTTAAAGCTTACTAAGATGTATTGTTAGTGTTTCTAAAACCCATATGTATGTTTTATGTGTAGCTTAGCTAAGGTCAAGGGTCATAGGGTTTGAATAGAAAGTAAACTTTTACTTACAGTTCTCTAATAAATAAATTGCCAAGTACATGCTCAGTAATCTTTGTTTTCCTACCTCACTCCCTCTTTGCACAGCAGTAGGGAAGGCTCTAGACTTAGATGCAGCAACCTGTCCTCTTCTAACTTGTTATCATATCAATCCAAAAAGTCATTGCCAACACCTCAGGTTTGCTAAAGATCTCAGTGGTGCCTACAAGAGATGACTGCTCAGCGTCTGTCCTTGGATGTCCGCCGTTAACACTCATGTGCCGCTCTTGTGTGAACACTGAGGACAGCTGCCACTCAGAATTTCTCCTTTATGTGGAATCAAATCTACATGAAAATCCATGTAGAAGTTGAGCCTCCATCTTACTCATGTGGTAGAAAACTAATGAACTTCTATTTTGTGAAGTGAATCAACTTCATTTCAAATATCACAGTCTCAGATATTTTTCATGGTAAGTGTGTAAGTTTTGTTTGGAAGGTTTAGATTTTGCTGTGCTGAAAGAAGAATTTGTCTTAAGTAAGAGGCTGTTGAGAAAGGAAATTCTCTTTGACATTTAGACCACTGCGCTGGAGCCCTGCTTCCTGTTCTCTGGCTGAAGAATCCAGGCCATGCCTAGAGTTAGCGCCCCAGTTGCTGCTCTGTTTTCACCAGTCACCCTACATGCAATTCTAATAAAACTATTTGAAGTTAATTAGCAACTTTTTGGATTTAAGGAAAGAATTACATAAATAATTGCAAGAGTATTAACAGAAGGAAAATAGGTTTTTATTCTCCCCTCTTGGAGATGTGAACACATCTTGTCACATAATCGGTGGATTTCAGAGCCAGGCAATGCTGGGTGCCCTTTGGTTACGGCAGCCACAGAACCACTTGAAAGTGACAGGGGACTACAAGGTCCTGAAGAAATTAGGCCAGCACTGCCCTACACAAACCGTAATCAGTCTATCTACAAATCACTTCCAGATCCCTTTAAATGCACTCCCTTCCTAGAGTAAATAATTTATTTCATATTAAATGTAGGAGCAATGACCCTAAATACCACTCTAAATGATCTAATTAGCAATCTTTGTATTACTGAAACAGATTTGAGTCTGATTATGTATAAAAACACATATATACATACATATGATTTGCATATCCTTGCCAGTAAACATTTTGCCTGTGGGAGCCAGTAAATATTTGTTCAATTGAATCTAATTTTATAGATTATAATATGCATTTTTAGATTTCCATTATATTTTGCAAACATTTTGATTGGCTTAAATTGTCCCAGAAATCACAAATGAAATTATGACATAAAAATAGTAGCTCTTCTTAATTTTGACCAGTTATAAAGGCTTTTTGCAGTTATGCAACATGGGGTTGTATGTAATCACCCACCTGAGCTAAAGTGTGTGCACATGTGTGTGTGTGTGTGTGTGTGTGTGTGTGCTTGTGTGGTGGGGGGCAGTGTGGGAATGAGACCTTTCCTTCAGTTTCTCTTTCAGTATATCGAAAGGGATAAGTTCTCGCCTTTCTTGTTTGGATGAGGATTTGAGTACTAACTTATTTAATATACTTTTTATATAGCTGGATGTAATGTAAAGAACTTGAGCATTGATCTGAAATAGACCAGAATTTCAATACCATCACAATCACTTATTTTTATAACTTTAAGCAAATTGCTAGACCTCTAATTCTCATTTCTTCCAGTTTGTAAAATGAGGGTCATAATACCTTTTCTAGAAGGTATTATTGATGACACAGATCAATGACACACAGCACAGTGCCTGACTTAGAGGAGCACTTAGTGCTTATGCTGAATTATCTAATTTTAGAAAGCACAATGAAAGATAATGTGCTAGAAAATTTTAATTTTACTTAAGTGATTTGAAAGGCATTTCAAGGTCTGAAATTTTTTTAAACATTGCTGTAGCCATCTATTTTGAATATACTGTAGTTTTAAGTCCCAGCTTGCAATAATTTTAAAAAAGAATACTAGAGAGCTTTTATTTATTGTTTGATAATTTTGAGAAATTCTGTATCAAAAATAACAAACCAAGAGAAGATTAAATTTCTCTAAAAACAGAAATATTTCTCAGCTTCATAATAGAGGAAACTTTGAATTAGAAATCCATAGAAATTTGCTATCATAGTTTGTTATAATCTTATGCAAATTAAAATCATTCCTAAGGCTTAGTTTCCCCATGCATAAAGTAAAAGATTAAAATAGGTAATCTTTCAGGCCTTTTTAAAATCAGCAAATTGTATTATCTTTATTACTATTATTTCCAAGAAATACACAGATCAAAATAGCATTTCAAAAGTAAAATGTTCTAACTCTTCAAAAGCCAGCCATTCCTGCCACTAGGAATAGCAACAGGAAAATAATCAAGAGCTGAGACACAGCTGTCAAAAAAAGGTATTCATTTGTCTTCTATGCTTTTTCTATAAAATCATGATGGGAGGAACAGCAGTTAGGAAACATGAACAACAGTGAGTTGGCTTAACTGAAAAAAGAAAGAAAACAAAACAAAAGAAAGAAAAAAGAAAAGCACCATTAATCAAAATGGTCCTGGCTGAGACTTCTGGATAGAAGACTTATCTCACACCTTCTTGGTCAAAGAATTAAAGGTCGTTGGTGCAACCTTTTCCACATGTGCCACATTCCACCTATGCTAAAAGCCTGCCTTTCATGCTGAACTCAAAACTCATCAGGAAATGACCCAGGGTGGAAAAGGAAGATAGTCTTTTTTTGTTTTTGCCTTCATTTCCTGCAGAAAGTATTTAGATATGTGTCCAGGAAGAAAAAAAATATATGTGTGTATATATTATAACATTCTTCTTTAAAAAAGAAAATACAGGCAAAAAAAAAAAAGAGCCTTGTTCAATCACAAACACATTGCAGTCAGTAGCTATGCTTCAGATCACAAATCATAGTGAAAGCCAGATTCTATCTATGTAACCCATAAAATTCCTCTTTAACTCAATATTGTTAGAAACATTCTAGCCCAGATTTGAAAGGATTTCCCTATTATTTTCTACCCAAAAGATTAAGCATTAAATAATGACCCCCCAAAATAGATAGCGCCTTATTTGTTAAGGAGACCTGTCTTACACTTTCCTAACATCACAGCGAGATTTCACGGTCACAGGAAAACAAAACACACACAATGGAGTGGTTATTAATTCAATAAATCCAGCGGCGCTCGTGCTCTGGGCAAAAGGCAAAGTTAAAAGCAGCTGTTCATTGACGACATGTGGGACATGGCCAGCGTGAGATAGCTGCCTCTTCACATCATCCAGCACTTTTAAGGCTGACTGCACTCAATTTCTTAGACAATCTACACACCATTTTCAGTTCTGTACCACCATAATTTATCACAACAATACCTCAAGCGCACAGATCGGAGGGGGAAAATGAAAGCAATTTACAGTATCAAGATGAAAGCCGCTGGGTGGACCGAGAAGACCTACTATGTAAATCATATGCACAACTTCAAGGAATGCTGACATAATATTCTGGAATTAATTTTTCCCAGCATTCCAGTGTAGGTCACACAAAGGTAAATCTAGTTTCTCCTCCCTACCTCCTATATCTGGAGTTGTTTATCAATATGTTAAAGAGGAAATTGATTTTAGCTCTCCCTTCTGCAGGGGCAATAAGAACCTTATGTATAAAACTTACCAATAACAATGAAAGGAATCAGTTGAAACATTAGTGCGCAATCTTTATATATGTCTCCCAGTTAAAGGTCATAGGAAGAAAGCAATAAAAAAAGCAGAAGCACAGAGAAATAAGGGTCGCAATCTATTTGAAATAGTAGTCTGGATTATTGTAAACTAATCTCATTATGTCTTCCTTTAAAATATGTCTATAAAATCTGCCTCAGACCCATTTCAGCAAACCGTACTGATGACAAACACCTTTCTGTAGGGTATTTTAAGGCATGAAATTTGTATAGCTACATAATGTGCATTTCATGTAGAAGTCTGTTTTCGTAGTCTAATATGAATAGTGTGTGTGTTCATCACCAAAAAAGAGGCAACTAATTATTTCAATATCATCCCCTCCATCCCCCTTTTCTCCTTCTGTCTTTCTTTCTTAATCTTCTTGGGTTGACTGAAGCAGGACAAGGGTGACCAGTTACACAGTGATGAGAAATGCAGCAACAAATCCAGTGTGGTCAGTGTCTCAGGACAAAAGGTGATAAGCCAATAGTAGGTCAGGTAAGGTTCTAGGTATCTTCAGAAATCGTGGAAGGAATCCAGGTTTTGTAAAAGTACGCAAATCGATGCATCAAGCCTTTTAACTTAGGTAATAAAGGAAAACATAGATTCTAAGAACTGAAAGACTTGCCAGTATCGTCATTTAAAACCTTGCTTGTTCTATAAATAATACCAGCTACCCTCTAGTCTCTTCTACGTCTCAGTATAGATGTAAACTGTTTACTGCACAGAATTTGGAAAATACAACTGCCGAGAGTCACTCTTAACCCTAACAATTAGGAAAGACCTCTACCTCTAGTTTTGTTTCTTTTCTCTATTGTTTATGGGTGAATTACACATTTTTATCTTTTATGTCTAGATTCATTTTAATGTAAATGTGCAAGAAATTGTTTTTATATTAATGATGCTAAATTTTTGTATATCATATATTCTAAATGTTTCTACATTTTCCATTTGCCTTTTCACTGTTTTTACTAAGTACTTAATTACCACTATTTTATTTATTCCTCACAAATATGCACATACGACAATTATTATATAATAACAGCTACTGCTATATTGCTATGGCTGTTTTCAGATCGGAACATTCAGGCCCATGGAAATACTCCTAGGACATGATAGTGGGTTATAAAAACCCCTCCCATACTTTTCTACTGTCAGTTTGTACTTTAGCATAATAGCTGACTGTACATCATAGTAGCTGCACCTAGGGGATACAGGAAGCAATTTTTGTGTTTATACACTTGGTATGACAAATGGCAAGTTGTGTGTGGGAACATATACAAAAGTGTCAAACCAGGATTTTTACCCACATAACACTCCATCTGACAAGTTTTGTGTGGGTTTACCTGAGCATCATGTAGGGGTAAAATAACCCACACAACTATTCTGTTATGAAAACATGTATTTTACCATGAAAGAGTGAAGGTGTGACTTACAGTAGCTGTACCTGGAGAAAGGAAAACGCATCTGTGCATTGACCCTCTTGGCAGATGAATGGCAAGTTGTGTACAGGAACTCCAAAGCAGCAGCAGGTGAGTTTTACTCATGAAATGCTCATTACTATGTTTCTGTGCACTTAAGATTCATTTTGAATTTTTTTCTTTTGATTTTTCTGATAGAAGTAGGCCAGTTTAGTACAGTGGCACACGCACACACACACACAAACAGATTTGCAAATTTTGGAGGAGGTCCAAAGGGAATCTTCAGATTACTCATGCATGGATGATGACGATGATAATGACTTTCGCTTTGTCCATGTGAGCCAAAGTCCCTGTGACAGTGAAATGGAGCAAAACTGGACTGTTACAGAAACAGGGAATTCAGACCTCTTTGACTGAGATGACGAAGAGAATGGCAATGTAAACACATATTAGACAAGCCAAAAAGGTACAGAATGGTTGCACAACCAAATGAAACAAACCAGTGTTAGAACTAGGTCCAAAAATACAGTGGCAGGAGTGAAACCTATTGGGCAGAATGCCACACCCTCATTCAACATTGGAAATTGTGTGTAACAGATAAAATGGTATAAGATGATGTGAAATAAACGAATGATGAGAAAAAAGTAGAACCTTCTGTATGCACCAATAGCCATACTCTAAAATGTGTTTATTGTGACACCTCACCCTCTGAACTGAAAACATTCATAGGACTGCTGTACTGAGCAGAGCTTTTTCATGGTGATTGCAGGAATTCAGAACACTTTTGGAAAGTGATGGGTATGAGACTGCGGTTTGTAGAATAACAAGGACACTTGCGAGATTTGGTTTCCTTCAGAGTTGTCTGAGGTTTGATGACAAAAGCTCTGGCCAAGAAAGAAAAAGAACTGATAATCTGGCTGCTCTCTTCTCATTGTTTGAGAGATTTTGGGGTGATTGTCAAACAATTTACATACCATATGAATACACAGTCATTGATGAAAATTTTGTAACATTTTATGGTTAGTGTAGCTTCAGGAAGTGTATGCAAAAAAAAAAAAAAAACCCTTCGAACCATAGAATAAAAATTTATGTCTTGTAGATACAAAGATTTATTATGTTTTCAAGTTCGAAATTTATCCTGGAACTCAGTCACAAGTTACTCATATAGTAATAAACTGTATGATGTTGCTCCCATCTACCAAACTAGTTGCAATGTGTCATTCCTCACTTGTTTTCCCAGTTTTCAGTTGATGTTATATCTGCTAACAAAGCTCAAATTGACCAGTGTAGGAACTGTAGAAAGCCACAAAGCAGAATTCCACATAAGGTGTTACAATCTCAGAACAGAGAACTGTATCGAACAATCTTCGGATTTCCAAAAGATAATATTGGTCTAGTATATGACAAAGAAAAACAAAATGGTACAGCTGATGTGAACATTGCAGTGTGATGGGGCTATTAATAGGGAAACCTCAACAAAAGCCTGAGATGTTAACTTTCTACCACAAAACCAAAGGTGAGGGATATGTTGATGAGTTATGTACCAACTATGATGTCATTTAAAATGCAAATTATTGGCCAATGGTTGTGTTTTTCTTAAGCCTGACCATGTATGGCATAGTTTTATAGTTGACAAAGAAAATAACAAGGACAAAATACCACAGAGAAATTTTATTAGAAGATTGGGACTGGAACTCATAATAGATCATTTATAGCCAAGGGAAAACAAAGTGTTTCTGCCCAGGGAACTACACCAAAAAATTGTGGCCCACCCTGGTGAGCTAACAGGTGAACAGGCAGGCACAGCATCACAAAGACCTCCTACAACAGGAAAACCAAAAAGATGTCAACTGTGCCCTCCAGAAAAGGGCAGGAAAGCAAAACACATGTGTTATCATATGTGATACTTGGGTATGGAACATGCAGTTTTCACACATGACTGCCTTGGGTGTGATAGTTGAAGTAAAGGTTATTTCTGTAGCAGACTCTTGATTGTATTTACATTGTCATTCACATAGGTTTTTATTTCTGATGTTATCTTTTAGGTTTTGTAAGCAAATAAAGTACTGATGTGAAAATGTTGATGTTTGTTCTAAATATGCAATACATATTAAGAATTTAATACTTTATTTTGTTGATATTTTATGTTCCTGTTAATTAATAAGAACCTCCTGAAAAAGCAACAAGACCAGCTAGATGTTCACTACATCCTACAAAAAGGCCAAGAAAGCAAAGCACATGTGCTGTCAGTGTAAGCGACACATATGTATGGAACATGCTGTTACATGCAGACTGCCTCGGGTTGTGATAATTGAAGTAAATATTATATTTTTGTAGTCATTTTATCATTAAAAACCTGATGAGGTAGCTATTGTAATATTACATAGTAGGGAGAAGGAGAGAGGCGAAGTGATTTGCTGAAGGTCTTTGTCAGCAACGTCTCTCAACTTCTTCCTTCCCATGAGAAGTAACATGAATATCAAAGTGTAATTTAAAATACTGTTTTCGAAGGTCTTCACACACATATTCTGAGTCTAGATGATTGATAAAAGAGTTCTGCTCACTGATACTACAAGGCTATTTCACAAACTGTAGCAAAACAGTACAGGGGCCACATAAAAATCTCCAGGGCTGTTTGTTTGCTTTATGGTCCTAGGGATAGAACCCTGAGCCTCATTCATGCTAGGCAGATGCTGTGCAGAGCCACACACCAGCCCCAACCAATGTCTGGCTGCACAGAAAGGCTGCTCTAACCATCACTGAATTTCTAGCCAAAGCAAATTATCATGACCAAACCTACCAGGAAGCCAAGCTGGCTCCATTGCCTAAAGGAATTACAACAAACAAAAGGATTTTATTTAAATTAATACTAGAGAGGTGGCTTTCTAGGTAGATGTGGGGTATTTAAAATTAATTTCGTGCCATGGTTTAATTACTAATGAATTTGCTCTTTCAAAGTCTGATGACAAAGAGCATATCTACCTAATTGCGCTGAGAATATTAGCCTTCAAATTAGTTAATTAAGAATACTACAAAATTTTAATTGTATTATTAATCTTAGTGTGTACATACTTTTTAAAAAAATTAATCAACCCTTACCCCCCATGTAAAAATATTTTTGGGAAAGAATAAAGTAAATTTAGCAATAATACAGTGCCTAGGTTCTAATTCTGTTGACTTTTATAACAAGCCATTTATTATTATTTATCATTTCTCTGAGGATCACTGTCCTCATAGTTATATGAGTTATCTACCTAGTTGACGTGTTGTGAGGATCAACTGAGATAATGTCTAAGACAATCTTTTAAAATCTAAGTAGTATAAGTCCTAAATACTGCAATTGTTATTACAGCAAGGTGTGGGTTTTTCTCTCTCTTACTATAAAATACGTAAAAAATTAACTTTTTATTTTGTAGGTAAAAGGATTTCCAGGACTAAAATTCAAAGAAGCTAAACAGAGGTGATTTTTGCATGCTTCTTCAGTTGTCCAATTAACTGTATTTCTCTGACAAACTAAAATACAAAACCTACTCCATGAAGTAGATAAGCTGGAGGACAGCTGTTAGGCAACTTCAGATGCTGGCTGAGTGCTTCCTCCTATGGGTGAGTCGGACCATCGTCATAGAAGTGATATTTTTAGTGAAGATCCTAGAACCCTTGGACAGATGCGTTATCTTTATTGAATGCTACCTGTTGTGACTTGTGTATGGCTGTCTCCCCAGAGCCTCATGTGTTCATAGGTGGGGCTTTCTGGAGGTGGCTAGAACTGGAATGTGTGATGATAGGATCAAGGGTGGATGATAACTAAATTAGCCCACTGAGTGTTTTGGCATAGTTCTGGATAGGATTGAGGGTTCCCCACCCTGGGTGTAGTACTCACCCTAAGGGCAGGTAACCCAGATAAGATATAAGAGACAGAAAGGATCACTAGTCCTTGCTTGTTGCTTGCTTGCTGCCTTGTGCCAGCCATGAACTGTTTCTCCTCCATGATGCCTGTCTGCAATGTCACCACGCCTTGCAGCCAGCCACCTATGGAATGAAATCTCTGCATGCTATGAGCTAAAATAACCCTTTCTTCCTTTAACTTTTGTTGTTGGGTATTTTGTCTCAAAAAATGGAAAATTAAGACATCACCTTTCCTTCCATTTTTATATATAAGGCCAAGTTTTTTTTTGGGGGGGTGCCATGGATTGAACTCGGGTCCTTGCACTTGCAAGGCAGGCCACCAAACCACTGAGCTAAATCCTCGATCCTTAAGGCCAAGTTTTATATGAGATATAGTTACCTAAATGAAAAGCTGAATTGTGATTACTGTCATAGTGCCTGGGAATATTGAGATGGTTTCAAAAATCTCATTATGAATTTTAAGGAATAACACTAATATGACAAGAGCTGACAACTTAAGATAGTATGTTTTATTTTAAGTACTACATTTTTATGCTCATATTTTCTTATTTTATATAATTTAATATGTACTGGATAGTTTCTTTCATACTAATACATTTCTCTGTTTGCCTAAAGCTTACACCTGATGTCTCCTTTGCAAGGAAAAGCAGAATGAAATTAGAAAATTAGATTTCATGACCTCTTGATAGCATGCAAACTAAACAGGCCACACAGGCTGAAGGAATAATTATTGTGATATTTAGCTCAATATTCAGCTAGAGAAAGGTATAATATGGAAACACATATCTGGTACCTTATTAACCTAATCAATTCTTTTAACTCTCCTGACACAGGATCAAGGCCATACACCAGGAGATACACTTTTATTAACACAAAATTAAATGTATGCAGCATGGACACTCTATGAGCTTGGACAGAGGTGCTGTGTTGTGGAGAGAGTAGAATGAACTTAAATCACAGTATTTAGGATATCGTTTGCAAGGTCACAGAGGCTGTGTTGAAGTCAGAGATGACTAGGACACCCACAAATAGCCTTTGGTCAAGGTCTGGGTGATCAATGCAGTTAATCACATTTGCAAGTTACTTTTGGAGGTTACAAAAACACAACTATGTGGTATTCTATAGAAAGATGTGGAAGACTGAACTGTATTACTTACTATTTAACTTGAGTAGAGGGCACAGTAATCTCTGAGTACCTATATGCTGAGCTCCATATGAGAAGATACAGATGATAAAGTGGAGCAAGCATCCAGAAAGACATTTAAATTAGAACCTAGTATGATAACTGAAGCTTGATTGTTGGAGAAGTGGGTGGAATGGGCTGGGTGGGTGGGAAGAGGATGTGATGTACGATCTAGTCATCGACTCATATATACTCCTGTGTGAGAACTGACAAATATATAGCAAAGGTGGGCATCCCCTAGGATGAGTCATTTGGAGCTGTGTTTCAGGCACCGTGAATGTTATGCCTATAGTGGAATCCGTGGATTGCACTGGAGTCCACTGGAAAGTGCTGATATCTCTGTTGCAAGGAGCGATAAGTCTGGCTGGACTCCAGCTGCATTTCCTCCTCAGGCAGCAGCTCCACCCTCCTCCCACTTTAGACTTCAGTGGGGCTGCTTAGTTTCTGCCCTGGCCATGATGGGCCAGCCAGAGACTTAGAGAACAGAACATGGAACATTTCTTTTTCACAGAATCCATCCTTCACTCTGTAGTGATCTTTCTGCCCCAGGCACCATCTCACTCTTCGGGTCACACAGAATGTGGGGTTTTTAGAGTTATGAGCCATAAAAATGGAGAGTTTCACCCATGTTGGTTTCCTATTCCAAGTTTGACCTTCTCTGCAGAGGCTTCCTAGTGCTCTCTGCCTTCACCTTCCTGGCCTCTTCTGTCTGTTGTTTGGAGACTAAGTATCACTCAGGACCACGAAGAGGCACTTGCATTGACCACACTCAGAAGAGAAATAATATTCACCGGTCAAAGCAAATCTGTTTATCTTGATGAATTTCAGAGCTGAAGTAACAGTCCCGTGTCCAGGCAAGCAATGTGACCATTGCCTCCAGCCCAAGGTGCTAGCAAGGGGTTGGTCTGCTTGGTTCACCTCGGAATGCTTAGTGCTCAGCATTAAAGTAATTCATGAAGACTGGAGATAAAATGAAAACAGTTTCTAGAGTAAGAAATTTCACATTTTGTCTTAGTTACTCTTCTCATTTCTGAGACACAACACTCAACACCCAGAGTTAAAAGAGCTCTTACTTCTCCTCAGTGTGTTGAGGATTCAGTCCATAGTCAACTGGTTCCACAGCAGGGAAGTGAGGCAGAGGGCAGGGCAGAGGAGAAGCTGCTCGTGGCGTGAAATCAGAAGCAGAGAGAGATCAGGGAGGATGAGGGAGACAGATCTTTCCAGACTACCACCTCCACCAGACTTCGCCTCCCAGACCACACCCAGCTCTAAACTCAGCAGTGCACTAACCCAGGGATGAGCACCACACCTGATGAGCCCATCACACACTTGTGCTTCACGAGGCTTTGGGGGACAGCTAAACATGAGCCACAACACAATCTACAACCCAGTTCCACCGGTGGCATTTCACGCAGACTGAAACACTTTTGTTAACCATGCGTCCGATGGTTACTATGATATTTAGCATTTAGCTGGATGTGGTGGTGCACGCCTGTAAACCCAGCATTCAAGAGGCTGAGGCTGAGGCTGAGGCAGGAGAATCACAAGTTCCGGGCAATCTGTGCAAATTAGCAAGACCCTATATCAAAATAAATAAACAAATAGCTGGGCGTGGTGGTGCACACCAGCAATCTCAGAACTCAGGAGCCTGAGGCAGGAGGACTACTGAGAGTGCAAGGCCAGCCTGGGCTACATCGTCAGAGCCAGACTGAACTACAAAGTGAGATCCTGTCTCCAAAACAACAACAAAAACCCAAAACCAAACAAATAAAAAGGGTTCCCAACATACCTCAGTGGTAGAGTGGCTACCTAGCACACATGAGGCTGTGGGCTCAATCTGCAGTAGCAAATAACAATTTTACCAGTATTCTAGTTATACATATAGCGTAAGTTTATTACATATACATAAAGAATGAGATTTTAGATCTCTGAAGGAGGTTCTTTGTAGATTCTGGGAAAACACTTGCCTGACTCCATCCCATAAAACACGGATACACATAATCCTTACATTGCCTCTGCTGCCTGAATAGAAACTCGGAGAAGTGTGAGAAGCAGTCTGGAGGAGAAACGCCTAGGCCAGCGATGACCTCCGCGAACATCTTCGGCGCTAGGCCGGGCAGGCCATTTGCCTAACTGTACGATTCAGTGCTCGGGGGCACCCGGTATGATTATGGTTACTGTTGCTTTATGGACAAACCGAGCGTGAGTGAGGTTTCCGCCCAAGTCATCCACTGTCAATTAAAGAAGCAGTGGCTTGGATTCAGCTGTACACGTCGTCTCCACGAGGAGACGCTCAGCTCTCTGCTGATCTCGCGCGGGGAAAATCACGAAGTCAGGTCTATGCCAGTGTCGACTGTGAACAGGAGACCTTGCTTTATTAGCATATTTCCAGGGGCATTGTTCTAACAAATGTTTGAAATATAGCTTCATCCATAGGCTCACGTGGTTGAGTTAAAATGTTTTAAAATATAAACTGTAGAAAATATTTCAGATTAATAGTCTTATTTTGGCGTAAAATGTGCTATTATGTTCAGAATTCTATCATTAATTTGATTTCACCAAAAGTTGCTTTTGCAGTATCTTCTCCTTTTGAAGTTCAAAGAAAGATATTTCAAACACACATACAAATCAGAAACTGACCAAGCAATTCATTTTTTAAATTGAGTTTATTGGTACATTCTAGGTATGTAGTACAGTTACATTCATTACTTGTACCTTTACATGACAGGTCTTGGTTCTCATTTTTCCCCTTGTCCCTACCAGTTCATTATTAAAAAATAGACTGTTCATTTCTAGTTTTCACCTTATTCAATGGTTGTAGCTGGTCAATTCCTAATTTTATAGGCCTGCAAATATGATGCTGGGATACTTTATTAAACACAGTTTAACGTGCTGTGCTTTAGCTTATATCTTTATAATGTGTACAATTAGAAAGAACACTTTAGTATCCTGAAATTTTCAAGAATGTTAAAGATAAGCAAAAAGAGAAGAATTGTTTTTAATAATCTCCAAAATAATTCATATTGCATATCTGTCTTGCTGGGTTTCTTTGTTCTTCAAGTGAGTTATCAGGATCCTTGTTTTGTTAAATGGAAGTATTGGAAACTGAAATATGAAACTTCTCAAGTCCCAGGAAGCTTTCTTTGGCTATTGACAACAGTCCCTAAAATGAAGGACTCAAGGTGATAATCTGTGCAGTAGCACTCACTTGGGGAAACGGGCTTATAATATCCTTTCTCTTACTTTTCTATGTATGTTTTAAAAATCGTTATCTTTAACAATATACATTATAAGTTAAATTATTATAGTATTGTGTACATGTATATCCTGAGAGATTTTTATTAATCTTATCTTCAATACATACTAAAATAAGTTGAACATTTTTAGAATATGAAATACATGTTAAGTTGACTTTTTGAAGCATTTTAAGTGCACCTAAAAACACCAAATGTAGACACACACATACATGTACACAAAGTCAAATTTAAGTTTTAGAATTTAAGTTATTTCTCCATCAACACCAACAAATACTCATCTGTGGATCAGATTTGAATAATGAACACATTTTATTTTAAAGTTGAAACATAAATCCTTACTTTCATATTTACATACAATTTATAATTTCTAGACAGTGACATTCCTTTTAAAAATCTTGTCTTCTGATTCCAAGATGAGTATTAAATATTCTGCTTGATCTACAGTTTTATATAATAAATTCCTCGCTTACTAATGAGTTCTTTTCTGGGAAAACATTCGTAATCAGACCCATTCCTGAGCCTGATAAAGTGATCTATTTACACTTTGGACACAAATTCACAGTGCATGCGACTATGCACTTCCTAGCAGCCCCCTCCACACTGCCGCTGCCCTCCCTCCTGCTTCCGTAAACCCTGGCTCTGACTCAGTGCTGTGCCTCTCACTCACTGTGCACTGTTGTACTGTACAGCGCTCAACCAGCAGCACAGCTGTGACCGTGTCCTGCAGACATGCCGGCTGCTCCTGAGATTTGTTCACTTCTGCGACTGTTAGTGTGAAGTCTGTTGGTATCTGTGAAAGTTTACACCTGGAATGTTTGTAAGCTGGGGACGTACTGTATTATAATACTCTTAATGCTAAGTGTACAGAAGTGATGAGTATAAATACACTTTTTAATCTTACAGATAAATTTTTAGTTCTGCTCTGGATTTGCTCTTGAATCAGCTTATGTCTACATTGATAGAACCAGCAGCAAAATCATTCTACATTGTTTTAACAGTAGATTGGCACTTTTTAATCAAAGTACTTAAATATTATTGTTTGGTAGAAAATGAAAATTATTTAAATTGTGGAATATATAGATACTGATATAAGATATATAAAGAGATAAACAAGTTAATCGCCAAAATGAAATATATTAGATATCTCTATATCTATTTGTGTATATACCAGGTAACAGATTAACAAATTCTAGAAAGAAAATCCATTAGAATTATCATTTGAATGGAAAGATTAGATCTGTATTTTATTTTTCTACAAACTACATACACTAATTTTGTATCCTAAATTATAACTTTTAAACTTATTAGGAGATTGCAGCTGCTAAAGATAATTTTACTGTCACAGCCATATTTCCTTCTGTTTGCAGGACAAGTAATGAAGTACACCAAATATCACAGCCAGAACTGTAATGAAAAGGTCTGTAAATATTTCCACCACTTTGCCAAAATAATGGCAAAAAAGTTAAATAAAATAGAAAACATTTTTTCCAACAGTGTCCAAAAAGTGAAAATATATTTCAGAAGCAAAAACTGGGAAGAAAGAAGGGCCCTTGATTGGGTGCTATGTGTTGGACACCGCGGTGATTTCAGTGGACATTTTGTCAGCACTCGGGCTGGGCTAGGGACTGGCAAGGTGGTGGGAATTCCATGTTAGCCACACTGGAGCATTCTAACAAGTCATTTATCTCACAAAGGCTAATATAAGAGTCTCTATTGCTCCTTTGGGCAAATAGAGTCATTTAATGCAGATGGTGCCAATTGCACTGTTGGAAACTGGGAGAACAGGAGAATTCATTCTATTCTTTGCACTCCCTGAAAATGAGCAGTAGACAGAAAAATCTTGTAACCAGACACTGGCTTAAATGTTTTTCTCCATTCCAGTTTTCCCACAGCTGAGGCCATTCCTCATCTTTCAGACCTGAGGGCTAAACTTCTAAGATGCTACTTATGAAACTTAATTTCTTTGCTCTGTCATCTTGCAATAATTTGAAGATACTACCTCAAGAATAAAGGCAGCAAGCGGCTGAAAACGCAAAATATAAACAATTGAAATATGACAATGTATAGCAGGCTCTGATGGTCCAAATTACCACTTGCAATATTACTGAATGCAGTAATGTCTTCATTTGAAAGAAGATTAAAAGATAATCTGTGTTTTTATCAAAATGTTAGCAAATGAAATCAGTGAAAAATTAAATAATGGCACTATGTGCAATCACCCAGTGAACGCCTAAACTAACCACTGACCTCACTTAAAACTCTACCATTGGGGAATTTCCTTAGTTTTACTGTAACTGTTTGAATCCCTAAAGGATAGTGTTTACATGCACAGAAATTTTACACAAACCATCTTATGATATGCATTCTTCTTCTGTTTGATTGTTTTCATCTCTAGCTCTTAAAGAGTTTGGTCTATTTGTATTTCTGGAATTATTTCTACTATTTTCTTATATTCTCTCCAAGTATCCTGTTTTTCTATATTTCTTTGAAATTTTCGCACACTGCACTTTAAAAATCAATTCCTTCACTCAGTGAATCAGCTGAACCAAGTGCCGAGAAACACAAATTTAGGTCAGAATAGATCGAGGAACGCTTAGTTTTTCTGATAGTCTAATCTTCCTTAAATATTACCAAGACTATTACTTTTCTTAGTTAATTTAGAGATATTTGCTATCTCTCCTTGACACTTTCAAATTCTAAAATATGCGTATATCTAAGTTTGTTGCTTGTAGTTTCTGCTGGCTTGATGCCAGACATAATTTGTAATTTGGATTTTTAACTCATGTCCACAGTGTCAAGACCTGCATTGGTGAAGCAACAGCTTTTATGTACAGTAGTAAACTAACTTCCAGTTTCACTGATTAAAACACAGATTCTCAGAGTCTAGCACTAATGCTAATCAAAGAAGGCAGATATAGCTGTATTCATTTCAAGTTGTAAATTATGAAGAGGTCAATTCTCCAAGAAGATGACAATCGTTACTGTATCTATGCCTATAAAACAGCATGAAAATATATGACACAAAAAGTGATAGAGCATTAAGAAGAAAGAAATAAATGAATCCACAACATACTTGAAGATTTCAATACCACTCTAGCCAAAATAGACAAATCCAGAAAGCTCAAAATCATTGATGACATAGTTGAATTCAATAAAACCATTCATTACCAGGGAAAATTGGAATTCATAAACTACAGTACTTAACCCCAAAATAGCAGAATAGAGATTCTTCTCAAATTTAAATGAAGTTCACTTGATATATCGCTAGATAGATCACATTCAGATATGACCAGATAGCCTTTGAAACAATTCTTAAACTTTAAGAGTAGGAATCATATAATGTCTGCTTTCAGACCACAATGAAATTAAAGCAGAAATCAAGAACAGAAAGCAAACTAGAAAATACCCCCAAATTTGGTGATCTCACAAAATCTTTCCAAATAACACATGGATCAACGAAGTAGTATTTAGGGAAATTTTAGAAAGATTTTGAGTCGAGTCAAAATAAAAATGTGACTTATCCAGACAGGCAGGATGCAATTATAGCAATGGTTAGAGGCAAATTTGCAGTGCTGAATTAGAAAAAGAAGACAGATTTGGTCATCAATCTAAGTTCCCACTGTAGCAAACCAGATAAAGAAGAGCAAACTGATTCTAACATAAGTGGAAGGAAAACAAAAATTAGAGTACAAATCATTGCATTTGAAAACCTGAAATCAATAGAGAAAATAAACAAAACCCAAATTACCTACTTTGAAAATACGTATAGAAGTGATAATCTTCTCAGGGAGAAAAACAAAAAAAAAAAAGGACACAGATTACTAATATTAGAAGCGAAAGAAAGGACATCACCACAGATGCCATGGATACTAACAGCACAGACAGTCACTGACTTAGGGTTCTTTGACATTGCGATGTTAATGCAAGTGACATGCACGCAGCAGGAAGCATGTGCTGAATTTTGACCCATTCTCAAGCTAACAACATGCACGAGGATCCTCTCTCACTGTGCTGGGTGAGAGTGGTAGTGAGTCACAAATTCCAGTGAGTCACACTATTAGGAGAGCAGACAAATGACACTCTGCAGTGTGCCGTGCTAAGATATGATGTTTGGCGGATGAAGTTTATGAAGTGAATTTTCAACTTACAGTATTTTCAACTAATGATGATTTTATCTCAGTGTAAACCATCATAAGTCAAGATTCATCTTTTAATAAAAGAATATGTGAATGACTTTATGCTCACAAATCTGACTGTCAAGAAATGGACCAATTTCTTGGAAGATTCACTAGACAAAACTTACACAAGGAGAAATAGATAATCTGCATAGGTCTATATCAATTAAAGAAATTGAATTAATAAATAACTTTCTAAACAGAAAGCAGTAAGACGAGATGGGTTTACTAGTGAATTATATGCTAAACTCTAAGGAACTTTTAATTCTCTACAATGTTTTCCATAAGTTAGAAACCCACCCAGTACTTCCCATTGCATTCTAGGAGGTCACTATTATCCTATTTCTAAAATCAGACAGTACAAAAAAATAAAACTAGAGACCAACATCTTTCATGAACATCGCTGGATAATTCCTCAGTATACCAATCAGAATACCAATTACTTCTTGACCTTATGGCTAACATTAAGTGCATAATACTGATAGCATCCCTCACAGAACTATAGGAAATAATCCTAAAATTTGTATGAAACCAAAAGATACCCAAAATAGCAAAAGCAGTCTTAGCCAACAAGAACAAAGCAGGAGATATCACAATCCTGGATTTTAACTTATATTATAAACTACTGTGATGATAACTGAATGGTATTGGCAGAAAAACAGATGTGTTAATCAGTGGAACAGAATAGAGGATGCAAAAACAATCCTGCCATGTTTCACTATCTGTTCTTTGTCAAAGGGGCCAAAAACTTACGCTGGAGGCAAAATACTCTCTTTAGCAAATGGCCCTGGGAAAACTGACTACACATCTGCAAAGATTGACTCTAGACCCACTCTCTCACCTTGTACTGAACTAAAATCAAAGTGATTCAAAGACAGAAATGCTAAAACAGAAACAATCTGTTGGAAAATAAAACAGGTAAAACTCTTGCAGACATAGTTTTACTGTCTGAACAGAATCCCAGTTGCACAAGAAGAAAAATCAAGAATCAGCTAATAGGATCATACCTCACAGCAAAGGAAACAACCAGCTGTGAAAAGACCAACTTCAAAATTGTTTTTAAAATGTCAGATGTCTTCTACAAGGGAAAAGTATCTACAATATATAAAGAACTAAACATAATTGAGTCTCCCCAATAAAAGAGGCAATCAAAGTATGGGCTCCTGAAATGGATACACACAACTCAGAAAAAGAAGTACAAATGGCCAATAAATACATAAAAAATGTTCATCATCTCTGGCCATTAGGGAAATACAAATTTAAAAAACTCTGAGTTTCTACCTTGCTACATATAGAATGGTTACCACCAAAAAACAAATAATAACAAGTGCTGGTGAGGCTGTGGAGAAATAGGAACCTTTCTACATCTTTGATGGGGATGTAAAGTAGCACAATATCCAAGGAGTTGAATATGATAATTCCTAAAAAAACTAAAAAGAGGGGCCAGGGATTTAGCTCAGTGATTCTGCCACCCACCTCACAAGTGCAAGGACCCGAGTTCAATCCTGGGTAAAAAACAAAAACAAAAACAAAAACAAAAACACCTAATTTCATTTGACTGAGCTATTCCCCTTCTAGATGTCCTCCTGAAAGGTAAAAAACATATTTCTGTGATACGTGCATAGTCATGTTTATAGCACCGCAATTGATAGAGCTAAACCTTGGAAGTGGTGTGTATGTCCATCCAGAAATCCATGGATACAAACAACTTTGGATTTATACATAATCGAGTACTACTTTGCCATAAAGAAGGAAGAACTGGAGTGATTCATAGGAAAATGGATACACCTTGAAACAGTAATGTTAAATGAGTAAATTAGACACACAACTTAAATATCTCATTGTTACACATTTATGAGAAACTTAAAGTATAAATAAATGAAAGAGAAAATAAAAGACAAATAATAAGAAACTAGGAGACAGAGCTTTTGCAATAGGGAAGAAGACCGAGAGGTGGAGTAGGAAGGGAGGGAAGAGACAATAAGGGCATGAAAACATTAAGAGCTACCTGTACTGTCTCTCCATAATGAATGTAATCATTATGGACTGCAAGCACGTCCTGACAAAAATAAAAATAAAATTTATCCTGCTTTATAGAACTCTAATGTGTATGAATACTACATTTTCTTTATCCATTCATTTCTCGGTGGACCTATAAACCACTTCCAAGCTTTAGTAGCTATGAGATGTGCTGTATAAACATGGGTGTGCAAGCATCATTGTAATGTGATTTTTAGCTCTTTCTGGAGGGCACCTAGAGGGGGAATAGCTAGGTTAAATAGGATTTCTCCTTTTAGTTTTTGTGGACTCTTCATACTCATCTCCATAGATATTGTACTAGTTTACATTCTCATCAATAGTGTAGAAGTGTTCCTCAATAAAAACATTACCAAATTACTTGCAATTATGTGTAAAAAGAATTCTTTATCATGATGAAGTAGCATTTATTCCAGTTATGCAAGGCTGCTTCAACATTTGATAATCAATCAAACACAATGGACAACACCAGCAGGCTATAAAACAAAACAAACCATGATCATATCAATATATGCAGAAAACACACTCAGCAAAACCCAACAGAAACTCCTGACTAAAAAAGCAAAACTCTCAGCAAACTACGATTCTAGGGAACTGCTTCAGCTTTCTAGAGAACATCAATTTTTTAAGTTCTCAGGGAATTCAGTGCAATATATCCATCTGTCTGTCTGTCTGTCTGTCTATCTGTCTATCTCCCCCTCAGTGGACCACAGTTACCTGAAATTGATCAAGATGAATTCTCTGCTACATCTTTCAACTCTTTCTTTGTGGGGAGGTGGATACTGGGGCTCAAACTTGGGAACTTGTGCTTGCAAGGAAGGCAGCAGAACCACTGAACTAAATCCCTGACCCTACATCTTTTAAATGAGAGCAGGAAATATAAATTTAAATCCAATTCCAGAAAAACAACTTTTTTGCATAACTTAACTTGTGATCTGAAGTTAGCATTCCCTGTGCTTAAAATGGGTATAAAGTGTTAAAGTTACTTACCAAGCCCTATGAACCCTAAACCTCCAGATTATGAAATACTGAACAGTTCAGCAGAAAGCCTGATAATCAGAAATGGAAACTCATCCATTATTATGAGGTCCACAGTGCTGAAAGACGCAGAGCCAGAAGGATCGGACTGGAGAGCTTTACAGCAGTAAGGTGAAAGGCTCGTTGGTCTCGCAGAGCCACCACAAGACAAGAAAGCTGATACCAACTGCCAATGGGAAGGCGCCAAGAACAGCAGCTTTCCGGTTAGGGCATGGTAAGTGTCTGTAACAGCAGGCGGTAGAGGGCTATGGTGAAAGAGCGCATTCCAACAGGAAAAGATGAGCTAGAGACTCCTGTTCACCTCCAATTTGTGACGGATTTGATAGTCATCACTCTCTTGTGCAAACATGAGAAAGCTGAAAGGTATTAGAGAGCACGAGTTGTCTTGGTCCCCTCAGCAAATGAGGGAACAGTACTTCCCATCCCAAACCCGGTGGAGCATACAGTATGAGCCTTACATCTGACGTCTCTCTACCTAGAGCAGAAGCCAACAGAACACAAACGGGGAAACGGCCACCTCGGTGAACTGCTGGAGACCGAGTGGGGCCGAGAGGATGGGCATCCTACAGGTACAGCCGCCTGGGGCCCTGCGAAACACACTCACCGGTGGGGCACTGCTTACCCCCTCAGCTGAGACCAGCCGGACCAGTACATTCACACATGTGCGCAGAGTTGTAAGGAGTGAGTTTATTTCATGCAGATAAGGGACAAGCGAGAACAGAACCATTGAGAGCTGAGGCTCAGGAAAACTAGGGGCTCGAGAGCGTGGTCTCAAGCAGACAGAGTCTTAGTACCGCGCCCACTTGAGCGACAGCCCAGGACCTGCAGGGCTGCCACCGGGCTGCCTGCCTCTGGGCTGGGGCTTCCTGGGTGGAGCTTCTAAGCACATCCTGCTTTCAGGGCAGACAGAAGGGAAGCCCGTGCCGAACACTGGGTCTCTCTCCCTCCGATGTGCCTCCCTGAGCTACCTGGGGCAGCTCTCCTTGTCTCGGGATACTGGTTCCCACCACACTCCATGGCCCGTCTCGAGAGAGGGAGGAGGGCAGAGCAGGGTCAGTCCCAAGGCCACCCAGAGAGCTGTCATGGAGGCCTCTGTACTTTCAAGGGCTGTGCTCCTAGAAATCCCGGGGTGTTCCGTATGAAGAGCCCGGGACATTTCTGTCCTTGCTCTGCTGGGGCAGGAGAAGAGAAACCCCTGGGAATTCGGCCCGGTGTTCTCTAGGAGACAGCAGTCCAGGCAGCGGGAGCTTCACCAGAGCCTTATCACCTGGACAGCTCTCTAGGAGCACTTATTGTGTCACCCCAAGAAGTGGGCCACCCCACTGGTCCACAGCAGAAGTCGCAGGGTGCCCCGTGCCCGCCCCCTCAAGCCCCCGTGTGGTGTCTGTGAGTCACAGCTGACAGAGCTGCGAGACCCCGACTGGCTAAAGAAGGGTTCTTAAGGAAATTCAGAGGAACAGACCCAGAGAAGGGCCGGGAGAGAATGGAAAACTCTGCCACCAAAGCACTAAATGCAGCAAACCTTAGACAGAGCGCACACAAATCCTCACAGTGGTGTGCGACTGCCTCAGTTCTTATATCCAACATGGCTTTTCTGGGCTTTCAACAGCGAGCTACAAGCTGTACCAAAGAGGAACCAAAGTCGATTTGAAGAGACCAAGAAGCCTCAGAGCCAGACCGAGGTATGACACTGATTTAGACTTATAGACAATAAATTTAAGATAACTACGATTAATACTTTAATGATTCTAATAGATAGTTTGGCATCAAAGAAGAACAGATGGGTAATATAAGCAAAATACGAAAACTACAAGAAAAACGTCTTCATGGCTTGAGATTTGGTTTCAAATTCTTAGATTTTAAAATAGAAAAATAGATCAATTTTATTTCCTTACTATTAAAAACTTTTGTTAAACAAAGGATTTTGTCAAGAACGTGAAGACAACCTACAGGATGGGAGAAAGTATTTTCAAATCATTATCTGCTCAGGGTTTAATATCCACAATATATAAATAGCTCTTTCTACCCAGCAATGAAAAAGGGTAACAACCCAATTTAGAAACAAGGATTTGAACAGATTACTTTCAAAGAAGATTCATAAATGGCCAAAGGAGAGCATTGTCAGTCGCTGAGGAATCACACACCCATCGCACGAGACCCTATGTCACGCCCATTAGGGGCTTTCATGGAAAATGGGAAATGGCCTGAGGTGCAGCATGAGGAGAAGTCGGGGCCCCGCACAGCGCTGGATGCAACCAATGTGGCCAGTTTAAGGCAAAGGTCTAGCACACTTCTCTTCTTGCCAAAATTTATTCAGCTACTAGTAAATATTCAGCACTATGCTTTCCCAAAAGGGAGAAACAAAAGAAGGAAAAATAGAAAAGAAAGATAAAAGTGATGTAATATTGAATAATATCCTTGTCTTTCATTTTAATTTTTTACCTTAATTTTTTTTTTTTTGGTACTGGGGATCGAACTCAGGTCCTTGTGCTTGTGAGGCAGGCGCTAGAACCCCTGAGCTAAGTTTCCATCCCGCAATATCCTTGTCTTTGACCGAGGAAAATGTTGCACCTTGTTTGACTATTAAAACTTTCAAACGGAATTACCATATCATCCAGCTGGTCTACTCTTAGTTATGCTTTCAAAAGAAATTAAAACATAACTTCACACAGAAATGTATAAATAATATGTATAGCATATCCATCCAACAGCCGAGACAAACACAATGTCCATAAGCAGCCAAGAAGACGAACTGTGTTACAACAAACGTGGAGAATCCTTAAGCCATGAAAGGAATGAAGAAATAGAAAATTATTATTATGAATAAATGATGCAACTTGGATAAATCTCAAAATACTCAAAAATCAATATACCAAGTGAAAGAAATAATATACATAATACACATTTGCATATTCCGTCATATCCTTTATGTGCTATATTCAGATAGGAAAATCTGTAGAAAACTTCCTGGTCACGGGGCTGGGGTAATTGGGGAGTGACAGGCAAAACAGTCTGGGGTGCTCTTTGGGTAATGAAACAGGTTGGGTTTGGTTTTCTTTTTTGCTACTGCACACTGAACCAAGGTTTTCACAGTGAGCTACATCCCCAACCCTTTTTAAATATTTCTTTTACATTTTAAGACATAGTTCACCATGTTGCCAAGATGCCTAGGCTGGGCTTGAACTTGCAGCTCTCCTGCCTCAGCCTCTCAGAGTGCTGCCCCACTGGTGTGTGCAATGGTGCCCAGCTGATGAGACTGTTTTGAAACTGGAGAGAGGCACGGCTGCTCCACACTGTAGCCACTCCGTGTCATTGAGCGGCACACTTAGACTGGTTAACTGTAGGTTTGTGAACGTCACCTAGGAATGCTAGAAAAAAAAAACAAAAAAAAACCCATGTTCTCCTAACTTTAAGACTGAAAGCTTCAGTGATTCTTACAGAAGGAAACACTCAAGAAGAGTTAAGTTCAGAGCAATTAGAAAAACAAAGTTGTGTGGCCAGTTTCAAAGCTGCCCTTAGCACATACCTCTTCTTGCCAAAATGTATTCATTATTCAGTACACACTTATTCCTGCGCTTGCCAAAAGAAAACAATAGGGAAGAAAGAAAAAACAATAGATTGGACAGTAGCATTGCCTCTGAGAAACTTGTGATTTAGACAGGAGCTGCGCCCTGCAGGGAGTCTCCTCACAGGAGGGGCAGAGCTGCTTGCGGCGCCCTGGGGAAGGGGTCCACCTGGCCTGCCCCTGCGCCTAGTCCCGAGCTGCGCTTCGGAGGGGACTCAGCCCTGGGAACCCAGAGAGCTGAGGCAAAACTGCTCGACGCAGCGCCCACGTGATGTGCTGGAAGGCAGATGGCCGGCTTGTCCCCTCCTCTCCAGTCTGAAGTGAAGGGGTCAGAAACAGACGTGTTCTTTTGTTTTTCTCCAATCTAGAGTGAAAAGGGGATGAAGGACGAAAACTGCTCTCCAGAACGTGTGTGAGAAGGGCTGTTGCCACATCGCTTCTCTCTGGAGAGCTCCTGGCTCTGTACAATTACTGCAAACTCACTCTCATCCCTCTGCAAGGCCAAGAGGCCCGCTCTTGGTCACTTGCAAGACTGTGACAGAGGAAAGTAACTTTAAAACTACACAAAATGTTACTATCTTCCTTTAATGCACAGCCTTAATGTCTCCCCTATTTTGGTCCTCTTAGGCCTCTTTTTTCTGAATGGATCCCTTGATTGGAGTTTTGTGGTTTTTCCAGTGTAAACCTTATGCAGTTTGGGTTATTTGAAGGACAGTGTGTACCTAACACCTTCACAACACAACGCAAACATGAGAGTGCAGCTGAGACTTTTCGTCCCACTTGGAATTTATTTTATTTATTAGTAATATCTTGTTGTGCTGTGCTTTCACAATATGAGATTCATATTAAGTCTGTCCAGAGCTCTCAGCTCAGTCTGTGTGTGTGCCCATGTGTGTGTGCACGTGAACCCGTGCACACACTTGACTTTGTTGTGTGTGATTGGGTCACACACATAAGAAAGAGAGTTCATTTTGCCTCCTGGAAGAATTCACAGTTAAACTATGGCTAAATGGATGACAGACACCTCACTGACCCTTGCTTTGAATTTTACAGTTTTTGTCAAAGAGATATACATGTCTGGCTCGAGAAACTAAAAATTTAAATCATTTGTTTTCAGCAGACCCATGTTATCCCTCTCCATCCTCGAATCCCACTTCATAAAGGCAAATACTTGCACTACTTTTCAGACAGACAGACAGACAGATGATAGGTGGACATCTCCTGGATTTCTTAATGTGGAAGATTAAACATACTTTAACTTTCTCTACTATGGTCCTCTCAATTCTCTATCTACACGTGCAGACACACACCCATCTTCACCTTTAATCTTCTTCTTAATGCAGACACATTGTGGTTAGAAGAATATTCTATGTGCATATTTTTGTGCATTTATAGATGAGCTTTGCAATATAGTGGCAATTATTTTCCTTACTGGACATCATTTTGCTTTCCTTGGAGTTTATCATAGTCTAGATTTTTGTTTGTTTTGACTTACTTTTCTATGTATTTTCCAGCCATCTATTCCAGTCTCTTGCAGTGAGCTGTAAAACTTACTGCTCTGGTGTCTTTTTAGCTCCATCGGTTTTGAAACTTTGTCTTTCTACTATTATAGCCTCATGGAAGCTATTGCCTTAGAAATACAGTACCTTCTCACTTCCTTTATGCAGAATCTCCTCTTTCTTTTGCTCCATTTTTTCCTCATTCCTCATTTATTCCCTTGTTCAATGGAATGTATGTTCAAATTTCTTTTAAGGGAAATATATGATGCAAATTACATTGGAATTCCACATGTATAATACAACTTGTATCTTCAAATTTGGCAAATTGAACAAAAAAGTCTGGGAATGAAATTGTCTCCTCTTAAAATTTTGGAGAGATCATCTTTCAGCTTTCAAACTTGCTACTGTAAAATCTAATGACACATTTAATTTCAAACCTTTGTGCACGGTTTGTGTTCATTTCTCTGTGGAAGCTTCTAGAATCTTCTCTTGACTCTAAAGGCCTAAAATTCTTTGAAGGTGTTCTTTGATGTAAATATTTTATGACTTATTGCCTTCCACTGGTTCTTTCAATTTGGAAACCGGTGCTTACGAGTCCTAGCACTTGACTTTGTTAAATTACACTGACCATTTTCTCTCTTCTGTTTTTATGATCCACTCTTGCCGAAACTCTATTAATGAAATGGAGGAACTCATGAAGGAACACTCTAATTTTCTGGGTTTTTGTCTTTTGTTTTGTACCAAGGATCAAATTTAAGTCCTTGCGCTTGCAAGGCAGGTGGTGGAACCACTGAGCTAAATCCTGGCCCTTCCTGAATGTTTTTCTACAACTTTCCAATTCTTGGTCATGTTATTTTTCTTTCTGTGAGCTTTCCCTATTAATAGTTGTTTTGACTGTTTAAATTCAAAAACTTCTATTATTCTCAGGAATTTATTTTACCTAGCATTCTATTCTAGCTTTATAACTATGTCTTTTTACATTTCCTTGAATTCAAAATGGATCTTCCAAAAAATAGATGATAATAGAATAAGGTGATGCAGGTACTGAGTATTTATCCTGATTCCAATTATTTATTCATTTATATCTCATCTTATTACATAAAAGTTATGTATTTGGATATATCTGTGTACATATATGTCTGTGTGTGTATTCATACACATGCAAGTAATGCTGCTTTCTAAGCATAGAATGCATGAATGCAATGGGCTGTATACTCAAGAGATTGCTGTTAGAATCCTTAATTTTAAGAAAAACTTTTTAATATAATATCTTTTTAAAAGAATATATTAATTGCAAAAGCTAATGTAATTTTTAACTGTGCAGAGTTAAAGTTCATAATTTTCTTCTATACAGTATTAGTAAGAAATGTATGTATTATATTTTTCTCCTCGCAGGAAATGTAACCACTTATAGTATTTGTGGGTGGGTTTTAAGTGATAAAATCAGAACATTTTGTTGGTAAAAGAGTATGAATATCAGGTAACATGACTGCGTGTTAAAAAGATTACAACTAAATGAAGATGATTTCTTCTAAGAGAGCTAAATTGTAATGCACATTTATAGTGTATATGGCTCTCAGTAAAGATGCAACTATGTGCTAAGCTTTGGAGACTCATTCTGTGGGTTCCCGTAAGCAGTAAAAAAAAAAGTTTTACCAAACCATCCATTCCAATAGCTTAAGGTAGAAAACTTTCTAATGCCAGGAATATATTGAATGAATTTTATGTTCTGTTTAGAAATATTACAAAATATGAAATACCATTGCTACCATATTAGTGAGTGGAGAAGCTCCAGATATGTTAATAGGTGAATATTCTCTTATGGCTGTGATTTGAATATTACATAATGTAATAGACTTGGTAAGTTTTCTTAACACTGTGAATATATATTATATATATATATA
>NW_022900937.1:1773263-1804866 GCF_012274545.1 Fukomys damarensis
TATATATGTATATATATTCTTGTTCATAAAATAAGAGACCATAATGTATTTATTATTTAAAACACTTAATAAACACAAATGATAAAATTTCTTTTGAAATTACAAAATCTAGAAATAACATTAAATATATATATAATACACACCCATACCTGCGTGTCTGACTATATGTGTGTGTTTATCCATCTGTATCTGTGTGTGTTTCAGTACCCAGTACTCAGTCTTAACCCACAACCCTGCGTGATGCTGGCACCTCTCACATATATTTGTGTTGCTATGCTGATTGAAATGAAATTATATTTACAATTCAATTATATTTAAAATTTTGGCTTAAAAATTATTGAAGTGATTTTTGGAAACATGTAGGTTGAAGAAGTGATTTTACCTGGAATTCTTTCTTTTTTGAAATCATAGTCTATATTTTAAATTTTAAAATTTGACACGTTTTTATATCATCAAAATATCATAATAAATTTTATATAATTTATGCTTTATTTTTCAATGAGTTCTAATAAATCAGAGTGCTTTTCTTCTTCACTGGCACCATGCCTTTAAAGATAAAAAGCTAAAAGGAGGATCATTAATATTTTTCCACTGAATTTGAATTCCAGATATTTTAATGGAATTGGCTCAAATATTTAGAGTTAAACACAAGAAATTTAATGGAAAGAATCTACATATAATGGAGAAAGAGGCTTCCTTATTCTGCTCTGCTTTTAAAGAGCACGTCAAAAAATATTACATACTAACTTCACCAGAGTTAAAAAAATTACAGCAAAAGAGATTTGGATTTTCAATCCATAAAAAAACAGTGTTTAAAAGATATAGCTTAAGCCTAAATTTTATATAATTTAGGTCAAATTGCTTTTGAACCTCATTATATTTCTAGCCTTCTGTCTCCATCTTTTTATTTTTGCCATGCACCTAATTTGAATATTCATGTACAGTAGTGCATTGGTTCATGAACGCTTTTGTTTGCAAACGATTTGATTGGTAAACAGAAGTGTTTGGCAAAATTGTGTCCTTGTTTACAAACCTGCATCAGGTGACAAAAATGACAGGTCATCTTTCCTTCAGGAACATGGGCATGGTCATCTTTTCCAGAATCATGGGGTGAATTAAGGTCATAAACCAAGGCTCCTCTCTCCTTTCTACCCTTGTTGCACCATAGGATGTCAGGTGGGTGAATAGTGGGTAATGCAGGGATACTGCTGAAGAGAGCAATCCCTAAATGTGTCACTGATTTCTAGTAGAGCAGCCCTCTCATAAAGGCTCCTGTTTGTAGACTGTGAACACTTAGAATTACATTGTAACTAATGTAGCTTGAAGAACAAGTAGCAAAGGTAGATAGATCAAATACAAGGTAGAAACTAGAGGGTTGAAGATTTTCAGCATTTACAGTAAAAGAATTAACCATTTAAGTGATTATTCCTCTAGTCCTTGGAACACTGAAAACTATCATAAAGGGTGATTTATAACTTATATAATCATGCCAGGTCTATAGGAGGCTGCATACAGAAGACACAGAAAATACAAACGCAGTTGCTCCTTACTTGGTCAAATCCTAGGAAAGAGCACATGTTTTCAAGGCAGTGTGATGCATCTGAGGAAGACAGGACTCTAAAAACACTTTTTAGACTTTACGGTGTTACATGTAAGGTTGATTTCATGAATACAAACTTGTAGGATTCACCTTGTTGGGCAGGTTCTGTGCCAGCCCATTACATAACTGCTTGTGAGATGTAAAACAATGTATAAATCAGTCCTCATAACAAGTCTTTGACTTGCACACTGCTAGAATTTCTTAGCCAGCACTTAACAAGAATCATTAGCTCCTTACTGGGGCCAAAAAAGACAATTTAATCACACCGGCACCAAGGGCAGAAGGAAAGAATAGTGGGGTGGCTGTTTATGGTTGAAGCAATGGACACAGACTCTGTCTGTAATCAGTAAGTCTCAGAAGCCCCAGCAGATGTTCAGAGCACTGTGTGTTCAGTTATAGCTACTGTAGCTACTTAATCACAGACAGACAGTAATGAAACCACTAATCTCCATGATTGGATCGTTTAGTTGACTGATAGGTTGCTATAGAGAAACAACCTGTGGAAAGTTCCAAGTAAAACAAAAGTGACAGTATAAATTTTTTGTTGTTATTCATTAATTTTGGTACACTTTAGGTATACAATATGATGACATTCATCATTGGGAACTTGCACCTGCACATGATAGATCATGATTCTTATTTTTTCCCATTCCGCTGCCTTCCCTTCAACCCCTCCACCCCTCCCTACTTACAAAGACTTTGTTTTGCATTTTTCCTTTTCTTGAATTTATTCATTTCCCTTCTTTCCTTTTTCCTACCCCTCAAATTTCCCCCTTCCCCTTTGGACCTTTTATTACTATTTCAAATCATCCATTATACATTTTGATCCTTATTTACACTTCAGTTTCTAAGACCCCAACTTGAAACTACACTAGAAAGCCACTATGATAAAACAAAACAAAACAACAACAACAAAAAAACAGCATGATACTGGCAAAGAAACAGACCTGGGGACCGGTGGAACAGATTAGGAGGTGCAGAAACAACTCCAGACACACTCAGCCCCCTCATCTTTAACAAAGGAGCCAAACACCCTCACTGCAGGAAAGATCGCCTCTTTAATAAATGGAGCTGGAAAAATTGGGTTTCAACTTGCCCGAGATTAAAACTAGACCTATCTCTCTCACCATGCATTAAACTGAAATTGAGATGGATCAAACATCTAACTATTAAAACAAAAACATTAAACTGGCTGGAAGAGAGGTTAAGCAGAACTCTTGAAGACAGTGGTTTAGGAAAAGATTTCATGAACAAAACCTCAGTTGCATGTGAACTAGCACAAAGAATCAATAAGTCGATCTCATCTTATGAAAAAGCTTCTGCGCAGCAAGAATAATCACCAACAGAGCTAAAAGACGACCTGCAGTGTGGAAGAAAAAATTTACCAGCTGTTCCTCAGAAAGGTCTGCTATCTAGAATATATAAAGAACTTAAAAAATCAGACACCCCAAATATACCCAATCCAAACTGGGCATTTAAAATAAACAGACATTTCTCAGACAAAGAAGTAGCAGCAGCGAATAAACACGAAAAATATTCACTGATCATTCCAGCGATGCAGATGAAAACAACACAGATTCCACCTCACCCCAAAAGGAAAGGCTGCTATCAAGAATTCAACCAATAACAAATACTGGTGGGGTTTGGAAAGAAGGAACCCTTCTTCATTGCCTGTGGGAGTGCAGACTGGTGCAACCACTGTGGAAATCAATACCACAAAAAATTAGATACCTCAAAAAACTAGGATTAGAGGTCCCTTTTGACCCACCTATTCCCCTGCTGGATAGCATCCTAGCACAGTGATATATGTGCACCCATGTTCACAGTGGCACAGTTTGTAATAGCTAATACTTGGAGACAATAAACAATTTTAAATACAATTTCAGTTTATTTTCCTAAATTCCTGGGCATTAATTGTGTTGGTTGTAATTATGACTATTTGGAATAAGTTAACACATTGATTTTAGATGGCCCGAAGATGGTTTTAGAGCATAGTAGCTTCTAATGAAAGATCTGCCATTTACTAATTGTGACTAACTGTCTTTAGTTTTCAATGGTGCTGAGGATCCAACCCAACCCCCATGCATATGAAGCAAGCTCTCTGCTACTGACTTCTGTTCTTAATCCCACCTTAGTTCTCTTATTTAAAAAATAGAGTGAAAATAGTAGTATGTAGTTCACTGGACATTTGTCAAGATTAAATTAACATATTTAAGGTAATTAGATGAACATCTCTTCAATGATTTAAAAAGTTAAATAATACATAATTTCTCCAGTCTCTGACAGCACCACAGTTCTATTATTCTGGGAATTGCGAAAGCACCTACAGTCCTAGTTGAAACGACAATCAAATATGTTTTGCACGGGATCTTTCTGTTAAAGGAAAATCCTAGACTTCAAAAGTAAGGATAGCAATATTGAAAAACTACACAGCATCTATGATTTCTCATTCATCCCGTGGTAGGCTGAATGATGCCTCTCACTCCCACCAGATGTGCCCAGTCCCTATCCCTGAAACTCTGCATGTTACCTGACAGCAAGGGGCTCCGTTCCCGATGAAGGACTCTGTGGTGGGGAAGGCGCAGCACTGGATCCTGGGATTAGCTGGTGGAACCATGAAGGTCCTCACCCAGGCGATGGGGCACGAGTCCGCACCAGAGAGGCGGTGGCAGCAGTGAGTGCTGTGCTAAGAGGAGCTGTGAGGGCAGAGGCAGGGAACCAGGTTCTCCGCTGGAGCCTCCAGATGGAACCAGCCTTGTGGACGCCTTGATGTTAGTCCCTAGCATTTTTTCAGACTCCTGGCCTCCAGAACCGGTAAGGGAATAAATTTGTGTCATTTTAAGGTACTAAGCCTGTGGTGATTGTAATGGCAACAGCAGGGAACTAATAAATATGCCAAATGCAAGAACACAGTATTTTAGATCTTCTGAGGATAATTATATCACTTCAGACTGCTGAAACCTAATGAAATTTCTGAAACAAACACGGTTTCTATAATAAAGAACTGGTATTAAAAGTGGGTTGCCTTTGAACTCTTCAAGATTTTGCTTGTTTTCCCTTTAGAAATAGAAGTAGTAATAAAAGAAACCAAAGATTGATCTCTAAGGCAATTTTAACCATGACCTTGTACAATTTACTTAATCTTTGAGTTTGTTTTCATTTCTTTATTCCCATGTCGATATTAAGTCAAATATTAGAAAACTCCAGATGAAGGGTACTGACACATTGCCAAGAGATTATGACCAAAAGAGCCATATATGAAATCAACAAGCCACCAAATATTTCACCAAGTTGACCACAAGTCGCCTTCCAACTCCCACATCTCTGCCGTTCCCTTTCCTTTTTCAAGGAAAATATGGCTGTAGCCACAGACTCTCCTAGTTTAACTACACGCAGATTCCCACAAAATCCCTCCAAAAACAGGAAAGCGGCACTATTAAAATGCCATCTGCTTTGCCTGATTATTTTTCTTTCAAGCAATATGCCCAATGTTAAAAACCTACATATATTTAAACTTACTTGGTAATAGTAAGCTGCTATGAAGTTATAATAATTTAATAAATCCTTTTATTAAAGTAACTTGTTGACACTAAGTGTTTAGATTTGTGTGAGTTTAAAAATACGGATGCATTTGTTTCCTGTCATTGTTGGAACAAATCATTACAAAGTAGGCGAAGTGAAAGAACACCATTTATGATCTAATTCAGCAGGTCCCAAATCCACAAGTGTACCATGGGTCTCACTGTGCTAAATTAAGGGGCTGGTGGCACTGTGCTCCTCTCTGGAAATCTAGCGGAGTTCATTCCCTTGCCCCTCAAGACCAGAGGTCTTGGGCAGGGGATTTAGCTCAGCGGTTCTGTGGCCTGCCTTGCAAGCGTAAGGACCCGAGTTGAATCCCCCCCATACCAAAAAAAAAAAAAAAAAAAAAAAAACAAAACAACAGAGATCTCCACGCTCTTCAGTTGTAGGTGCCATCCTCTGTACTCAAAGCCAGCAATGTCACAGCCTCTGACAGTCTTCCACCGTCCCATCTCTCATAGGAAAAGCTTTGCACTTTGCAAGGAACCAGAGGATTAGACTGGATAACCAGGGTAGTCACCCTACCTCCCTCTCTGTACCCTATATCTGGTCTGCAAGTCTCTAGCAGTGCACTATAAAGTATTCACAGTTCCAGGGATGGAAGAGTGCACACCCTTGGGAGCCATTGTTCTACCTGCCACACACCAATGTGTGCACACACATACATACACACAAGAAAAATTGAAATTGAACTCTACAGTAAACTGGTGTACATGGAAACATAATGATCAAAAACAGCCAATTTATCCAAATGACTAAAAAAGAGCAGCTATTTCATATTACTTGATTAAATACAGAGTACTTCCCACCAGAATTGGCTGTGTGACTGATGACTTACACAGCTATTCTTGCTCTCTGTAATTTGTGTGTGGGAAGGGGAAGGTATGCAGGTTGAGAAAAGAAAGATCAAAGGGGGAAAAAAGAGGCATTGAAATGTGTTCTGTACATGTCGTCATTCCCATGGTGGATGTCATCAGTATGTGCAGCAGACACACACTAATAAAAGTCAGTAAAGGTAAATAAAGAAAACCCAAAACCTAAGAGACTGCCTGCCATTGTGAATTGGGAATTTCCCGGTGCTGGGAGAATAGAAACAGTGAAATGCGATGAAGGGTCCCAGACGAGTTACCATGAACAGACCCGCCCAGAGTTTGGCGTACTCGTTCGATCCACGAACACGCCCTGCCCGGGCGCTCCAGGCACAGTGCTAAGGTACCGGAGAGGGAGCACGAGATCACGAGCAAGAGGCTGTCCTTGGCTCTCCGTTCTCCCAGGGAGCAGGGGCAGCAGATGCAACAGAAATGAACGACGCAGGAGAGGGCCGGAGCCCAGCGCGGGGCTTCTCCGAGCGTGCGTCCAAGGCTGGCGAGTGAAGAATAAGCGCTCTCCTGACGGACTGATCTCCTTGTCAAATAATTATCTGCCGTAATTCGGAAAATATGTGATTGCAAAATGCTAAGGAAGGGTGGTGGACAGGTCCGACTTCTTGAAAGCAGATTTCTAGTGCACTCAGAGGCAGCCGTGAAACTCAGTGACTGGCTCAAAGTACTAATGATATTAAATGCACATGGACGTGAAATTACTTTTAAAGTGCAGAATCTGTGATCATCGAGTAGCACCTTAGCCAGAGCTGTGCAAAGGGCTCTCGGTTCCGCGGCACCGAGTTGCACTCCTGGCTGTCACGTGGCACACCATTCGTTAGATCGGCCGCACACAGCTAACCACGTCCTTACTGTAAACCACAGCCTGCGCTTGACATGGGCAAGAAAACGGAAAGAGCAAAAGAAAATCTCGAAAGTTCCTTTGTGTGTACGTAGGCATTTCTAAAAATCAAAATAATATTTTTTAAAGTTTCTGTCATAATTTCACCAATCTTTTCACCAAGCAGTACTTACTTTTAACAATGTGGTTGATGTCTCTCCTCTCTCTCTCTCTCTCTCTCTCTGCACCCCTACTCTGAAGCTGCATCTTGTTTCTTTTGTTTAAAAGATGTGAGCTTTTTCTAAAACTATTGAATTTTACTTTGAAAACACCATAAGCTGAACTGTCAAGTACTCTAATGCACATGTGACTATTACTTATTTCATGCTTCCTCTCTTTGTGGAAAAGTACTTACTTAACAATGTGGTTGATGTCTCTCCTCTCTCTCTCTCTCTCTCTCTCTGCACCCCTACTCTGAAGCTGCATCTTGTTTCTTTTGTTTAAAAGATGTGAGCTTTTTCTAAAACTATTGAATTTTACTTTGAAAACACCATAAGCTGAACTGTCAAGTACTCTAATGCACATGTGACTATTACTTATTTCATGCTTCCTCTCTTTGTGGAAGTCAGAAGTAACTTCTGTGTTCATGAATATGGCTGTGGTGAACACTCCTTTACATAGATCTTAGTTCTTACCCTGTTAGATTTCTATAAATGGAGTCCAAAATGTGAGCATTGAACTGATCTTAGCAAATGCCCTCATGGGCTTGCCATCATCCTGCTAGCCTCTGTGCCACTTACCCTTTAGAACAGGAGCTTCTCACCAGCTATTTTACTTATTTATCCGTAATCTGTGCTGCTTTAGGGGAAGGGTGAGTTCCCCCACTCTAAGGGCACCTCAACAATTCCTGCTCTGTGCGGTGGTTTGTACCCTTGTGTGACCCCCACCCCTGAGTTGTGCTGGACTCCTGTCTTAGTCTGTTTTGTGCTGCTATAGCACAATACCCAGTCTGAGTAATTTATAAGGAACAGCGATGTGCTTTTCACAGCTCTGGATGGGAGCAATTCAAGGTGAAGGCAGCAGCACTTCGGTGTTTGGCAGTGCTCCAGTTTCACTTCCAGGAGGCTTCCTTAGTTGCTGTGTTCTACACATAGGAGTGACCTTGTTCTTCACATGGCAGAAGAGGGGGAAAGAGCAAACCCACTCACATCGGCCCCTTCCTCTACAGCATGACTGATCTCAACAGGCCCGTTAGATCCCTGCTCCTAGCAATGCAGCCTCGGTGATTACGATGGGACAGAAACAGTCAAGTCCTAGAAATTCCTGATTTACATCTATTGAACGGACGATCACAGGCGCAGGGAAGGTCACTTTCAAGGTTAGGTTGCAGAGTGGTGGAGGCGGAGATTTCCCCGTGATGCCCCCATCTATCACTGTCTCTGTCTCCGTCTCCGTGTCCGCGTCTTACCTCCATCTCTGTGTTTCTCTCACTCCAAACCCAAGAGAGCTGCACTGTGCACCTTCTATCTAGATGTCCCCCGAAGCCTTACGCACTGATAGGGGGATTTCAGGAGGAGGTTGGATGATGAGAGCAGAGACCAGCAGTGAATTAGTCAGCTGATGAGTTTATAGATAAATGTGACTTAATGGGGGGCCTGGTTGGAGGGGTGCTCACTGGGCGTGTGTCCTGGAAGGGTCTGCCTCCCTCCTCCTCCCTTGACCTCTCTTCTTCCCACGGACATACAGTGAGCAGCTGTCTTCTGCTGTGCCCCAACCCCAGAGCCTGCTTAGACTATGAATGGAAATCTGCACTCACTATGAGTCAAAATAACCCTTTCCGCCTTAGAGTTGTGGGTACTTATATTGTGTCTCAGCATTGAGGAAGTAACTAAGACTCTCCCATTGTGAAAATCTCTATGAAAAGACTTACACTGCAAGCCACTGATCTCTTGTCCAACAGCCAGCAAGAGGCAAGTGAGAGACAGCAGAGTCAGATCTCAACTCAGGCAAACTGTGCAACAACTCCAGCCCAGCTGGAGAACCAGTGAGAACCAAGGAACCCACACCTGCCTTCCTCACCCACAGAAAAGGAGAGCTAATAAGTGCTTGTCATTTAAGGCATGCAGTTTTGGAGGATTTATTACACATTAACAGATAATTAGCACCGAAGGTCAGTGGTACCTTACAGCAATTTAAGTTTAGCTTTAGTGACGTTGAATACTCTCTTTTTCATAGATGAGTGTTGTGCATTTCTGATTTACTTCTTTTTAGGAAGGTGATTCCCTTCTAATTTTTAAACATCCTTTACAGTTCAGAATGTTCTCCTTTCCTTGCCATCACACATTGTTATGAATTGGCATTGTATTAATTGCCCTTTGATTATGCTTATGGTATTTTAACAAGAATTAGTTTCTAAACTAGAGTTGCATTTATTCTTTTTTATTTCTCATTTTAATAGAAGCATCGTTTCTTAGCATGTAACAATGCTCTGATTATTAATTAGTAGTGCATATTTATTTTATATCCTAGCACTTGACAACTCCCTTTATTAGTCCTAATAGTTTATCAGCAGAGCCTCTTGGGTGTTCTAGGAAAACAATCATATAATCTGCTAATAATGATGGATTTGTAGGCTATGCGATAGTTTTAAGTTTTTTGTCTGTGTTTGTCTTATGTTCTTGGCAAGAACTTTCAGAAGAAACGAAATGATTAATTGTACTAATGGTCACATTTGTTCCTCATTTCATAATTGAAGGGATTAGCCATTGTAGATCATCTTTGAATGCGTTTCATAAGCATCTTGGTTATAAAAATTGGTTGCAAGACAGAATTTTGATAGGTAGATAATGGCTTCATATTTATTTGGTTGTTCCTGTCCCTAACCTACTAATCATTTCCATTTGTTTTATATATTGAATCAAGTGACTGTGTGTCTTGGTGAAATTTATTGAGAAGCTGCAGTTACACCTGCAAGGCTGAGTCTCTTCTCCTGCATGAGAGCATTGATTGTTTCATGTGAGCAAATAATTATTTTTCAACAATTAGAAATCATGATACTGCAGTCTTTGCTACTTTGGTGGACTCATACTTCCTTTACCCTCTCGTAAGGACAGGAAAGGGACTACGGCATCAGACGCACCTGCCAAGAGCCAGTACATTTGCTGATTGCTACCCAGGGATGGTTTTGTGGTTCCAGCCCAGGCTGTCCCATCTGCACCCGCCACGCAGCCTCCCCTGAGGGCCATGCGACCTGCTGGTGGAGGGTGTGCCTAGGCAGATCTGCCCGTGTCATTCAGCTTTCCCCTTCCTGTCCTCTGCATTCTCCTTCTAGTTTGGAGACCTACTAGCTTCAAGTACATACCTTTTGCTCCCTTCGGAAATTTTTTTACTCCACTGATTATCTGGAAATGAATTTATGTTGAACGCAAAATAAATGACAAAAATGCAAAGTGCAGATCCTCTTGCGATCTTGGCAAAGAAATGATGCTTTGGAAATTAAGGGGGAAAATGGGTTCCTGCCCCAAGTTAGGTGCTAAAACATCTATACATACTGCCCGTCATTATTATGTGAACCAACCCACAAGGCAGCCTAGCTGGAGACATTCGTCTATGTGACAGAACACTCAAGGACAGCACAGTCCCTCCAGCCAGCAGCACTCAATAACACAGGCCCCAAGTGGAACTTTTCCATTTAGCTCTTACTCTTCCTGATAAGAGAAAGAGTGTGTCTTCGTGAATATTGTGAGTTGAATGTTTCCTTCATTACCTGGCTGATAAAGAGACACATTTTTCAAAACTCAAAAGCATAATATATTCGCAAATATTTTAGACGCGCAACATTTTGAAGGTTGTTTAATTTGAATATTTTTTCAAATATAGAGCAAAAAGCTAGTACTTTAGCCAAACTCACTAAAATATCTTGAAATGATAACAATATTTGGAATCTACTGAACAATTCTCCTGTAATTATATAGAAACTAGAACAGTCCTAGCCTAGAGTGCCATGAGTCCTTTCCTTCTTATCTTCCAGGTCTTTACACCAATGCCATTTTCTCTACAAGACCCTACTTGACATTCCTATCTTAAATAGTAACCCACCAGAGGCTGTAGGTAAGCCCCAACAATACATTTTCCTCTGGTGCATTTGTCATTCTTTTTTACTTCTTATTTCACTTTTTTCTGAGTCCAAAAGAATGGAAGCTTCACATAGGCAAGGATTTTATTCACTGCTATATTAATAACTTACATACCACTGTCTGGCATATAACAGGCCTCATCAGCTGCACAGATTGATAATAGTAAATAATAACATTAAAATATGGACCAAGTTTTAAAAATGGGTGATAAATGTTTAACAAATGTTTATGGTCTTTGAAAAATAAATTTTGCACAAATACACATGGAAACCATCAATGTAACTAGAAACATGTCTGTTATGTTTATGGCATATTATGTTATATATTTACCTAAGAACAGCAAGCATTGCAAACAGTAAACTTAGATTTTGATAAATGTTAAAATATATTGATATATTTCAGTGATGCTTATTAAAATATTTATATTTGACTTTCTAAAACTTTGATTATTCCAAGAAAAGTTAAACTTCTGTTAAAGAGCAACAGTATTATTAGTTTTTTACATTAAAATACTTATTTTCTATACTATTTAGCATCAATAAATGTGATGCAACATAATTTTACTGGGGAGAAAAATAAACAACAATATGAAATCATCTGATGTCCAGATTAATGAAAATTTATTTGCCGTAAATTAGCAATGCATTTTAGGCAATTAAATCTCTCATAATAATTGCTAACATATTTTGACTCCATTTTCTGTAATCAAAGTAAACCAACTCTGTGATTCCAAAATTACATATATTAAATTCCTGAAGTTTATTGGTAGAAGTAGGTAAGACTCCCACTAATTCTTTTAATTTTAAAAACTGGCGAACTTTTGCATTCTGTTATTTTTGGATGTCATTCTTTATACGACTCCCCAAAATTCTTTTTGACTCCACATAAGTATGTAGAAAGACCAAATTTTATTTTCAAAATACTTGACAGATAGGTCTACAACATGATGCATTACTTAAATAATCACAGGTAAAATATAGTTTCTGTGTTCATCAGAGCAGACAGAAGCTGAATTACAAATATGCCCCCTGATTGTTTAAGCTAATAGCTGCCTGCTTACTTTATGCTGGGCTTTAGCAGATTCCCAATCCATGCCTATTTCAGCCCTGAGGAGAAGCCAAGGGGTCACAGGAAATGCTTTTCCTCGCAGACCACTGGAAGCCATATTAATGGGAGGCCCAGGCACTGCGGGAGAGTGAAGCCCCGTGTACAGCTTGCACCCAGGAGCGCCCGTTCCATGTGGCAGGCTATAGTCGTGCACAAGTGCTCACAGCTGCGGTGACATGGTGCTAAGCGTGTTTTAAGACTAGTCCCAGTCGAGCGGCATCTTATCCAACCAGAAACAATCCCACAATCCGGCTCTTTTTAAGTGATCATCCTTGTATCATAACAGATTAAGGTTGCAGCTACTTTGGATTATGTTTAATCTAACCTTTATCCATTCACATCTTCACCTGAAACTTACAAGGACCAAGAGTCAATTGCTGGGGCATAATTCACAATGACACTGATCTTTCCTTCCTCACTCTAATTATCTGGATTAAGAATAACACTTTTGAGTAATTATTTTCACATTGGATAAACATTAAGCTTTCCTGGATTTATCTGAGCTTTCTCCTAACATGAAATAGATCCAACCAGGCTTATAAGGACATAACTGACAGCAGTGACAGCTTAATCAAGACAACCCTAAACAACTAAAACAATAAGGAAGTGTTTATTTCCCATTGTTTAGAATATTCAGGAGTCAGAATATTAACAAAATTGGCAGCAATAAAGCAACCCATAACGACCAACTGCAGTGCTTTCATATTTTCTTTCTTTATAATCATTCAGTAATCCTCAATACAGTTTGAATTCTGAAACACTAGAGCCATGATGACGACGACATAAAACTGACAATCCTAATGCTAGCCTTGGAAAATAAGCATCTTTATTTTCTTAACCAGTACAATGTTCTAAAAAGGAGGGAGCACATAACAGTAGAGTCAAGGTGCTGAAATTAGAAAGAAAGTACCTGAAGGACTTGCATTATCTCCTCTGATGCTATTTGTGACCATTCTGAATTGTCTATCCAGGATTTCACACAATCCCTAAAACTGCTCTCACAAACAGGCTAGAAAAATCTTCCAAGCTTGTCTTTGAAACTACCTAAGATCATATACAATTACGCACTAAAATCACATCACAAAACCCAATTACACTTTGGCTTTGCAGATCCACAGATAACCTCTTAAAGAGCAAACCCCTCACTGTGTCGACCTCTGACCCCAAGCTTTTTCCAATCTGCAGCACTAGCGCTGCCGGTTCTCAGCTTGTGAAAAGCCCCAAGTCTCGGGGGTCATAAAGAAGCCCAGGGCTTATGAGAGGTACCGAGAGTTTCAGGTTGGGGTTAATATCACCAATATTTCGTTCTTGACATTTAGATATATTTTATTTACTGGTCTCTCACTCAGAAGCAAACATGTTTATTGCAGGAATTTTCATTCGGTACATTGCTTTTGTCCTAACAGTTTAATGATCGATAGGCAGTAACTCTGTTTAGCTTCAAAAAAGAAAAGTCACTGATCATTTTAAACAAATTGGAAAACAAACTATAAAATGATAGCAAGAGATCTATTTCAAACTCATTTCAAAGACAGATGGACAATGAGACACAGAATAAAGAAGAGCTCTGTCTCAGGATGTCTCACAATCTCTGATTGCAGGTCCGCTGATCTATTTAGAGCATTCTGACCACTGAGTACATGACTCTCCACAGGGCAAAGGACTCTGACTTTATATCCACTGCCAGCCACATTCTCTGAAGAAAACACCAGAGAGAGAATGTGGAGCAGTTATTTATGGCATTTTTACTGGGTAAGCATGAGCACAGAGGTACATAAGTCATCAACTGACTCTCAATGCGAGAAAATCAAAACCATGGCTGGCTCTTCAGACAGGGTCATTACAGATCCGCTTGTCTGCGAACTGACCTGCGCCCAAGGCTCCTGCTCTGCACCGCTGCCAGGTTCTAGCCCTCAGGATTGCAAGGCTATTTGTCCCAAATTCTCAAACCCCATCTCCGGAGAGTGTGTCGCAGTCAGTGAATGCAGCTTAGAACGGGTAGCTGTACTATCCCAAGAAATGACACGTTGGATTCGATCGAAGTTTTCTTTTGCAACTATTTCTTTAGGTTTTGAATGCAAAATGGAAAAAAATTAATGGCTCGGTTGGGTGTCTTCAGCACAGGCCATGTTGTGCTCAATTCCTGGGGCCACGGCTTTAACACGCAGAAATCCATCTGCTCACAGGTGCAAAAGGAGCAAAATGTGTTAGGGAAAATATTAGGCCCCAAAATGCAGTGTTTGCAAGAATATAACACTCAGAGCTTTGAAAACTGCTTCCATAGTTGAGTAATAGAGAACAAACATGATGCTGAATTACTATGCTAGAGATCCTATGAGCACCCTAGGTGACTACAGTCAGGGGTCCAGTTTGAGTTCACATTTTAACCCTATGTTGAAATAAAAAACCAAGAAGCTAAAGTCCTATTTATGTTTACCTAGAATAACATCTCACACACATTTACAGTGCTTTCCTCAGAAGTAGAATTTCTGGATATTTGCTCATCCATCATGTCAGAGTAGCTGGTTGTATTTTTAATCTGAAGAAGCCCGTATCCAGTAATTAGGCAGTTGAATGAAACTCTCAGAGTGCTCAGAATGCATGAATTAAACAACTATAATTTAATTGCTCTAATTTCTAATACCCAAAACACCATCATTATGGGTCCCTCCATAACCCTCCATTTTTCTTACATGATGAATAAAGAAGAGAACTTCTTAATGGTTCTGCATTTCTACGAATCTACAAAAGATGAAAAAGAGAAACTTGGAAACATAGGCAAGATTTTTGAAATCTGAGATCAAAATATTCTTCTGGTATATTTAGACAAAAATGTAATATGAAAGAAAAAATTTCAAAAAAATTAAAAATGAATTAGGTGTTTGGAAGAAGGAGGTGTGAAACCTTTCACTGCTGACTGTGCTTCATAAACATTTACCTTATCCTGGAGCTGCTCACAGCCATGGACGTCCTGCGCACTGCGCATTTTACCCATTGTTGTAGGAGCCGCATTCCTCTTTCAGACATTGTACAGGCTGCATCGGGCATGTGTTCTCGACAACCTGGACAGTTCCTCCTTGACAGTGCTTAAAGAGAGGTTGAGGCTGCATGACAGCCCCAGATGGTTTTTCAGTGAGGAGTAGAAAAAGCAACATAATTGATTTGGTGCTGTTGAGATGCTCTAAATGTTCACTTTCAACTTTTACCTAATCCATCGATTCCACCTTTCTTATTTCTACTTTAAAAAAAAAAAAATCCCAACAGGGACTGGGGCTCTGTGTATAGTATTCTAAAAATGTCTCAGATATTCTTCTGGGAAATAGAACACTCAGAGTTTTTCTTTACTGCTAAGTTTCTAAGGTTATTTGACGTAGATGTTTGGAGCTGGCTCTAAAAGGCTCCACCAAGACCCTTTGCTAGTTCCTAGGTCTCCCGTAAATCACTTTCAATGGATTTCTGTGGATGAAATACAAAAACAGTTGTTTCCAGATAAATTTTTCAAATTGGTTGTTGAGACCCCCTGATATTCAAAGATGTGGAAATAGAAATGATATTTTGAAACAGTTAATAAAATATAAATGGGAACTCAGAGAACTGTGAGACGTCATACTGGAGTTTCATTTCATACCATTTAATTTGATTCCGTTGGATTTGACTTGACTCAGTTTGCTTTGGTACGATTGGTTTTGGGGAAAAAGATCCAGTATGCTGGGAAGAGGGCTTTGTTCTTGCTACAAATCCTGTACTCATGAGGATCTGCTGGATCTCAGCGGCAATGACAAATGTTGTAATACTCATACTCTTGAAGACTTTTCAAACCGAAAAGTAGAAGTTGGGTGAGGGATTTATACAATCAACATTACAGCTCATTAGAGGTGGAAAGGCTTAGCGTGGCCCCTGGAATTGTCATGAAATAGTTGGGCTCTTACTAATGATGCTGCTTAAGTATCTGATCGTTGAGCACATTGGACAAGCACTTTTTTGATGTTATGAAATTTATATAAATGTACACATAGCACAATAGGGAGATACATATACAAAACATTTTCTGCTCCACTTTTCTGTTAATGTTCTGCATAAAGCAATCATGTAATTTTCTTTTCTTCTCTTAATGTTGTGAAGTACATCAATTGATGATCTTTCTTTCTTTTTTTTTTTTTTTTTTTTGGTACCAGGCATTGAACTTGGGTCCTTGCACTTGCAAGGCAAGTCACTGAACCTCTGAGCTAAATCCCTGCAATTGATGATCTTTCTAACAAAGAATCTTTACATCCCTAGAATAAGTTTCAACTGACTGCCATATATTAGGATCTATACTTATCACTTAATTCTATTTATTAATTTTTGTGCATACTTTCAATTTATAGTAAATCACAGTTCAAAGCCAGTGTTTTCTTCTATAAAATATATTTTTAAAAAGAAGGAGAAAAAGACAAATGGATGAAATAGAAATTATCACATGCCACTGTTGTAGTTTAGATATTGAACTTCCTACAAGGAGAGTATGTTACAGGGTCCACCCTCAGGACAGCAGTAGTCACAGAAGTATATTGACAAAATTCTCAAAAGTATGAGTTATCAAATTTGATGTTAATTGCCATGATCTGACTGAATTGTGACTTATTAGATCCCTCCACTGTAAGTCATTCTTTTTTAAATTAGTGAAGTTTATCGGTACATTTTAAGTGTACAGTGCAATGACATTCATTGAGAAATTGTACTTTTTCATGATCTATCTGGGCTTTTATTTTCCCCATTCCCCTGCCCTCCCTTCACCCCCTCTGGGCAGGGGTGCTAAAATCACTCTTTTTGCTCTCATCTCATACTCTTTCCTTTAAAGAAATCACAGTGAGAAGCCTACACTTACTGGGTAGAGTTAAGCCCCACCTATTTGAAGGTAGGGCATTAATTATTTGAAAATTTTCTGCAAGATAGCTTTTAAAAACTTCTCCCATTTAATTATTCCTTTGCTTATTTATATCAAATGGAATACTACTTCGTTTATGCTGAAGTTCAAAGTGTTCAAGATTTGACTACTGAGAATTCTTTCAGTTGGCCTCTGTATGAATTTGGTTGTTTTATGAGTTTTCAACTTTCTCCTAAAGATTCTCCAGGCTCCTCTTATCTATTTCCTTCTCAGCCCTAAGCTTAGCCATCTTTCTAAGGAGATCTAGTCCCTTTTTCTGGAGAAGAATATTACAGAAATGTGTGTGTTGGGTTTGACCACTGACAGCAGGGTGCTGTGGCCTCAAGGAATCCTCAGCTGACAAACAGAACACATACTTCTGTGTGCTGATGTGTATATACACACGTGTATGAGCGGGCATTTGTACGGTGTGCTTCCATTTAGGGTTGAGTGTAAATATTTCTGAGGTATCTATCTAGATTAAGCTAAACATGAAATCCAGCTGCTATCTCCAAATCCAACCTGGTATCACATAGAACTTTCCAGTTTCTCTGTTACCTATTACCGCAATGAGATACCTGAGAAAGTGTATTGGACTCAAAATTTAGATGTTCCAGTCCATGCTCAGGCTGCCCATGTTCTTAGCTTCTGTTGGGACAGCAGATCCTGGTCACAGAGCACAATGGAGCAAAACCCTGCCTCGTGGCCAGGAAGCAAAAGAGAAAGAAGAATGAGCTGCTGTCCCCATATTTCCTTGAGAGTTGCGTCCCTAGTGTCCCTGAATATTCCAATAGGCCCAGTCTCTGAAAGGCTCCCCCAGCTCCCCGTAGTAGCACCGTAAACACCAAATTTTGGGGGGCGTTGGACATTCACACTACAGCCTCTTTTCTGCCTTGCTGTAACTACACCCTCAACAGTGAGAAAAATGACTGATTCCCACTACCTTGCATTATTTTACTTAGTTCCAGTGTATATGCCTAGTGGTTCAGACTTATCTTTACTGATTATATTTTCTGCCCTAGTTTCTACACATTTTCAAAATTGAATTAAAAAGTATATTTTGTCCACACCATCTTCAGTGACATGATTTTATCTGTTTGTAATACAGTGAGACACTTTGGTCATGTGTTTTCTGCATGTAGTAATATGATCATATAGCTTTTATTATCCAGTTTGTTAATAGAATAAATTACACTATTTGACTGATGGAATATATTAATCAGATTCCCTATGGCTGGGACCACATTCCCAACAACCACAACCTACCTGTCCAAACCTTTTATGTGGCTCATGCTTTCAAAGGATTCAGTCCAGGGTTAGCTTGATCCAACGCAGAAACTTCACACAGAGGGGCACGGGAGAGCAAAACTACTTACTTCTCAGTGGCCAGGAAGTTGATCAGGGAAACAGAGCCAAAGAGGAACAGAATAGTAACCAGATATAGACGCTACATCACATCTCCACGATCCACTCGGACATACCCAGAGGTGTGCTGTTCCAATCATTTGGATGGCTCCCAAGGCAATCAAGTTAAAAATTACCCTTACCTGTCACATGGGTATTAAACCAAACTTTCCTTCCTAGAATAAATCCTATCTGGTCATGTTGTATTATCCTTTTTATGCATTGCCAAACTTGACTCTGTAATGCTTTGTTAAGGATTTTCTAATTTATGTTTATGAGAGATATTAGTCTGTTACTTTTTTTTGTAATATATTTATTGGCCTCATAAAATGAGCTGGTAAGTATTTGCTGTGCTTGTATTTTCTGCCACAGCATGTGGAGCATTGGAATATTCTTGACGCAAATGTTTCATGGAATTTACCAAATAAAAAACAGAAATGCCCTGGCTCACATTGCTTGAGGAAGTCAAGGATTGAGGAACTGGCATCTGGCAAGAATTTCCTTGGCATAGCTTTCTGTGGCACAAAGGCAAAGAGGGGATGAGAATAAGAAAGCCCACTTGAAAAATTAAGTCCTATTCTAATCAGCACAAATGCATTCATGGAAGATGAGTGCTCAGGTCCTCTGCACCTTGCAATGCATCCATCTCTGGAATCTTGCACTGAGGACTAAATTTCTAAATCAAGGTATTTGCAGCTCATAACTGGACTATAGCATCACTGTTTTGTGCCCTATCCCATAAAATTTGATGGGTTGCATTTTCATATTTATTTAATTTTCCAAATAATTTCCCACTATCTATTGACTTTTTTCAATGACCTTCTTATTATTGACTTCATTTAATTCCATTGTAGTTTGAAAATAAACGTATTTCATTCTTTAAATTGGTAAAGTTATTTTAGGGCACTGAATCTGGTCTTCCTTTGTGAAGTTCTCATGAGAGCTCAACAAGGTTGTTGAGGGTTCTTTGATAGAGCACTATGTAAGTATTAGTTGTAGTCAACTGATAATGCTTTTTGAAGATAATGTATCTTTTTGCTGGGTTTTGTCTGCTTAAATTATAAATTACTAAAGCCATATATGAGTCTCTTACAGATTTGTTTCTTCTTGAGATTCTATAAAGTTTTTGCTTCACGTGTGCAAATTGTTGTCATTGCATGCCTATAGGATTAGACACGCCTGTCTTCTTAGAGAAATGAATCCTTTGTTACTGGGTAATGCCTCTCCTTATCATTAATAATTTTCCATATTGTGAAGTCTGCCTTGTCTTAAATTATGCAACTTTCCAGTTTTCTTTTGGCTAATGGTAACAAGTATGTTATTTTTTTTCCCATAAAATACTCTTACTTTTGTTTTAGTCATTATATTAAATTGGATTTCTTAAATTGGGTTCAGTTTTCTCTTCACCCTAACAATCTCTCTTTTGACTGGTGTATTTATATTGCTAATACCTACAATGAGTACTGACATAGTTGGAACAATATCTAACATCCTTCTAACTGTATTCCATTTACTCTATTTGCTCCTTATTTACTTCTTTCTCCTCTTCCTCTTCCTACTCCCCTTCCTCTTTCCTTGGGTTTTAAATAATCCAAGTCCAGTATGAAAAACAGCTTTTACCATTTCACTGTAATGCAGGAATGTTTGAGTATTCCCAAATTTTCTTTCCCCACTCTTGTGACATTACTGTAATTCATTTCAACTGAACATATATTATAATCATCAATTCCTTTTGTACTATTAAAGGTTCTAAATATATAGATTTAGGGATGGAGATGCATCTCAGTGGTAGACCAGCACATGCAAGGCTCTGGGTTTAATCTCCTGGGCAGCAGTAAATAAATGGTTACATTTTAAATGAATTATGAACATTTTATTATACCTTCATTTATTTTTTTCTAAAGATCTTCAATTCTTTATGTGGATAAAATTTCTCACATGTAATTTTATTCTGTCTGAAATGCATCTTCTACCATTTCTAAGTGCCGGACTACTGACAATTCCCCCTAATGTCTTCTTCAGGAAATCTGTTTTTTCTCTCTCCTTTACTTTTAATGGATAACTTCACTGTGTATATAATTCTAGGTTAGAGAAAATATTTAAAGTGAGTTTTTAAAAGTTATTTCAGCTCTTCTGCTCCATTCTATTTCTTCTTTTTCTCATACTCCAATTACTCACAAATTACACCTTTGAAATTATCCCAGAGTTACTGGATGTTCTGTTCTTTTTTTTAATTCTTTTTGCTCTTTGCATGTTAACTTGAGAAGTTCCTTCTTACCTATATGTACTTAAGAGTTGTGTCTTCATCTGTGTTCAGTCTTCTGTGCATTCACCCAAAACATGTGTCTTTTCTGTTCAATGCATAGAGTTTAGTATTTCCTTTAGATATTTTCTCTCTAGTTTCCATGTTCTGCTTGCATTGCCCATCTGTTATCCCATGTTGCCTGCCATTCTAGTCAGGTCCTTAATACACTAATTATAGTTATTTTAAATCTGTAAGTCTAATATCTGGATCATATCTGAGACTGATCTGATGTTTATTTTCTCCTTTAAGACTTCAAAAAAATGTTTCCTGGCATACTTTGCAGCACGTTTATTTGAAAAAGACAGATATGTTGTTTTGGGTAAAGGAACATAGGCCAGTGGGTCTTCAGTGAGAGGCTATTTGTCCATCTGGTTAGGAGCTGTGTCATGTTTAGTGATTACTACCACAGCTATGGGAGGTTTCAGATTCCTTCAGTGACCTTGTCTTGTCATCCTTCTTGACTTTGTGCATGCTAAGGACTCTTCTGGGATAGACTGAATCTTATAGAACTTTTAGCTTCAAACACTGTTACATTTCAGCCTTGTTGGTGTGATGATAGGCTCAAAGGAGGGGAGCAGTGTTAATCTTCCAGTTTATTCCGAGCTTCTGTAGGCCTGTGTCTCAGGGCTGTAACCTTCACAAGGGCTTCTGATCCTCCCGCAGTAGCATAACTTCATACCTTCTTTTCCCTGCCTTGGCTATAGCGTTCCCTTTACCTTTCTGATCCTACCTTTGGCCACCCTCAGACCACAAGGCTGGCGAAGGGTGAGATGCAGAGGCAACTTCCTTTGCACAGCTAGGTCTTAGAAGTACATCCCGGAGAAGCCCTTTCTCTCCCTCGTTCCGTCTGCTGGGTGACGAAACAGTCTTGGGCCCGTCTCTAGTGTCTCACTCTCCCTCTCACACTCTCCACCCTGCTAGGGGTGCCAAGGGGCCTTCCCGGGATTCCTGCTGTGAGAACCTGGAAGGGTTCCTGCAGGGAAGGCCCACAGTCCCGAGTCACAACTGAGACTGTCCCGAGGAGCACGCATCTGGTACTTGTCCGTATTCACATCTAGTCCCTCTCAGGATCACCACTGCAGAGTCCCTGCGCACTCGGCTGAAGCGGCCCAGGCCCCAGATAATACGGTCTTGGTTCTCTCCCCTTCTGCTTAGCTGTCTCGCTAGATTGTGGATAACAGTTTGCTATGCGACTTCAGCTGAGTGTCAGGCAGGAGAAAAGTCACTGATCTTCAGTTTTATGAGGCCAAGAGCGATGACATTTAAGTTCCTCACGTGTCGTAACAGAGAGGAAAAGTCTCCCTGTCGTGGGTGTGTGAAGGTGACACATCTATGCTCATCCAGGCTCTTGGTCTCCAAGTTTTCCTTTTTATAATGAACTTGTTAGTGTTCAATATCAAAATATTCTTTGTCATAAAAAACAGGGGTCTTTTAAAGAAAATCTCCAGAATTTATGAAAAATTACTTACTTCCTTTTTAAATGTTTGGAGAAATTCTCCTTATCAAAGCCCTGTTTAGTATACAGAACTCTGACGTCTTTGTTCAGATATATGATACTTTGTCGCTTGTTTCTAGATCACTAGGGAAGCATTTTTGTGGCTTCATTGAAAGCTTCTCCTTTTGTTTACAGGAGGCTTCTCACTCCCAGTGCCTGTAGATGGCCTTTTATTCATTCACGCAGTGATTTCTCTGGTTTCTGGTGTGAGGAGTGATTTCCATTATAGTCTGATATTGTGGATGTTACGTTAGTAACATATGAGCTTATTTAAATCTATTTGTGCAAACAAGTGCCTACTTAGTACTACTGCCTGGGTTCTGAGTAGTTTGGGGACTTTGGTTCCAGTGACAACTTAGTTTTGAGCTACTCTGCTTTGTCTGTGTAATGGTAATTTAATGTGTCAATTGGAGAGGGTCCCAGGATTGCCAGATTGAACATCGCTTCTGGGTGTTTCTGAAAGAGTAATGATGGGAGAGGTTAGGACTCGAGCCACTGGATTCAATAAACTAGATTGCCTTCCCTGGTCAGTTTGGGGATTGTTCCATCTACGGAGGGCACAAATAGAACAAAAGTCAGGGCATAGAAGAATCTATGCCTTTTATTCTTCCTTATTGGATGGGCTGAAATATCTAATCTCATCTCATGTTCTGCTGTTCTGCTACTTAAATCATTTCCCCCTGCTCTGGTTTGCAGAACTTTGGAACTGAACTGCTTACCACATAGACTTCCCTGGATCTCCAGCTTTTAGCACATTGTGGACCATCTCCTCTCATCCACAGGTCCTCTTTTTTTTTCCTCTTTTCTCTCCCCCCCCCAACCAATCAAGTTCACCTGCTGTTGCTACTGCTCAGGTTCAGTCCCTCCTGGTGCAGCCTACATCTGGGAAGGGGTGGAAAGGGTGGGAGACATTGGACCCAAGAAGTGTGATGGTGGCTGCGACCCTAAGTTCTGTCTCTGCTGTGACCCCTGTGTCCCCAGGAAGGTTCAGCTAGGGGATGAAGGACTGACCCTACCTGGACCCCTTTCTGCCATTGTGTGTGAGATAGGAGACACCTAGTCGAGGTCCAGGCCCAGGCCCAGGAACTAAGCTAATACTGGGTCTGGGATTCCTTACCATGCTGACAATCCTGCTTGAAAATATTTCCTCTGAATTTCCCACCCACCCGCCCAAAAAGTGACCTTCTAGCTCACTTAGAGAAGATGCCATCATCCTCTGCTTTACCACTCCAATGTTTATCTGACATTCCACGATTATCCCAACAATCTTTTCATGAACTCACTATACCAGAATATCAGCTGAGCTAGAGTCACATTAAAACTGTGAAAAAACTATGAAGCACATGACTGCTTTTCACCAAGATGGAAACTGTAAGGGTTCCAGTCCCAGCTCCCCTGCCCAAAGCACCCAGAAGCCTCTGTGTCACAGTTTCCCCCACCCAGACCTTCTCTGAGTGAAGAGGCCCCTGCTGGGCAGCTGCACTGCTCCCCGAAAGCTCTGACTACTAAGATGTAAGGTCTCAGAAAGGAAGTCCTTACCCTGATTAGAGAAACAGTCATAAAAGGACCCTTGGTGGCTTATACAAGCTAATAAATTACTTCTAGGCAAGGGTGTGAAGCAGACATTTTCAACCTCAAGGCACTGAGAACATGAGGCAGTGGAGTGATCTCCCCACGAGCAGGAAACGCGCTTTCTTCTTTTATGCAAAGTATTAACAGGGAGGCAGGTAATATGCTGCATGCTATTTGGAGAGCTTCAGTCAGTTGTTTTAATTTTAAAATTATGTATAAAGAATGTTCTGTTATATGTCCTTTTTACAAAAGTGCTGCCATACTCTCCACACTGTTCTGAGCTCTGCTCTTCTATTTCATCACCACATCTGGGGAGTTAGTCCATGTGAAGATCTGCGGACCCGTAGTAGCCATGTGGAATGGCACACAGCATTCATTGCACATTTGTGGCCGGACTCGTTTAATCCGGCCCCTGAACATAGACTTTTAGATGATTTCTGAATTTTTCATATATTTGTGGATATTGCTGAAGGATGAGCAAACTGTATTTGCAAATGTCTGTAAGGTAATTGTTACTGTTTGAATTCACAACTTTTACCTCTTCTTTGACTGGAGACGTGACTGTCCCATAAGTGAAAAATGCTTTTGGAAAGTCTCAGCTGTTGCCATCATTAAAGAAACTTTAATATTTGGGGCATTCATATGCTGAGCAACGTTAAACACAAAGAGGGAACATGATAAATTGGTCTTTCAAAATAAATACTGAGTTTTGAAACTATGCTTGATTTTACTTGGGTCACATTTAAAGCCAATTTATTTTTCCGCTCCCCTATGTTATAAATCCTCTAGTTAAATATTTTCAAGTGAGTTTCACCCGACACATGCTGGCTTTTTCTTACCAAACATTTGTCAGTGTTCTATCATTCTGACTCTTCTATTAAATTGTCCCATTGGTTTCCATGAAGATGACTTGGTCATCCAGAATATATACCTCAGGAAGTTGTAAAATCCCGATCATGTTTCAGTTATTAGGAATTTCAAATTGAAAATTTATCTTCCGCAGAATTATAAGAAGTTCCTCCTATCATGGAAATAAATTTGAAATCAACCTTTTCTGCGTGTCCACCTGCCATCTTTATAAAAGTCAAAACCATATGTGCTTGTGCTTTGAAATACAGTCTCCTCTAATGATCTCCTTCACATAGCAGCCTTACTCCACAGCCCTAACTTTCCCTGCCCAACTGGAGCCCACATCCCGGAAGATGACAAATGTACTCTCAGATGCGTGATGTCAGAGTAACAAATGACCAGGGCCTATGAAGTTACAAACACGAAAGACGTCAACAAGCGGCCCGGATAAAATGCACACAAAACGAGCCCCTCTAAGGCAGAATGTTTAGAGCGATTTCTGGTTTGAATTACAAAATCAATTTTTCTTAGATGAAATGTTGCTTGGAACAGTGGATCCATTGTTTATTTCTGTCAACTATATATCGTAGCCCTATAATAAGTAATTGTGATTAATGTGTGATGATTTCTTTATTTTATAAAGTAAATGAAACTTCAGTTTTATTTGTAAAACACACGTTTTACCAAACTGACCACATACAAGTTCTAATTCGTTAATTGTGAGGACTGAACCAATGATATCATTGCCAAAAATGCTGTGGAAAATGACTTTTTTGGGGTGTCTCTTTAACTCCAAGACCTCAAACCTAAAAAGCTTTTACCCTTCTAACATGGTGTGTGGGAATATTTGGTGTGTGGAGTAGGATAGGCTCTGGCCTTCAGGGAAAAAAAAAAAACTTACGTCAAACAAAAAAGGAAACCATTTTGAGGGGTAAATGATATAGCTCTTGTGTTGTTAAATGTAAAAACCAGCTGGAAAAGAAAATCAAAAGGAAAGCTGCTCCATTTTTCAATCACACGTCACAAAGGTAAGTATAGAATGCCAAAGCCCATCAGTTATGCTGCCTTGCTTTCTAATATCAACCATTAAAGTCTGGGTCCTGGGGGGACTTTTGTAGTTGAATCGTGCAATTTTCCTCCGGGTTCATCACTCACAGAGCATCCAGTCCATCCTTCCGTACCCATCCACATGCAGAGCATGTTTATAAGGAACTCAGAGATAGTCTTAGAGTCTCAAATCCTTAAGCAGGTGGAGTCTGTGAAAAGTTCCTTTGGAAAATTTTGGTAAGTCTGTAGGGCATCAGCTGGAGACAGTTCCTGACGCTAGGAGTCTGATTGACTGCACTCGGCCACAGGGTTCATAACACTCACGTTATCTAACAGGAAATAGCTCTGTCCAGGACTCTAGAAGGGACCCAAAGAGTAATGGAAAGGGGCATGGTGGCCTCTGGCCTTTGCCAGCAGCAGGCTCCTCACCACGGTCTCCCTGAAGCCTCAGTCAAGCAGAGTCTGATGGCTCAGCTCTTCCTGTCCACCAGAAAAGGCACAGAGAGTCACAGCACACAGCCCAGGGGCACCCTGCACACTCTCAGTCTCCACAGCCAGGGCAAGAGAGTCCTCTGTGGAGCTGGAGGAGTTTGTGTCCCTACCAGCTAGGAAGAGCTGCCTGGGGGCCGTGCAGCAGGGTCGGTGTAGGGAGTGAACAATGCGACAGGGGTAGAAAGCCTGGACTTCCAATGGGGAAAGTGTGTCAAATATTTCTATGATGTCTAAATCAGATGACGAAATTGCCGTTCTATCACTATTGATATGATTACACAAACTACTTTTAAATTTAATTCAAATTAAAACATTCAAAATTATACTATAATGGAAATTGCAAATTAAAATTACAGAGAGATGCTAATGCACATTCATCAGAACTGCTACAACTTATAAATAATTTTAATATTCAGTAATGTTAAGAATGTGGAGCAAGTTCTCTTTCACTTGGAGCAAGTTCACTGCGAGTGGGAAGGGGAGATGCAACGTGACAGCCATTGTGGAAAACAATTGGTAGCTTCTTTAAAAATCAAATTGAAATCTACTATATATCCAGCAATTCTGCCTCTAGATACTTAGAGACCCAAGAGAGGAAGAAGCTGGGTGCACCCCAGGAATTGCGCAGCAATGCTTGTAGCAACTTTATTCAAACAGTCCCAAACTGAAAACAATGCAAGCCATCAACAGGTAAATTAAAAAAAAAAAATCCATCCAGACAACGGGATGCTACTCAGCATTAACAGAAGAAAACTTTTGTTTCTCTATGCAACAATATGAATGACATTCCAAAATATTGCATTAAATGAAGTCCAGGACAAAAAGATGGATTTGATATGAGTCCATGTATATAAAAAGCAAATCTGTCTATAGGGACAAAATGAGTATTGGTTATCGCTTCAGAAGTATAGGAAGAGATGTACTGTGAACAACACAAGAAATCTTTGAAGATTAAGGAAATTTCCAGTTTCTTGATCACGGTGAAGATGCATGAATAGCCAACTGACATAATTTATCAAGTTTTTAAAATTGTACATGTTATTCCTCATTAAAGTTGATTTGAAAAGATTCATATTATCACAAATGTTTCAATTTTATAACTGAATTGTGAGAAACTGCAGCCCTGTCTTTTCTATTACAAATACGAACAAGACAGCGTCTCCATCTTGAGCTCCAGTTTACTCTACGTTGTCCCCTCCTTTTGGTCCTTTAGCACACTACTTAAGGCAAATGTTTGTTCACTTTGGATTTGGGGAACACAGCTGACAGCCAAAGAAAACTCATCAACAGCCACGGACTTCCCATCCCTCATCCTCCCACTTTTCCTGCCCCTTACCAACCTGTCCGGCAACCCTTGGACCCTCCCTCCACGAAGTTTAAACTAGCCAATTGCGACAGATTGTGAACCTTCACCCCAGCCAATGGGCAGAAAGGTCAGCTGCTTCTCACCCTTGAGGGATAAAAAGAGCTTGAAGTGCCCTCCGTGTGTGCCTGCTACCTTATGCTACAGTGTGCTTGCACCTTTCTGCAGCAGTCAAACTTTCCCTTGCTCAGATTTCGTGTCTGAGTGCTTTACTATCTGCGTTGACAAATTGAGTCTGGGAGCACAGTCCCAACAGACTCAAACAAAATAATTTTACTTATATACAACCCTTAATACATAAATATGCAGCAGAAATATGTGACACATTTAATATGTGTAATTACTTCAAATTTTCTATTATATTCTTATAAGAAAATATTTCTACACTTAAGAACTTGGAGAAATTATATAAAATTTCTAAATTCAAAGTAAAATTGCTATTTCAAACAGAAAACCTGATTTTAAAATATTGTAGATTTAAAAATATGTAGAATTCTTGCTTCTTAAATTTGAGAATATTTTAATTGAACGTTGAATACAAGTTCAATATTTGTTATATACTCTAATACTTTGTTTTGTAATTACATAATGGAAACATTGTACTAAATTCTGAGCAAACCCCATAGAAACATCTTTTGCCCTCTAGGCAATTTTCACTTCCCATGTGTAGGATGGCATTAAATTCTGCAGCTCATTGCCCGAGTCTGTTGAATCAGTCAGATCCAGCAAACCCATCGCAGCATCTAAGGAATATGGGGAAAGAGGACCAAACGGGAGATCCTGCACGGTGTGGCTAAATGCTTCAGAGCTGTGATGTACTGAGACTATGATCTATACTTGTTTATTTTTTTGACAGATGTACCTTGAAAGAAAATGAAAAATATGTATAAACGTGTAGCTCTTAAATGGCTGAAAGTCACAAATGATGACTCATTTATTATCACATGTTTGATATTTCTGTTGATGAACAAAAAAGCTATTCAGATTATAAATTATTAAAATTGATTTAGTAGTTTCTTCATTCTATTTAAGTAAAATAACTTTGCAAAATCAAAGTTGTCATGCAGTTTGTATGCTATAGTCTGTAAAGATCTAAAGACTTGTATTTATAATAGAATGTCTACACTTGATATCATAGAATTTGACATTTTCAGAATGCCTTTGCTCACTTAGTAATATACATTTAAAGTTGGTCTGTGTCTTTTTCATAACTTAAAAGAGCATTTTTAAATGTTGAATGATACTTCTTTTTCTGAATGCACTGCAGTTTGTCTATGATTCACCTACCAAAGGGAATCTTAGCTACTTCTGAATTTGAATGGTTATGAATAAAGCTCATGGAAACAACTATGCACAAAGTTTTCTAAAGTCATGTGTTCAGTCACTTGGTAAATATTAAGGGCAATTGCAGGAAAATATGGCCACCATATTTTTGTTTAGAAAAAAACCACCAAAGTGGCTGTAGAACTTTGCACTCCCATCAGCAAATGAACGGCAGTCTCCGCTATTCTACTCCCTCGTCAGCATTGGGTCTTCTTTGTGTTGGGTTTCATCCAGTGTATTAGGTGTGCAGTGATATTTCCTGATTCAGTCTGCAATCTCCTAATGACACATAATATTGTACCCCTTTGAATATGCTTACATGCACCTGCATGTAGCTTTGGTGAGCTTCTTTTTGCCCATTCCTTCATATTCTTTTATTCAAGACTCTTATTTTCTTATTGTTAAATTTTGAGAGTTTTTTAGATAATGGTCCTCCTCAGACATATTATTGAAGATGTTTTCTTTCAGTCTGTGTTTTGTCTTCTCATTTTTCTGCCAGTATCATTCACAAAGTAGAAAATTTTAATGTTAATGAGTTCTAGCTTCTCTGGTATTTTTTCATGGGTATTACTTATGGTGTTATATTAAAAAAAAGTCATGGCTATAAAGACATATAGATTTCTTTCTCTATCTTCTAGGTTTTTTATAGTTTTGAATTTAACATTTAGCTGTATGACTTATTTTAATTAGTTTTTGTATACATAATGTCTGTGTCTATATTCAGGTTTCTGTATGTGAATGTCAAAGTGTCCAGCACAGTTTACTGAAGAGCTCTATTTTCTCCACTGTGTTTCCTTTATTCCTTTATCAAAGATACATTCTGAGTCTATTTCTTGGCCCACTGTCCCACTCTAATGTTCTGTTTGCCTATGCTTTTACCAACACAACTCTTTCTTAATTACTCTAATTTAGAGTAGATTCTGAAATCAGGAACTGGCATTCCTCTGACTTTGTTTATCTCCTGCAAAATTGTGTTGGCTATTCTCGGTCTTTTTTCTCTCCATATAAAAGCAGTTTTCAATTATTCATAAAATAGCTGAAATTTTTATGGAGATTGTGTTAAATCTATAAGTTAAATTGAGATATAACTAACATTTTGATAATATCAAGTCTTCCTACTTATGAACAGGAAGTACCTGTTCATTTTTTGATATCTCTAATTTATTTCATCAACCTTTACTAGTTTTTCTTACATACACTTTACACACTTTTTAAAGATTTATTCATGTGTGTTTTATTTGGGGGTTAATAATAAGATGGTAATGTATTTTAGTGTCAAATTTCAGCTGTTAATAGCTGATAAACAGGAAAGTGAGACGCTTTTATATTTTTAGCTATGTCTTCAACTTTATTATAATAAGTTCCAGGAGTTTTTTAGCATTGTTTTTGTTGATTCTTTTGGATTTTTCACAGAAACAATTATATCATTTGTGAGTAAAAATCATTTACTTTCTTCCTTTGCAATTTATACAACTTACATTTTCATTTTTGTCTTATTGAATAAGCTAGGATTTCCAGTAAAATGTGGAAAAGAAGTGGTAAGAGGAGAAGGACTTCCTGTGTTCTGGATCTTACCAGGAAAGCTAGTTTTGCACCATTAACCATGATGTCAGCTAGAAATTTTCGTAGATGTTCTTCATCAAGTTGAGGAGGCTCTGTCTTAGCCACTTTCCCATCACTAGGACAAAACACCCAACATCCGAAACTGAAAGGAGAGAGTTCCATTTTGGCTCACGTTTCCTGCTCAAGGTGATGGCTTCAAAATGGAAAAGGGATGGTGGAGGGGAATAACAAAAGGCAGCTGCTCATCTGAGAGCAGCCAGGAAGCAGAGAGAGAAAGGGGAGGAGCAGGGACAAGAACTGGCCCTTCAGGTCAGCGCAGCTAGGCCCCACCTACTAACAGTGAGTCAGCTGCTCAACCCATGATGGGGGCATGTTCATTCTAAACCGTAGAAAGCTTCTTCTCATTCGTATTTTTCTGAGAGTTTTTATCATCACGTGTGTTGGATTCTGTCAAATATTTTATGCACCTACTAATATATTAATATACATCTATCAGTATTAATATATTTTATTCTAGCCTGATAATACATTGATTTTATGAATTACTGTAATTGATTTTCATGTTAAAAAGGCTTCCATACCTTAGACAAATGCAACTTCATTGTAGTGTATAATTCTTCTTATACATTTTTAGATTTGATTTGCAAATATTTTGCTGAAAATTTTTGCATGTATGGTCATGAGTGAGATTAGCCTGGAGTTTCATTTTCTTGTAATATTTTGGTTTAAGTCAGAATGGGTGAGGAAGTGAGCTCTCTAATCCAATATTCTGGAAGACATTGTAGAAAATTGGTATAACTTCTTTCTTAAATGTTTAGCAAATTAACTGGTGAACCCAACCAAACTCATTACTTTCTGTTCAAAAGATTATTACTTAGAGAATCAATTTATTTTATATATCCCTATTCAGATTACCCATCTTTCCCTGTTTGAGTTTTGGGAAATAGTGTATTACAAGGAATTGGTTCATTTCATTTAAGTTATCAATTGTGTGGACATAAAGGGTTTTTAAAATTTTTTTGCTTTTATTAGTACATGTTTGCAATATACAATGATTAATTTCACTGTGAAGAATTGGTACAAGGACATAACAGGTCTCAATTCTTTTTTTCCCATTTGGCTTCATCCTCTCTTTTCACTTTTTTTTTTTTTTTTGCTGGC
>NW_022900937.1:1805081-1831304 GCF_012274545.1 Fukomys damarensis
TTTTTTTTTTTTTTGGCTGGCATTAGATTATTTATTGGTATTAGGGATCAAAGATTCATTTTATTTTATAAGCCCTTATAAAGTGAATTATCATGCATACAGATTAGCAACCAGGCTCAATTGCTAAAAAATATATGAAACACCTAAGACAATTATACCAGTCAAAATTGAGATACATTGTGCAAGGCAGAGGGAGGAGACACACCCTTCCAGGTCACACTCCTGGTGAGCTCTCTTCTGACCAGACCCCACCTCAACAGCATGTCAGCCATATTGCTCCCATAATTCCATCTCCCAAACCCCACCTGCAAGCTCCGGAGACTTGAGGGACGTTCTCAGTCTAAAACACAACACCGTGCTTTGAAACTTCTTCTTGAGGGCTGTACCAGGTCATCTGGGCAAGAGGAGCTGCAGCGCTTAGGCCTCGGTGATATGGCAGTGTGGAGTGCAGAGATCAGGAGCGTCAGGGGTGCCATCACCAGGTCATAGGCGTCTGTGTCCTCAGACTGAAATTCACAAGTGCTTCTGAGTGCCCCCCTCAGGTGGACCACTGTCGTGCGGGATTTGTAGTGGGCTGTTTCCCTCCCTACCAGGCCAGCTGGGCTGGGACAAATCTCCACCGCATTGGACTATAGCAAAATTGTTTCTCTTGAGGGCAAGCTTCTGAAGAGCAAACTACTCTGGCATATTTTGAAATGCCGACTTTGCCAGCAGGAGAGGCTCACACAAAAAATAAGCAAACAGTTTGCTATACACTTTTCCAAAAAATGAACAATTTACAAAACTCAGTAGTGTTTTTTAAAAAATATATCAAATTCATCCTAAGCCAAAGAAATCTGTGCTCAGTATAAATAATACTCATTTTGTTTAGCCCATGGATAAAAGTTTTCATGAAGAGTTTGAGGCACAGAAAAGATTCTTCTTTTAAACCTACTCTGAACCTATTTTAAATTACATGTTTAAAAAAACAGGGAAAAGTTTTTGTTTGTTTTTTTTTAATTTTGGGGAGTGTTTAGTTCAGTGGTTCTGGCACCTGCCTTGCAAATGTAAGGATGAGAGTTCAATCCCTGGTACAAAAAAAATAAATAAATAAAAAAGGAAACTTAAGCAATCTATATACATATAACATGATCTCTAATCTGTACAAATAAATATTGGCCGATATCACAAACATTAATAAACAATTTCTGAACTTCTAAAATGCTCAACAAAACACAAGATATATCAGGCTATGAAATTTTTAGGTTTACAAAGTTTAAGAGTATAATGTCTAGGAGGACAAATAAAATGTGTCCACATTATAGTATGTTAAAGGTAATAAATGTTGTGATTATATGATATTTCAAAGTACAGAGAGATTGCTCTCAGTTTAGCATATGAGGAAAGTGAGTGACAGACCCTAGGCCCCAATTTCTGAGGTCACAGAGCCCTGAGGAGTGACACCTGTGGGTAGTGCACTCCAGGACCCCTGTCAATGGCTGCAACTCAGATAATACCAAATCCTGCATACACTGTATTTTCCTATTCATGCATAGCTATGACACTGTTTTAATTTATGAAATTAGGCACAGTAAGAGTTAGTCAATTATAAATAATAATAAAATAGAATAATAATTACATACATTATCATAGAAGCTATTTAAAATTTATGAATTATTTCTTTCAAAACTTTTTATTTACCATGTTTGACTAAAAGTAACTGAAACTATGGCAAGTGAAGTTGCAGATAAGGGGCAACGGTATGTTTTCATGTAATGGTGCTTTTATGTGTAAGCTTGACTGGGTTGAGGGATAACCAAATAGCAAGTAAAAGGCTATTTCTGGGTATGCCTGTGAGGATGTTTCCCGGAGAAGGGAGCTGGTGATTTAGAGAACCAAATAAAGCAGAGCTACCCGCTAGGGGCAGGCAAGTTCCCAAATCCGTGGAGGCCCAGAGGGAACAAAGGAAAATTTTGGCCCATGTGATCATTTACACCAATTTCCACGATGAATCCTATCGCATTCATCTGTCTGTCTGCCTATCTTGGTTCTATCTCTCTGGAGAACCCTAATACTTTTCTGAAAAGTAGCAACATCCTCCTTGCTCATAGTCTCTATCAATACATTGAACCTGTCTTAAATATACTACCCTTGATATAAAAATGTAATCAAAAAACCCTTTTACTGATTGTATTAATGTGGCAATGCTAGCTAAAAAGAATTAACCCCATATCACAGTGGCTGAACCCTCATGCATGTGAAATGCAAGATGGTCCTGATCAGCAGGAGGTTCTTCAAACAGCAGTTCAGACACTCAACTGTGCTCCTTTTGTGCCTCTCTGCTCACGGACACTCATCCCCTAAACTGATGCTACCTCCATTCCAAGTGTCTAGAAAGGAAAGGAACCAGGAGCTTCACCTATGGAAGGTTCTTGCGAGCCATGCCTATAAAGTGTGTCCTTTGTGCATTACCTAGAACTCAGTCTCTGGATGTCAAATCCAAGAGACTTGGCAAGAGCAGCAAACCATCTGTACCACTCTGCAGTCCTATTCAAGGGACGAGTCACACAGCTGGCTTATTAAAGTCTGCACATTTCTCTCAATAACATGCGATGGTTTTATTGAACTGAGCTTTTGGTTATTGAAAGATCTATTGTTCTCATATCCCAAACCCTTCCCGAGAAAGGCAACTGCCTCTAATAAACATTAATGCTGTTACTGCTCTGTCATCATCACCACGATTTTCTGGATTTCAGAGTAGAGTATTCATTACCTTAATGTGCAATCCTGTTCATCTTCAGCATCTAAATGACTTTTAGTTATTCCCCTAAAAATAGGCTTTTTTATCTAGATGCTAAAGCAAACATTTGGTGATGACATCCACCACTGAGAACCTAACTTCCAAAACTTTTAATATAATTTTCCTGAGTTCTGCTTCAAGGGCCTAGAGAAAAAAATGTTGAAAACTGTCTACTTCTTTTCACTGAGACACAATTTTCAGTGTTCTCTGTATGAGCGCAAATTTACTAGCTAGTTTGCAATTATTATTTAAAATCTTAGCAGTTGAACGTGCAAATGGTAATGAATACTGTTTTTTTTTTGCAAGTTGACTATCCTTCACATACACGTAAAATTTTAGAATTTGCAAGTATTTCATTAGTTAGACTTAAATTATTTCCACATATTCGATGGTAGGTTTTCAGAGCATGTGTCACTTAATCCAATCAGCTGTGGCCCTTGTAAAAGATGGGAAGATCAAAGTGCTGTGTCTCTGTGTTTGTAGAACATAATAGCCACAGCTGATTGGTGGATTAAAAGAATACTTTCACCTCAGTTCTTATTTCTTCTTATAGAAATAGCCTTGGTTATGACTAGAGGCTTAATATCATCATGGTTATTAGCCTGGATTTTTAAAAATTAAGTTAGGATTCAAAAGTCCTACATACTAAAAATATGCAAGGAAAAAAAATCACATTTTACAACAAGCATAGTATTTCCAAATTTCATGATAAGAACTCAGTTTGTTTCCACTGAAGATATGTTAACACTCACACGTTGATTCTTACCTTGGAATTTTAAATTTCATTTACTATCATTCGTTATTTGTTATCTACAAAGTCACAAATGTGAAACTATTTTCAAAGCAGTGTGGATTTATATGAATTGTTCTTTAGCTGTGCTCAAATTATACCCAAAAGATATCAATCAATGACAAAGCTCCTTGTGCAACCACCATACATAATAATGCTGTTAAATCATAATCATGGTGAATGGCTACCAAAAGATAGTGGCTTAAATAAGGGCTCTGTCTAGTTAGCTAAAATCTCAATGGAAGTTAGAAGTACATTGGTAGCTGACAGCACAGCACGGATTGTCCACTGACTTCTAATTTGTTAATTTCGTATCCTTGCTTCATACAGGTATTTACTTCTCCAGTTTCATTCTCTCTAGCTTGATAGCAACTGAAAATTTCACATTCCCATCAATCTGGACAAAAATATGACATGTTAGGGATCCATACCTGACTTCGGAGTTTGGTGGCTTCATGTAAAGAAAGCCATTTGAGTTGCACTATTCACAGGCTACACTGAATTAGAGTTCCATTCAGGGTTAATTGCACATATTCAAGTTCTACAATTTGGTAAATTACAATGTCTATATTATGGACCATTACTTCCATCGGGGGAAGAACCGTCCAGCACCCTCATTGTCTCCTCTGACTCACATCTCCTGCCCCTTCCGAACAGACACTGACCTCTCACTTGTCCTATTCCATTCAATTACTTCTTCAAATGATGAAATAGGTGCTCTTCCAAAACGTGTATCATTCACGGTGTAGGGTTTCATCAAAATGGAAGGTACACTGTGATATTCTTAAGTAACATTCCAGAGTTCATCAAAAATCAAATACTTAAAGGACAGACAAAAAGCCCTAGAACTGCTAAGAGCTGAAATTTAAACAGAGGATTTCTCTTTGAAAAGCAGCTGTGTATTCCTCTCGTTGTCTTGCATAGAATGAAAAGCCCAACCCAGAGCTCTTTCAGTCTCTTTTGTCCCTTATTAGGTCTTTCCCTACAAATGCAAGAGTGTTACTATTACTTTTAAACTTCCAGGAAAGCTGCAGACTTTCCCAGTGAACTAACCTACTGCTTAATAACCTGGTTTTATACTTTTTACTAAAATTCCTTCAGTTTCTTCTTCTCTAAAACATTACTATCTCCTAGTTTATTTAAAAAATTTTCTACTATAAAACCAATACATACTTCTTATGAGAAATTTGAACCAGAGAGTAAAATAAGAGAAAGAAAGAAATCCCTCTGACCTAGAAGTAACATTCTTATTCCTGGGGATGTTGTCTTTCAGTGTTTTCCTCTGCTCAAATTTTTCCTTTTGGATTCCAGCATGCATTCCACACTCCTTTACTCTGTCTGAAGAAAGTAAAGGTAAGTACATCGACCTGTTCTTTATAAATTATAAACATAAAAATTGGCTCTCAATTTTCTAGTTTTTGTATGAAGTCTTTTATTTATGGGTCTCTCATTCTTCATATTTTTATAAAATATATTCATCCTAAGAAAGGAAGAAAGTCTACACGTTTCCTTTTGAAACTTCAAAGACACTGAATTAGTTAAGTACTTTAAATGCATCTGTCATGCTCATTATCGTTGTCCTCCAAATATTTCTTACTCTTTCCTTGAGCAGATGGATTTCCCTTCTTGTGCCCTTCACCATGAAATGGAACCGCCAGTTGCGGCAATGAGTTGTAAACAGAAATGGCGCAGATCCGATCGGGGCCAAGCCTGTCAGAGTCTCTCGCCATCGAGGGAAACAGCAATGTTTCTGACTTTGCTCCTTTGCCACCACGAGTCCCCAAAATGAAGACACTTGAGGAAGAGCCCACTGCTAACACACATAGACTTGTTGTTTGGGAGAGAAGTGCAGTTCTGTTACATAATTCACAGAGGCTTACAGAGTGGTTACAGCTCCAAGGCAGAGCTACCTTAAGTTATTTCACATCTGTCTTTCCAGCCTTTGCTACACCAACTTGTAGTTTATTCACATTTGACCCTTTTACTTTCTTCCTCAATAACTAATCCTCTGAAGGCAGCAAGGAAGAATGTAGAATAAAAGTTGTTTTTTTTTTTTCTGATGGTTTCTCTTAGTGACAGATAAAAAGAAACTAAAAGCTGGAGTCTGAAAGGTGGCAAATAATTGTCATGAGGTTTCTGTATTTAGTAAAAATGTCTGAACTGAGGTGCAGAATGATGCTTCATGGGTGAAGAAAAAGTCACATGGGTAGAGGAAAAGTCACACACACAATCTCCCAATCAATGCATGTAATAATGTTTGTATCTGGAAACGAGTATCTTCCCACACCAGCATGTCTGCATCATTGTAGAAGCCCAGGTTTATACACTCTCATGAAATAAATTTCATGGTAATCAACTTACAGAAAATGGTCTTGACTACTGTTCCATGAGTCTTAGAGGTTGTCCACATATCTTGTATAACAGACAACAAAGTATTAGTAGTCGGAAAGTTCCAAGGAGAGAAATAAAACAAAACAAAAACACCGTGCAAATGGTCTGGAAGTGGGCTTTCCGAATTTCCTCTCCTCCCAGACCAACAGTCCTAGGCAGTACTGCTCATGAGAGGGGAAGTAGGGACACTGGAGAGAGCACTCCGGCTCTTCTTGGTATTCCCAAAACCGATGAATTAGGCCCACACCTTTGAGAAGATAACCAACCCACAGGAGAAGTCCACTTGAGAATTATAAACAAGTAAGTGTGCTTTAGAGAGAGTTAAACTGCTTTGTCATACAAATTCAATCTATAATCTTGACAAATTCTGACATTAGCAGTTGGAAATAAAATCTCAATTTCTTTTGATAGACTTCCGTGGGCACTTCTTAAATGTTTTTCCTGGAGACATACCACACCTGAAAGGAGAAAGAAGCAGTAAATCTTCTATTCTCAATACATATTTCAATAGCACGAACTGGACCAGTTCATGTATGATTTTATCCTGCATATGAGAATCACTCTCAGCCTATCTGTTAACAGTCTGGGGAGCTCTACTTGTGAGAAACACTTGAGGTGATTTCTATGGGCCATTCCTATAAAAGCTAGAACTAGAGACTGATTCATTTAAGCACCTCTTTTAAGGTAAACACTTTGTTTAACAAGGCAGAAGAATGGTGCACTGGAGATGTTTAATTTTAAAACATAATGATAGCTTTTAGCTCCTATTACTGATCTCTCTTGCCTGGGAGAGATTTATATGCAGGGTCAATTTTTGCACAACGAATGATCATTCTGGAAATTGTCTGAAGGCATTATATGTATCTCCTTTACATAGACACTTCAGTTTGATCACTACCACAACTCTAAGGAGGGAGGTGCCATCATTATCCCATTAACACATGAACAGTCATGCTTTCCTCATTTCCTGAACATGGTTGACCGCCCCATACTGAAAGGTAAAAACGGATTGCTTCAGAATGCACACATGCCTGCTGGATGAAAAGTCAGATTGTTCCACATTCCTGTCTTGGACACCGCCCACCTGAGCAGCCCAAGTCCTTCATCTGTACCTGACATTTTTAATGCTTTGGACGAAACATCTGTTTTCCATTTTTTAAATGTCGACCTGTCCATCTTAAATGGGCATTGGGCAAGGCAGACAGGTCCTGCTTTGTCTAAGAGCCCATCTTGATTGTTATGCCAAAACCACATTGGCCCCATTAATCAGTTTCCTTAACCATCCGTCAGCAAAGGTGATGGGCAGCAGGCAGTCCTGTGGTGGGACTTCTGTACTGGCCTCTCCAGAGAGCACTGTGCAGTGGGCAGTGAGTGTGCATTCTCCTCCATAGCCTGTCTGTCTTCTGCTGATGTTTCACCGTCATGGAAAGGACCCGGGAGACTTACAGATAATGGGTGCTGATCTCATTTACCCCTGCCACACCCCTTTCCCCGAAGAACCCTTCTCTTTATGCACAGCTCAGATGACAGCCCCTCCACATTTCCCATCAGAAGGCCAAGGCTAGGAGCTGCTGCCTGGCCAGGGGCTCTTTCATGCAGGAAAATATCTCCACAGGGTGGTATTTGGGCAGCAAGACACTCAGTCTTCCTGTGCAAGGACCTTCTTTGTCCCCCCACACACTCACCAGGATGTGCAGCCGTGGAGTCCTTCAGCAGACGGGGGAGGTGAATCACAGTTTAACTTCACCAGCGTCAGAACGCTCGTCATACTGGTGAAGACCTTTCTTCAGTGTGCTGTATCCAAACACAAGCTCACAATTCTCACATTGCAAACACACAGAAGAGCAGGATCGGACAGCACAACGTTATCAGAAAGTGCGGTAAAATAGCCAAGCAAACTAGAAGTGGTGGCCCCAGATCCCCTTCCGGGTTCCCCCTCCTTCATGGGACCTGGTTATGTTTCCACACAAAGTGGATCTTGTCCATTTCTCAATGTCCCCAGGTCCCCGAGTCTGGGGAAAGTTATGAATGGCTGGCACTTTCTGGCAAGCCACCTGTGCAAGCTGGCCTTTGCTAAATAGCAGTGGCTCCAACACTTCCAAAGCTCTCGTTCCCCGGCTCTGCGTCTCTGCCGGCTGTCGGCATGATCTCCTTAGGGCTGAGGGGATGGCCCAGGCCTGCCTCTGACAGCCACTCCCTTGGTTTGCCGCTTCTGTTTCCTCTCCCAAGGCATCCACCTCGGCACTGCTCACATCATACTTCATTAGAGCCTGGACACATTGCTTACCACTTCGTGTGCCTGTGTGTCTCCTGTGTTGAGGTTAACATGAGTCTTACGTGATGATATGATATACATCAGAGGGTGCCCAGGCAAGAGGACCCACCGGATAGAAGATGTGGTGAGATTCCCCTTCCACTTGTTAAATTAGCACAACTCTCTGGGCTCCTTTTATGCAGGGAGTTTGCTTGTGGACTGAAAAGGAAAAGAAATGTGGAATTTAACTTATGCCTAAAGATCAGACCTCCAGGAGGAACAGAAACACTGATGTAGTGAGGAAATGAGGGGTCACTCAGTGCTTATCACTCTGCAGCATCTCCGGGAATCTCTGTACAACAGATACTTCACTCAGGGAAGTAAACCCGTTACCCTGCCTGGGTTATAATTTCAGTGGGCATCCGCTGTGACGCCATCGAACTTTAGGTCTAAAGTGGATTAAACCCATGGCATCGATTTTCTCATTAATTCACACCAGACCTAATTTAGAAGCCAGCAGTGTCGTATTTTCTACACTTCACACCCATAGAAACCGAGGGGCTTCCAGAACAGACAGTTCGCTTGTCTGATAGCCATAGAGTCAGTGGTGGGATCAGGGTTCTGATGCAGACAGGCGGCAGCAAGAGAAGTAGATGGTGGGGAACCACACCCAAGGGGCCTGTGGGCAGAAGACACTCTCGGGGTCCAGTGGGACTTCAGAGCCAGGAGGCTGTGACCTTACTGCTATGACCCAATCCTCCATTCTTTGAGGCCCATTGCTCCAGCCTCCCAGACAGATCGTCTGCAAAGAGGCAGAGGAGCAAATGAGGAGAACCTGCAGTCTCCACCTCTGTGCTGGATCTGTCTCCAACAGATTTATAGCGCTCACCTGCTGGATTCTGTGAATACACTGAATCTGTGAAAACAGCCTTTCCTTGCCACAATGGAGCTATGAACCTGGGTCCTGAAATACATTTGTCTACAGATTGAGAATAGTAGCCAGGTATATTTGGTTTTTAACTCTTACAGTTCATCTAAACACCAAGTTTCAGCTTTTAGATTAGTGTATTGATGAGAGTGCTTCTGAAAGTTTTCAAACTACTATAAGGAACAATCCTTTTTAATCAGAAAAATGCTTATGTTGATATGTAGCTCAGTGGAAAAGCACTTGTCTGACAGGTAGGAAGCCCTGGGTTCAATGCCTAGCTCTACAAAAAACACGAGAAGAAGAAAAAAAAAAAAAGAAGGTGATTTCTGAGGGAGTTGTTTCCTTTTTTCAGAACTTCAGCCAAATAATATTTTTGTGGGTTTCAGTAAAAGCTATGCTGAGATATTACCTCAACAGAAATTTTTCTAACTATATTGCTTAACTTCATTCTTATTTTTTCTATTTACTATAGAATAGTATGTTTGTTGCTAGTTGACTTGTTATTTCCTCTTTCTAGAGAAACATGGGTAGGAAGAAAGAGATTCCAGACATTTTTATCTCCAAAGGGGTCCTGCCTTAGCTATGATAATGCGCATTCAGCAGTAATTTCCCATTAGAAGATGACATCTTCCTGAATGTTCTCTTGTTAGCCAGTTGTCTCTCTTACTGAATCTTTGGTCCTATTTTCCTGGTGGTGAGGAAAAGGAAAAAGGAAGGGGGAAGCGAAGGTAGAATTCAACTTGAGACTGGCCAAGAAGACAATAAAGACATCAGGAAAATGTCAATATGGCTTTCGAAGCTCAAATTCCAAACCAGTAGTCTCTAAACCTAGTGATAAACCACTCATGATTTCCTTCATCACTGTACGTTGAGAAGGTATAAATAAGACAGCAGAAGTAACACATATCAGAAGTGACTTTGACTCAACCGTATGATAGTAAATGCTCACTGTAGATGTGAATTGAGATGTCCAGACTCATTTCCCCCACCATGTCCTACTCTCCCCATAACCTGTTCTGAAGGGCTTGCCTTGGTGAAAAATGTGTGTCACCTCTTTGATTCAATTTGGACTTTTCCTGGAGGAAAGTCCATGTCACAGGAGCTAGAAAATAAATAAAAACCCAGGGGAGGGAATAGGGAGTTGGTCAAGGAAAATAAATCAGAATATACGAAGGCCTGAACTCAGAAGGGTTTGCCTCCGGGAACATGTGGATGGAGGTGGGAAAAATAAGCCAACTAGCATGTGGTCCAGGGAGCAGGAAGAGACCTCAAACTGTGACCTCTTAGCAGACTGACAGTGAGGTCAGCAGCTCACGAGGGTTGAAGGCAGCATTGGAGACCTTGCTTGGGAAGCACCACAAGATACTGCAGGAACCGGAAGATACCCAGGTGCAGGGTGGGGACCTCTAGAGGTCTCTCCTTATCCAGAAGAGTAGGAGGTGGGGGAGGCCAACAGAGAGAGTCTGAAAGTATTTCGTGAAAGGATACCTATTTAACCTGTGAGTATCTTATACACTGGCAATGACTGAATTCAACTTCAATAGACAAGATTAAGATTCTTTGGTTTTGACCATGATGCAAGCAATTCACTGTTTGACTAAACAGCTCTTAAAAGAAGTTACCTGCTTCTCTAAGACATCATTCATAATTTGTTGTCTTCGGCTCCACCCTCAGTCAGTTTCTTTGGCTGGTTTAGGGGAGCGAAGTCCAATCTGCCTGCTGAATACCCTGACACATAACTCCGACCTCATTGCCACTGATTCACCCTGGGGCTTAGTACCCAGAAGGCTGAGCAGAAGTCTAGACCTTTTTACTTTCTCTGACACATCTTGTTGAAAGCATTCTCCTCTCGGCCTCTTCCTTTGTCACATTTCTTCTTGGAGTCAGATCCAGAATGAGCAATGCATCGGTATCTTCCCCACCTGTGGCTCCCTTTGTTCTGATGTCACCCACGACAGCAGCCCACTGCTGCCCACAGCCTCCTCTGCCCTTGCCTCTGGCCCATTGCTAAGCTGTGCTGTGACAGAGCCGGCCCAGTGCCTGCCATGAATTCGCAGGTGACTAGGGACTGCAGCATCTGCTAGGAGCTCTGGACCTCATTTTCCGTATCTATCGGCTTCCTCCTGTGATGCTGTCCTCAGTGGACCTGTTGTTCCCAGTTTGTCATCAAGGTTTGGATGTTGAGGTTTGGACATCCAGGTTCCAGTTTCTTGAATCCTGAGGTGGAGGCTGTAACTACAAGCTGGATGGCAGTGGAGGAAGAGAGATGGAGAAGATTTTTGGCTTCTTCTACTTGGAGGATTTACTGATTTATTTCATTAAGTTTGTTTGGTTTCATCTTTCCTGCAGCTTAGCAGAAATGGGCTCTCAGAAACAAACTCGATTTAGTTTAAAAACTTAAAAAGAGATGGGTTTTCAGTATCTTTTGTGCAAGTCACGTTTCAATCAGTTCTTTGCCACACATTAGCTTTTGTCCTTGGGTTTCTTTTGTCCTTCTCTTCCTCATCAAGTAACATAGTAATAATGCTGTCCTCATACATGTGCTGCATTGAACTAAATACCTTCCTTCAGTTTGCGCACAAGCACTTCACAAAACATAACTGATTTTAAAAATATTTTTGCTGATACGCTGATTGACCTAGGGTCTTGCACACACACTGAGCTACAAACTCCCAAAAGGAGTTTGTCTCCATTCATTTAAAAGGGTGACTGCTGCATGGGAGTTACTCATGTGGTAACGTGTGTGCCGACACTGAGTGCACACAGTGAGGACACATCACTTGGGAGCAGGCTCAGGAGAGATCCCGTCTTAAACTGAAGGTGGGAAACATGGAAGGGTGAATCAGTGAGGGAAAAGGACAAAGATCTCTTGTAGGCAGATGCGACAGAGCCACAAATAAGAGGGTGAGCTAGCAGCATGGAGAAACCACCACGGGTTGTTCGTTTGTCCTGAGCCTCAGCGCACATGGGGAATGAGACATTAATCTGGAAGGTGCATCAGCAGTGACCAAAGGCTCAGCTGGGACAGTACATGGGGACTGCGAGACTGAGGGAGCCACCGACAGGACAGCAGGGGTGGACGTCAAGAGGTCTGGGAGGATGACTGTGTGCCCGGGAGGGAGTCAGGAAGCCGCGAGGACCAGTAAGTGCTGGTGACGAATAGATATGGGGTGGGTGACGCAGGAGAAAGACAGGGAGAGTAAAAGATGCTCTCTTCCCAGCTTGGCAAGAGGAATGGCTGATACCTAGGTGGCAGGGACATCAGAAGGAGCGAGTGTGGTGGAAACATCAGTTATAGGTGAGTGGAAGAGCCACTTCGGACACTAAAACAAATATCCTCTAATTCCTGTCTTAAAATTGATGATGAGGTCTGGGAGGAAGGGCTGGGGCAGAGACGGGTATTTGGGATCCTGCTGCCCTCATATCAGAGATCGCTGGGGAGGTGAGCCTGGGCAGGAAGGGGGCTGACAACCAAGTAGCCATGACCCCAGATGTCTAGGCTGGGTAGCGACAGAGAGTCCTGGCTGGGGGAGAAATCACAGGGAGCGGCCAGAAGGCTGTGCGGGCGTCAATGCTGGAGCAACTTGGGGCAAGAGGGAGTAGCTATACATTGTGACACATGGCTCGGGAGGCTCAAAGGCACCTACTCTTCAGTGCTGGAAAACAACGAGGAATTGGAGTGTGAATTCCTGGATTCCAGCTCTAAATTCTCCCTAAAATCTGAGTCAGTGGGTCATGTAGTACTGCCTTCCTGTCCCTCTGGTTCCTCGGCCACCGTCACAGCTGTGAGTGCTCAGTGCCCACACCCGCCAGCTGGGTCCTCGGTTTCCACTCTGCTGCCCTCCTCTGTCCTCTGTGGTCCCGGGCAGGTGGCTCCTCCCCGCACTTCCTCTGCCCTTGTTATTTTTCAGGATGTTCCACCTGAACTCCATGCCTCTTACCTTTTGGCAACATCAATTTTCAAGGTTTTTTTAACACATATCTGTATTTGGAGGAACCTCTGTTGCTGTGTATTACACCTTCAGATAGATGGAAGACACAGCCGAATACTGCAAACTCTGGTGATTTCACATGAAGATCTGCCCTCTTTCTGCTCCAGGCCCAGGCTCCTTGCACACAGAGCCCTTCTTGCTGTAAGTCCTCCCCTCCCCTCAGTGCCAGCCACCGCCTCGTCTGAGACAGCCGGACCCTTAGCAGGAGGGAGCGCTCGTCCCGTGCGTGTTCCTGTGTGTGGAGGTGCCTTCTCCACTGTGCACGTTAGCACACTGGATTCTAGCGCTTGCTTACGCTATTTTACCTGGAAACTGGGAGCTTCTCCAAGACCCTGTGTTGCTTATCATTAGACGCTTCTTCAGGGATGGCGAAACTTTTAGAGATGCCGTGCTCAAACGGCAACACAGAACCCACTTATTTATCACAACGTCACAACATTGCAATCAGACTCGACTATGTGATGCTTGGCTGCTGGGGCGACTTGGTTTTTGGGCGAACAGAGAGGGTTTCGCTTGCTTGCTGTGGCATGTGTGACAGAGGTTTGCCACCACTGACTTAGCATGTACTGGGAGCCAACTAGCATTTGTTCGATAAAGGAATAATGGGCCGATTGTCTGGAAGGTGTCCAATGTGCAGAATATGAAGCTGAACTATAAGCGCATAATTATTATATCATATAAAATATGTATCCCTTTTAAAAAACTGCAGGACATATGCAAACAATACTATGATTACATTAATCGTTTAGGACTGTACAAGAACAGGGCCTTGGGGGACAATTAAATTTCCCCTTTTCTCCCGATTTCCTAAGTTCTCAATATTTTATTATAATTCTTTATAAGAAAGATAATTATTTTAAAAGCACACTACTAGTTGTTAATAAAGCACAGTAGCACTAATGTGCCTAAATTAAACTTTACAGAGTGCTTTTTTATTGAAATAAATATTTTCAGGCAGGAATTAGTCTAAACCTAACATAACTTTGAATCTGGAGAACTAAGAAAATGGGATGATTAAAATGTTAATTCTAGAATTTGTTTTCATTGACCCCATTTCAGCAGGTGCTCTTACTGTTTTTTTGTTTTGTTTTGTTTTATTTTGATTGCTACTGGGGATCGAACTCGGGCCCTTGCGCTCCCGAGGTAGGGGGCGGAAGCGCTGAGCCACATCCCCAGCCCTGCTGGTTTTTATTGTAAAAGCTGTCATTTCTCAAACACATGTTCGGTCTGAGACGCATGCCGTACTTCCTTGTTCACTCATTTAAGTTGTTCATTTGTTTGTGCTGCAGGTGTTTAGATTAACAAATAAACCCTTAACTTTCCTGGCCAGTGAAACAGACCTAGCATCTGAGCTGTCGACTCCTGATGGCTGTGCACCTCAGTCAGGAGCCGCTTGGCACCTCCTGAGGGTCTCTTCCAAAGACTTTGCCAACTCCAGTATAATAATTTTTCTTTGATTTTTGTTAACCTAGTAGATAACAAATAGTACTTTTAGCATTCTCTAAATTTTAGATCATTCATACCCATTTAAGCAACACAGACATACACAGAAGAGAAAGTTTACTCATCTCCCACCACACCTAATATTCACTTCTCCAAAGAGATGACAGTTTATAACCTTGTCTATTCTGTAAGTTCATATTATAGTTTTTCAAAATGTAGTATCTCAGAGGTTTTTCCAAGTCAGTAAATATGAATTTACCTATTTTTTGTTTTTCATTTGCTTTTCTTGCTTTTGTTTTTCTTTCAACTAAAATATAGGAGTTTGGTGTATGATTATACCAACATTTATTTATCTCTTTTCTTAGTTTTGTGTTTTAAAATCGACAATGCAGTAAAATCAATAGATGTGGGAAAGGGGCAGGAGATTTAGCTCAGTGGTTCAGTGTCCTGCCTTGCAAGCGCAACGACCTGAGTTCAATTCCCCAGTACCAAAAAAAAAAAAAAAATAGATGTGGGAAAAATTCTTATAAATAGAACTGATCAATCAATATATTCATTTTAAATATTGATAGACATTATGATTCCAATTTATTTGCAAAGGCTAAATATTATTTGCAATTGTGTTAATTGTTTTTAAAAGAATGTTTTGCTTTTTCTGTAATTGTTTACTATATGGAAATGAGTATTTTTCAAATATTAAATTATATATTGTGTTTTTTGTATTTTCTTACTTTGCCTTTGCTCACATAGGGTATTTTGTATTTTTCATTGCAAACTCTAGAAACCCTTTTATATAATAATCCTAAACAAAAAGAAAAACTCATTATAGAAGTTTAACATCTAATTTTGTTTATTGTGATTTTTCAGAGTACACAGATTTGTATTTTTATGTGGGCAAATTTTGTAACCTCTTACATATGGCTTTTGTGTTTTGTTCAAGATCGTTCTATGGTACAAGTTTTAAAAGATCTCATTCTTTACTTTTTGAATATTGGTTTTTATAATTGAGATTGTTCACTTAGTATGTTGATAAAAATTATTTTTATTTCCCTTTTTTATATAAAACTTATGGTTTGGATATTTCATATTGCAAAAGATTTATTTGTAGTGGCTTTTCTTTTCTAATTTCTAAATTTATATTATTTTTATTGAAACTTACATCTCATTAAATTCTCTTTGACTATAAAACAAAATTGCACACAGATGCATTGATAAAATATCATATTTAATGTACATATCAATGATAATATATGTAAATTATAATGTATGCATATGTATTTAAATCTGATTTCAGAAATATTTCCTAATATATGACTTTTTATATGTCAAAAGAATTTAGATAGTTTACTCCCTATATTCCAAGCATATTTATATACCAATGTTAAACTATTTTTTAAGTTATTATGACTATATAAATGTTTTTCACATAACTCTGTGGGCTAAATAATGATCATTTTCCTCTTTTGTATGACAGATTTTTAGATTTTTCTATAATTAGTACATAAAACCTTTTAGATACTTATAAAGCATGCCTATAGTTTTTATTTTATATATATGCATGCGTGTGTGTGCGTATGTGTGTATTTTTTAAATGTGCTATCACAGCTGTCAGACTTCCTTCATTCCTGTTTTCCTTCGTTTACTTGATTCCTAGAGATTTCCCCACAGAATTCGTCTTTCTGCTTTGGCCAAGACTCTGCCGTGCAGGTCTCCAGCACAGGGCTAGCTGTCTGGCCCTGTTTGACTGCGTGCCTTTTCCAGATCTCACTGACGTCTTCTTCACTCTGTGTGCGTTCCTGTTGCCCTGAGCACACCTCCCTTGGAATACACTTCCCTGGAGAGCAGAGAGGAATTTCGGGCAATGGCTTTGTAGCCCTTTGATGAAGACCGTGGCGTCCTCTCCTTCATCTGTAAAGCTCTGATCCTATACCTCCGTTGGCTGCGGATATCGATGTGTCTTCAAGCTTCCCCAGGGACCCAGCTTCTTGTCTGCTGCCTCTGTGCATTAATTTGCTCTCTTCTCTATAAGTCAGAAGATCAAGTGACCTTTCCCAATGTGTCCTCTGCCATGTGTATGAGTGCTGCTTTTCTAGAGTAGCAGGAATTTTAGGAAGATTTCACTGTCCTTTTTCCCTTCTCTGTGCAAATACGTATGTATTTAACATTCCACAAAGGTTATCCTGTACAAGTTTTATTCATTTGACAGTTATTTTGGACAGCTAAAAATACTGTAATGACGGAAGGTGGTAGATCCTGAACCTCATCAATGCTATGTCCTAATCAGGAAGAGACGGACTCTACAGCAATAACACGTGAATATGTGTAACAGCAAATAGTGAGAAATGTTAATTGGAAAAGAATGCAAGGCCAAGCTGGAGGAACAGGTAAGTGGAGCAAGTGCTTAACTTCATGCTGATATAGATTCTTCCTTCCAAAAAAGCAAGTTATTATCAAACTTCTAATTTCTTTGGAAATATAAGAATAAAAGACGTGGTCAGGACAGCAAGCTGAATTTGCATTCACGGCACAAATTTCCCTTGGAAGTTTTCTTCTCTGTCCATGTCCCTAAGAACTGTCTAATCAGTAGCTCTGTGTTCAATTACATCTTTCATTTGATTTTTAGCGTGCTTTGCTGAGCTCCATTTCTAGTCAGCTTTACTCCTAGCACCTCCTGTCTACACCTATTCCCTTCCCGTGTCCCATACAGCCGAGAGGCACTGCAGTACCTGGAAGTTTTCAGACTCCAGACAGTCTTCAGTTACTCTTCAATCTTTGTTTCTAAAGTCCAGGATCTAAGACCTATCCTTGTGGATCATGAGAAATATCACATTGGTTCCTTTATTTCTTTTCCCCGTGTTAGTAATTGGTTCACCCTGACTGCAACTCATGGAATAGGATATTTTGATGACTGTTTTCTTTCTCCTTAATCCATTCCAAGTACTACAGTAGGCATCCCCAGTACAACACATGCACACCATACAGGATAAAATCATTTTCTGGTTTCCATGAGTCTCAGCAAAATGTCTTTAACTCTAGAAATGATCTCAGTATTTTTTCTGCATTTACAATACACTTAATTGAACATATCTTGTTCAAGCCTATTTATATCTTTAAAAATAGGAAGTGACTTATGAAGCCAGTAAAATATTTAAGAGTAGAGCTGAAAATACTCAAAGACACAACACTGTAAATTTCTGCATTTTCAAATCTTTGCATGGCTAAAAATTACTTAATTGTTATTATTTATATATGGCTCTGTTCTTGTGGAGAATAATAATCATACAGAGACAGGTTTATAGCCTTACTCAGCTCTAAGTTAGAGGAGTGATGTAAAGTTCACAATCATTTTGTTGAGGTTTTTTTGTTTGTTTGTTTGTTTTTGCAAGACAGGTAGCAGCTTCATAGAGCTAAATCCCTGGTCCCCATAATCATTCTCTTGAGGGGAATGCTTGTATTGATTTTACATCTGAATAATTAGAAATGGCTTAGGTAATTTAGCTCAACTGTGTCAAAGTGAAACAAAGAAAGTAGCCAGCATAAATTTTGCTCAGAATAGTTTTAAATGAAATTATGACTAACTTCAATATAAAAGAGAAAAAGTATAATCATCTTGGCCTTTATTTATAGTATCACCTATATCGCCATAAATAGTAGGGATATCCTAATGTTGCCTACGATAGGAATGCAAATAGCTTTTCACGGAAAAGTGGCTTTTTTATAAAGTACAACTGGCCTATATATCATGTAGACAGAAAGAAGAATAACTTTTAAGCATTGAAATTCCACAAGCAGATAGGTAGGTAAAACAAGAAGAACCCAGGTCAGGCAAAGTACACTCACACACTAAATCTACTTGTCTTCTACAGATAATTTTCAAAGAGGGGACCATTGAATCACCAAGGCAAAATGACACAAGACTTTGCCTTTAGTCTTCTTCCTCAAAGATTATATAATATTTAAGGACTAGTTACAGCTAGAACCTCACCCACTTTAAAATTAATCAACCTATGTCAAAAAAAAAAAAAACAGGTAAAGATGGAGTACAGCCCATTAGTGAGTCAATTGTCATTGTTGGTTTTGCTGTTGCTGTGTCGGACAAGCAGCAAATCTCATGAGGTGCTCTCGTTGTGTGCTGCTGTCACACAGTTCAAACTGCCCCAGCTGCATTTCGTCTTCCACATCACACCTGGCTCTTTCAGGGTCCTCCAAGAAACCTGCACCGTCTGACTTCCCTCAACCCATGCTGTGGAATGACAAAAGGAAGGAGCAAAAAAAGGCAAGATGCCACGAGAGAGTGGCTTCCACCCCACAGACCAGGGAGACTTGTCCAGGGTTCTAAAACATACCCGGAGAGAGGACCCCTGCAGCCTCTTCCTGTCTCTCCTCTTTATTGCACCATCTATTACAAAACCCTCTGCCACCAGGAAGACCTTGTGGATGACAACTCGAAGGCCGAAGGTCGTGCCTGAGTAGGCAACTGTGCCAACTTCTAAAAGTAGAAAAAGTTCAAGGTCTTTATGACAGTAACATCTTGTGACCTGTGTTTCCAGCACTGTCTCTTAACTCAACAAATGGTTTTGTTTCTCTCAGCCACACAAAAATGTAAACAGATATTATAGTTCTGGAGAAACTTCCTTGGCATTTCCTTTCTGCTTTTCAACTACAGTCCTGTCTCCATGTGCCAAAGGCAGACTGGTTCCAACAAAGCAGGGCTACGAATGCACAGGCCAAACTATCAACAATGCCATTGTCTTTAGGAAATGTGCAGAAGAAAGGGCTGACATTTGACATGCAAGGTAAGCCCAACAAAGCAGGCAGGAGATTATTCTTTCCTGCTTTTATAATCCACTAACTTCTTGTTGTTAGTTCTTAATCCAGTATCGTGTCTAGACTATTTCTTCCATACCTCCAGCAAAGCTTTGGGAAAAACCAAATGGAATCTGTGAAGCCTTCTGCACCCCTCAGCTGTGGTTTCCTGCCACACGTGGAAAGCGCGCTCTTGTCTCCCTTTCCAGTCTGGACCTTTTGTCTTTCCAGGACATTGGGAATCCGCCAGCGGTATAATAACAGACAAGAAACACAGGTACTTGAGGTTCTTTTTAGAAGATTAATTCAATCTTCTTTTGAAACAAGTACTAAGTAAACAGTAGAGGATATTGCTATAACTTCTGGAAAGTATTTGTGCAGTATACCTAATACATAAATGATGATATGATGATTAAAAAAGAACATGTCTGAACGTTTAAAATGTGTCTCAATACACACTAAATAAAGAAAATATACTCTAAAATAAAAGTAATTTCTTCCATTCGAGGCATTTATTATTAGAATACTCTTCAAGCAGAGGGGAGGAATTTAACTGTGGTGGTGAGAAGCAGTTCCCTACTCCCACCACCCTCACTCCCAAATCATTTACTGCAGCCCTCGGGACATGAGGAGAGTCTGGTTGCCTTTTAAGTTAGGGCAGTGTAGAACAAGAGACAAAGAGAGTTGATGTAGAATAATTTGCAATTTCCTGCAAAATGACTTCCATGAAGTTTCAAGTCACCCAGAGCTGCAAAACTGATCCCACAGATCAAATAAATATGAGAACATTTCAATCTTCAACTAAACCACAATGGATTTCATTCCAATAAGCAGCCAAATGGCTGTTTGGAAGCTAGAGGAATTTTAAATAATTTTTCATGGGAGCAATTTTCAAACAAATCTTCTTTTCTGCCATGTTTTCCTTAGCTTTGGAGCCATACAACTCTAAGAGAAAGAACCGAAAGGAAGAGTCAGTAAAGAGAGATATTTATAAATGTGTTGAAAATATATTTGAATGCTTGCTCTGTGTCTACACATCTTCAGTCCTAGGAAATGGGACAAACTGGAGAGAAGACTAGAAGCCTCAGTTGTTATTTATGAATAATGCAAAAGAGTATGCTACCAAATGTATTCATTTTGGGTATCAGTTACAGTTACCCTTGTGTGACAAATATAAAAGAGGCTGAGCAGAGTTCGGGAGCCAATGGGTGGAAATTGGACTGCGTTCAGGTGAGAACGGAGCAGAAAAACAGAGTGCTCTGCAGGTGGGAAAACCTCAGGGGACGTTAAGACTAAGGTGGGTGTGAGTTTGGATACGTGCCTGTGAGTCTGAGGTAGTGTCAGGAAAAACCTATGCTTTCATGACACGATAGGACTATGGGCCGGAGACTGGCCTTTACCAAGCATGACTAACAGCCACACAGGTACTACCAGCTCTTTCTGTATACCTAGCACTTAATCTGTGGTCAGTTTATGGTACAAAAGAAAATAAGGCTGAAAATGGTCAGGCTGGAGAGGGTCTTAAAAAGACTGGGCCTATGTGAGGCATCATGCAAAAATAACTCCCTTGTTCCTGGCTAGAACTGGGCATCCTTCCTTCCAGGAACACATCCCTTCACTGGGCATAGAAATCACACCACAGGCTATTGTACCCTTGGACTTGTTCCCTCCCTCTCTGACCAGTCAACTAGGGAAACAAGTAAACAGCAAGTGAAACGTGTTCGGGGCTCTGTGAGAAGAACGGAGAGCAGAATGGTGCCATTAATTTGTTCAAAATGGTTAGTGGTAAAGTCATCCCAAGTTTCAGAAACGAATCTCTTTCACATGAGAATGGAAGATTTTTTGCAGTAAGGGATGCACTGTGAGCCACATGGGGCTCAGTAACCTTTTCTGTAAATATTTTTGGCACCCACTATGAGCAGAGCTCTGTTCCACGTCCTGAGGGTCTTTCCTAAGCACCAAAGAGCTGAGGTGTTTGGCAGAACCTGGAGGACGAGCCGTCAGTGAGCACATGTATTATAACTCATGGCATCGGGATAAATGAGGTGCATGTTATTAGAGTCACACTGTAAGCAAAGGACAAATCACGGTAAAAATGTAATTGGCAGAAAAGAGCAAAAGGTGTAGGGGAAGTGGGAAAGGTAGAGGAAAGGAAATAAGGGCAAAGAAAAAATATGAGAAAACAAAAAAATGGAAATGAAGTTTTTGTAAATAGGCAAGGTTGGAGGGGTTGATGGGAGGGCAGGGATATGGGGAAAAATGAGAACAGAGATCTGTCATGTAAAGGTACAAGATCCCAATCATGACTGTAACTGTACTGTATACATAAGAAGTATGAATAAACTCAATGAGAAAATAAAATTTAATTGGCTTTGAATTCAAAGAATTACATCAAAACAACCATGAGCATATTATGGAGTAGAATTAAGAGTCAACATAAATGTTACATAAAACATGAGATTTCAAAGTAATTTCACACCTACTGCTGAATATCTCAGTACTCTGTGAATTTGATTCTTTTTCTGCTATTGGAGCTACATTAATAAAATTAACAAGAATTGATGGATTTATTTCACCACTATTTATTAGGTTGTCATATATAAGTATAAATATTTGCCACTTAAATGGCTTTTAGATATAATTTATGAGAATTTCTTATATCAGAAAATGCATTTTTCACTAAAAAGGTATGTTGCTAGTTTATTCAGAAACCATTTCCTAGAGCAACATAATTCCAAAATAATGCTAAGTGTTATTAGGTTGACTCCCAAGATGCTTTATTTCCAACATCAGATTGACTTCAAGTCAATTCAGACTTTATAAAAAATGGGTGACACCAAAGTTGCATTATCTGTATCTCCATTGTACTAGTAAAGTGAATGCACATACTTTGGGTGGGGTACTTTTCTAGAAGAATGCATACGTTAAACTTACCATCTATCTTTGGATAAATTATACAATGCTTCCGATGAAAATTCACAATTGCATTTCCCACAACTTGGACTGTGTCTTTCCAGCCTCCCACTGTGACGTGACGGGGCCACAGTCACTGGGGTAGAGCTGGGGTACAAGGCAAGGGAGACTCCTCTTTGCTGAGATTGCCAGCAGAAACCTAGTGCAGCTGTCTCTTAACACCTGTCCTGTTTCAAAGCAGCGGTGGCATTCTTCTGGAGAAACCAGAGAAATACGGATTAGTGGAAGCTGCCAAAAGATGGATAGCCTATTGTTTCTGACCTTTGGATACCAGAACAATTGCTAATCGGCCAGTGTCACGTTTGAAGGAACTGCTCTCTACACTGCCTTCCTCACCACCTGATTCAGTGGTGTGTTATAAATTGGAAACACAATCCAGATGATAATCAAAAAATTATTAAACATGTCAGGGATTTTAATTACCAGTGAAGAGAGACAGTAATACAGAGTAACTTTTAATGCATTGGAAAAATTGCTTGAAAATGATGTAAAACTTTTATGCAAAGGAAGCATCTGGTCACATTAACCGAACAGGGGATTCAATAGTACCAACAGCTCTGATAGTCCAGAGCAATGAACTTCACAAGATTAAAAGACATCTATTCCCACTAAAGGCAAAGACTTTAATGCTCCTAGATTGTAAACAGAATGCAAAACCCAAGAACACGCTTTGACAGCTTTGAGTCGCTCCACTCGTCCTCCTTGAGCAGGGTGCTCTGTTCTGGAGATACTGGGCCTGAAAAGACAGACTGGAGAAAGTTCAAAGGCAAGCAACCGAACTGATAAAAGCTTTGGAAATAAGACAGACCTGTGAGCAAGGGACATGTTCAGGCTAGAGCAGAGCAACTGGAGGACAAACACGTTAATTGTCTCCAAGCATCAGAGATGTTCTGGGAAGAAAGAGAAATGTTAATCATTGGGGAAGAGCAAGAGGCTCTCACTTGCAATATTCCTGAGAACTGCCTGGAATAATTTATTTATTTTGCTCTACAGTTAATTTATGGAACTTTGTGACTTGACATCATTCACGTTCAAGTAGAGAGGCACAAATGGCATGGACTCTTAGACCCGAGGGCATGAAAGGACCACAAATCAGTGTTTGTGGGTAGAAGCTGGTTGAACAGAAATATGTGGCCTTTTACCTTTGAGACAAGTAGCCTGAAGTGGTTTGTGGGACTCTGCTGTCATTTGGGGGTACTTCAGAGAGAGAGAGAGAGAAAGTTTCAGGCTGTTAGAAAGCATTTAGGAAGAAAAAAGAATCCTGTTTCTTTTAAAATTCCAGAGACTGTTTGAAGGTGGGTGAGCGTTTCTATGAAAAACTCTTCCCACAAGGGTGTGTCTGGAGCAGACTCGCTAGCTGTGACCACTAAGGAAGCGACAATTCCACTTGCCCCATAGGACGCCTTAATTTCCTCTTGCCTGTGTGCTGTGCCTTGTCCTCCCAGCAGGCATTTGTTGGTTCAGGCATCAAGAAACTGAGGGAGTATAAAATTTTTATAATTAAGGCTGGATTAGTAGTGAGAATGCCCAGCTACCCAAGGCTGAGCAGCACTTTTTTGATCTTTGAAAGAAGTGTGTAATGTTGGATTAGGCTACGAGCAAACCAAGCCTTTTTTCCTCCAATGAGGCTTTGATGTCAAGGGTCGGGCTGGCCACTGGCCTCTGTGCATTTCTCATACGGCCCTCCCAGTTCTGCTGCATTGTAGCCAAGTCCTTCAACGAAGAAAAACTGACACTCGTTCCCATTAGTGGGTCGCCACGATTGCTTTTCGTTATTGCTCACTGCTTTTCTCACCCTCGCTTTAACATTTCCTAGTGACTTTGATCGATCTAATGTAATCTCCTTTTCCACTATTTTCAAAGCATGAAAATTTCCCTGCCAGGTGGATATTCCCCAATTCTCACAACTCGACTTAGGACTTTTTTTAAGTGAGAGCGATCTGAACGGTGAGAAGTCATAACTCATGTGAAGGGCAGCAGTTGGGGGGTTGGCCACACGGCACGGCCTGGACTGTGCAAGCTTGGTAGCAGCTGTTACTGCCAATCTATCTTCAACCAAATGTGAACAGATCAAAATCGCACACACAGATGCTCACACACACACACACACACACGTGCATAAACATACCCTCTTCTATTACATTAATGGAATTTGGACAGTACCGGAGTAGCCATCTTTTCCAAACTCTTTCTCCAGCAACTTCCTGTAGAAGGCAGGTTGATTTTATTTTTCGCCTCGTCATTCCCCACTCTGTAATCCTTATCTGCGGCATTGCAGCTGTGAAGCTATAGCATTTCAAATTACCAAAAACAACAAAAGTGAGAAAGGCACAGCCAAAAGCTTTTAAAGGAGAAACCTGATAAAATCAGGAATTTCAGGTTAATACGATTTTATATATATGAAAAGTAGAAGCTGCTACTTTTAATGTTTTATTGCATTGATATAACTTCAAACCCAAGAGTGTTACACAGTCAAATTATACTCTTGGTTTCCATTGGTCCAAGAAGTTCAGTCATCTGCTCTGCTGCCCCTGTTAAATTAGAACGATATAGAAATGAATAGAATGAATACCAACAACCTGGACCTGGGGTTTCAGTGGGTTTCAGTAATACCCACTCTGGAGACTGAAAGCTTCTTACTGCCTTACAAAGATTAGCGATTGCCTTCGCCCTGACCTACTGACATAGTGGCCCAGAAAATGTTAGCTCATTCTATTAATTAAGTAGAAAGTCTATCATTACACGACCCTCCCCAGATAAGTTCACAATCATCTAAATGAAGATGGTAAGGAACCCTTATGATTGCAGAACCATTTCTGTGTGACCTTTCCTTGGAACTCTACCTCTACAAGAGGTTAGTCTCTTCCACCTAGTAATAAATACTAAATAATACGTGTCCATGTGCTGTGTGCTCGAGAGCAATGTGGTAAGTCAAACACAGAAGCACTTTGGTGCTCTGAGATCACTGTCAGTACGTGTGTATTATTGCTATATGTCTAAGAGAATGAAGAAGGAAGAGATCCTTCCTACAGGAATAGAGGAAGCTTACTCATTGTCAAAAATTTAACCACCCTTTATGTGTATTAATGACAATGCTGCTGGAAATTAGTCCATCAGCTAAGATTAAATTTTATAAACAAAACATTTGGAAAAACATTTTGTCTACTTCCTTACTGTCTGAGGAGTAGTTAAAAGCCTGCAGAATTTGGGGAAATTTTTAATATTGTTATTTTGTTGCCACTTTTGATATTAATCTTCTGAAATGGCTATGCAAAGGAAATAACCAAATACGCAAAACAATAACAACAGCAACAATAATACTGCTTAGTCAATAGCAACATTTTTAATCAATCCAGAAACTTGTTTGTTGACTATGGATACCTCTCATGAAAAATATTATATCCACATTATGAGTCACTTGCTTACTACTTGCTGTTGCCTAAATATACCAAATTATGGATAAACCAGAGAGGGGGTATGTGGCTCTGCCTAAGACCTGGATAACTGCTTGAGCTTCATGAAAGAGCTTCTAGACTCCTTCAGGCTGCAAAACTGGGGGACAAGAGCAGGAAACAGAGCACAGCAGACAGAAACATCTCCGCCCAGATCCCCATGGCTTCCCCTCAGCCCTCCTTCTCACGCCCCTTTCATCTGTGCCCACAGAAGTTGCCACCAAGATGGCAAAACTGGAAGTGACTGGGCATCTGGTTTGTATATAAAAAATTTTTTTTAAAAAAAGTGAATGTGTGCCAGAGATTTACCTCAGTGATTCCACCTCCTGCCTCTCAAGCAAAAGGACCCAAGTTCGATCCCTGGTACCTCAAAAAAAAAAAAAAAAAAAAAAAAAAAAAAAAGAAAAAAAAAAAA